>NC_073723.1:39410873-39758373 GCF_023634155.1 Falco peregrinus
ACTTTAATTAGATTTCATTATAAACAAACAAATGTCAACCATAATTATAAGTTCCTTGGTTTAACCACATATTATCCCTTTTCAAACAAACTTGATGTCAGACAAATTAAAATCAAGCAGCCAGCAATTTTGAGTTGAATTTTACATGATCTGCCAGTAACCTGATTACTTTAACTTCAATATCATTACAGGAAAAGTATTTCAGGAAAAATAATTACAAGAATTCCAACAGGAGACAAGCTTAATTGTATTGATTCAAAAGATGCATGTATATAGGAACCATGCTGAAGGAATAATGTTATCTTAAATCTACAGTTACTATTAAAATGATATTGTCTGGCATGAAAAAGGCAATTTGAGATTGGTGTCTGGAAAAACAGAGATACAAAACTCACTGAAATCATTATCTTTACACCATTATACTTTAAGCAACAAAATATCAATGTGGAACAACTTCAAGGCATGAAGGTTTGCAGGTTTATTTACTGACTGGTGTATCTATTAGTACCAGGAACAAGTGGAGCTGTCAGGACATAATGAAGGTAAATGATTAGTTAGCACAGAGACTGAGCTCCTCTTCAATACAATAAGAGTTAATTAAAGTTTACCACCAAACATCAACCAAAGCAGGATGTTGATCAGGTTTCAGCATTAAGTGCAAACAGACAATGGTTGGCAGCAATTAGTGCAGCTATCAAATGACATGCAATGATAATTATACATTTAAAACAGCTAAAGGGCTTGTGGAAGGGAGAGAAGAATCTCATCAGCTTCTTTGACTATGTAGAGTCAAAATGTAGGAAACAGTTATCAGATATTTCACTTCAATACAGTAAATCAATAGAATTAAACAAATAAACAACGACAACAAAAAAAGGTTGTACAAGCACATTATCCGAAAGAGGACAATTCACTGTATATGAAATGGAAGAAATCTGCAGATGACTCCTAACAAAGATAAGTACTAGTTAGATTAAATAAATCGCTTTGCTGCTGCCACTCACGCTGACACGCATAAACAGAGAAGTGTTTGGGGTTTAAAGGCTAGAGGCTGCAGCTTTATTACACGTTTCTATGCCAGACTCGAGGTTACCTGGTATCTTTAGTCCCTGTGGCCATGTTCATAGCACGAGAAGGCCCAGAAGGACCACGGGCCTGAAGCCCGTGACCACAAAAGGTAGTTTCACAGGCTAGCTGCAAGCCGGCTGCAAGGAAGCCTAGGCTTACCAGAGGCAATTACCTGGTATCTGAGCCACAGCCTAAGGCTCTGCCACACACACCCTGCTCTCCACCCCCTCCGATCAGCATACGCGCTCCTTCTGCCTGCTCCCAAACTTATGCCCAAGTTTTGGGAAAGGAAAAGGAAGCAAGGGCTTTCCTCCACGGGTGAACACCGTGCAACACATGGTAGCAGCACAGACACGCTAATAACCCAGAGCACAGTGAGGGCCAGCGCTGTCTTCCGCCACGCTCTGCTCCGTTTCGAAGGCCTTGCATAATGGTGGCAGCTACCAGATCAGCGATACAATGGAGCCGATACCAAACAATTTTCTTCTCAACCTTCCATTAAATCCAAAGGGAAGATGATAAACTTGCAGCAGCACCTCTAACAGGAACACCAAACAAAGGAAAAACTGCCATCAGCCCAGTGCTGGCAGTCTGCTGAACACCCTCGGCACGGATCTGTGAAGTTAAAATACTCCCAATTCTGCAATATCAAGCATGTGGGAAGTGCAGCAAAACAGGTAAATATCCCTTCCACAGGTAAATAGCCATTATTAACTGGTGTAGCCAGCCAGACAATTATCTACCCGTGCCTAGTATTTGGACAATTCCTCACTAACCACTCCACGCACTGGAGATGGAATAACTCACTCATGCTTACTCCTCTTGGGCTGGCATTGTGCAGGTAATGGGATTACCTGGTTAAACACCTACGTAGTGCCACAGCAGCTAAATAGGTCTGGCAAGTAGGATCTTCACCTCAAAGAAATCAAGATTTCTTCAGCATTTTTACAGACTGTAGTGGCAAAAGCACCCTGCTCTTCCTAGGTATGTAACAGGAAGCAAGATGAGGCTTACCAAAAGACAAGTAGCAGGTTTCCAAGAAAGCTAAGCTGTGACAAATTAAAACCTGATGATGAAAAGGGCAAAGGGGTTAGACAGTAGGACTCAGTGCTGCAGGATACCATTGAGATCATGAATCTACCCACGTTAAAAAACAGAAGGGAAAGTGGCTGCCAAATGTATATATAGAGTAATAAAGGGGGGGAGCAGGGCGGGGGGGGCGGGGGGAGAACAAAAAAAGAAAGGAAAATCTGTAGGGGATATTAAACCTTGCTCTTCAGAGGTCTAAACAATTTGCATTTGCAATCATGGCAAGACAGGCATATACAGCAGGTTATCCTACATCTGCCTACTGTGATATTCTTCAGAAGCATCTTGTACAGACCAGTCAGAGGGAGAAAAGGCCAGCCACACTAGAGTCCCAGTTTGGCAATCAATATGTTCCTATTGCATGAATTATACCTCCTGAGTAAAGAAGTGTCTGCAGCAGGGAGACTACCCTTATCTTCTATTTGAACTTACCCCTGTCAAAAGATCATCAGCATCAGTTTATATTTAAATATGTTGTATTAATTTCCACTGTGTCAAACTCAGAAAACCTGCTTTTAAGACTGTGAAGACTGTATTTATTTTAAATGCACTTATTTTTTTCTAGAAGCAAACCCACGTACATATGCAAAATGCATTAAGATGAGTTTTATTATAATGTTGGCTACCAATTGTAATTTTTGTTGGAATGTGTGTACATTCACATTGCTAAAATTATTTTAATAAAATTCCTTACTGTTTTGCATAGCTCCTGGGCTGCAGCCTAGAGCAGTTCTACAGATATTTTTTTTTCTCTAACAAACCTCATTTTCCCAACTAATTCTGTTATGCTAGGGATTTGTGCACAGAGTTGGCTAATCCCAGTATTTCCCTAGAGCTGCATCTAAGCTATGGCCCACTCCCAGCACAAAAGTGTCTCCAAAAGCCCTTTCGCCCCCTTCAGCACTGATACACTCATTGGTCCTGACATTTTCACTTCAGCCATGACAAATGAGCTGATGGCTGTGATCAGATTGCACACGAGGACTGCTTTATCAAAGACTTATCATTAACTCTCATCACTGTCTTCCATTATGACTCCTTTGGTCAAATCTGCTGTGAAAATGCAAGTCAGTTTAAAAATATAACCTAAATGTAGCAACAAACAAACTTCATTAAAAAGTAGAAAAGAAAACCAGACTCAGACAGGATCAGAAAGAGACTAGCGTTAACTAAATGTTTCTCTGGGGATTTAAGTAACTGTACTCAACCTCTGCCCCAGTGCAAACATGGCAGTTGACCGTCTTCGAAAGGTCCCTTCCCCCATCACGGACTGCAAGCACTACTTTGCCTTTTTTAGAGAAACAAAAATAAAGCAGCAGCAATCAAATATGCCTAAAAACGGAGTCAAGCTTTTTTCTTTTTTTTCTTTTTGGTCTCTGAACTACTTTGCATTTCTGTGTGCCTGCTTTTATCAAAATACGTTTCTCAAACTAATCCCTTAAAGAATATAAAATTTTCACTTGAATCGCAGCCACATAAACATACTGTTTTCTGACTCACATTAAAAACACCAACTTAAAGCACTGTCTGAAACGGAAATCTCTCAGTTCACTATGAATACCACAACCTTTCTGTCAAGTTAGAACGTAAGTTCCAGTTACATGGTTCTTGTTACATCTACAGGGTTTACAAAGTATATATTTGTCGTAACCTCTTCTAGCAATTCATCTGAGAATACACATCTAGCAGAGTCAACTGTAACACAACAGATCTTGGGAATGGAGGTCATGCTTTGAGATAAAGTGCTATTCACTTTTGGACCATGCAAGAAGCTCTTTATTCCTGTTCTTATTGGCATCAGTTCCCCCTTACCAGAGCAAGAACAAAGCCAAGTGCTCGTGTGAGGTTTATGAATAAATCAGAGGTGAGCCACTTTAAGTGCTGCCCATGATTTCCTTGTTGACAGTGAGCACTTAAACAGGCTTCTATGACCAGCAACTCCTGGCAAACCTTAATGGCTCCTAATCTGTACCCTGCCTCATTTCAGGAAAGAAATGACCCACCCCAATTTTTCTCAAGTCTTCACCTTTTGGGCAACTACTGTCCCACCTTTTTAGAATTTCATGTTCAGGGACTGTCCTGTTTCAGTGCCAAGTTTTCACAGAACACACAACATAAAAATCACCATTTTCTTCCTAGAAAACAAATGACAGCTAATAAAATATTATTACGCTGTGCAGCTAAGTAATTCCCAGACAAACCATTACACAATTCAGCATTTGTTTAAATTGCATAGATTTTTAAATGAACCTAAAAGATTTCTAATATATTTGCCTCCAGTTATTAAAATCATGTTAAAAATATGCTGAGAGCAGATTCAACCCTTCTGTACAGCTACAACTGAAACCAGTAATGTTTAAAAATCACTGCTGTTGTATGTATTTAAAAAAATTCAAGCAGCCTCAAAATCTATTTTTAAATAGTGATAACATTGAAAAACAAACTGATATCAACAGCAGACTCAGTGGTGGGCCAAACAGCTCTGGTCCAGAAACACTAACATCAGTTGTGGCAAGACACTAAGTGTTTCAGTACAAATGTCTTTGACACACAAAACCACCGAGAGACCTGCGCTGTTCAACATTAAAGCAGCAGCCTTCATGGAGAATACCGTTCAACGTGGAATTAAATCCTGCATTTTTAAGGTCTCCCCCCAACCCCCCTTTTTGCACATGTCACAATCTCCAGATGGCTGAATTGACTCTAGTGGCTGAGTTAGTGTCAGGCTCCCAGCTCCTGCTATGTTTAAAGACTAACATTTTCTTACGCCATTGTTTCTTGCTGCCTTTCCACTCACTCGGGAAAAAAAAAAGTTGTGACCACACCGCCCTGCCCTGTGACTTCAGCAGGCGGCTCTGGCTGCAGGGCTGGGGCCGGCTGGCCGCTGCCTGGCAGGGCTGACCTGCCGCTGCTTGAGCTGCGGCGGGTGTCTCAGTACATGATACTCTTCTTTGCAAGGGCCTGATCCAAACCCAGGAAAATCGATGAGGTGGCATTGGACTTCGGAAGAGGCCCTCAGCCATAATTAGAAGCTGCAGCACAGCTGGGGAAAACACCCATCAAAGGAGAGAGAAATCCACAGGCCAGACCAGTTGGGACTTAAAACTCAAGTGATGCTTTTCACTGGAGCTCACTGGAGGACGACTCAGTGAGAAATCACATTTTGCCTCCCTACAGCAATCAGTTGCTCCTGCTGGAAGAAGTCCTGAAGCACACTGCTGTGCTACAGCAGAGAGGCTCGTGGTTGTTTGTGCATGGGGTGACCCTTCCCAACCCAGAGATGGCTGCACCACGATAGCAAAGACAGTAATTTTTTTTGGCGAGCAGTTCATAAAACTCAGAGGAACTGAGGGACTGAGAGATGACATTTGCCATATAGCTAAATAATTTATTTTGGAAATGTTACATTTTCTTTAATTTAAACCCTCAGCACTGTAAACAAAATCAGTAACGGTACTTCAGTACAAAAAAATATAAAAAGACCAGGGTGAAACCTGCAGGAATAAGTTTTCTGTTTAAGCAGTTACTTTTCACTCAGAACCTTCATTTCTGAAGTGGGGAAGGCACTAAACAAGGAGAAACTCTCATTTGAAGAGGCACAGCCATGGTTTCTCACACAGAAAAAACACCTGCATTTGAAACCGTCATATAACACTTGGCAAATCCAAGGACTTCACCACCACCACCTCTTCTTGCAGAAGCTCTGGCCCTCTGAATACCAAAAATCAAATGATCCTCCCCAATGGAGGAGAAGGAAGAAAGGTTCTTTCCCTTCCCCAGGTGAAGGCAAAGAGGCAAGTTGTGGTTTTGTTATTCTTCAAAAAGAGATTATTCTTGTCTGTTACACTACCGTCTTCTGGAAAAGGTATGGAAATAACTGGTATTACTCCAGGTTTCCATCACTGCCCCAAACACTGGAGCACTACCAGTGACAGCTGCCTTGTCATCTCAGATTAGGTGAATTTATAAGGCAGCCTTGGTGTCAAAACAAGGAGGAGCGAGCCTTCAGCCACTGCCACTCCCAGGCCCTCAGCTCTGCTATTACCTGGTGAAAGGCACCGAACTGACCTTCTCTGGAACACCTCTTTCTTACAGACCCTCCGGTGCCTTCTGCACTAAGCATATAATCCTTACAAATGGAAATGGCAGAAGAGGAGATGAAACCTTTCCAATCTGGTTTTATGGGATTATTGTCAAATGGTCACTAAAGGCCTGATTCTTTCTCTGCTAGTATCAAAACTGCACCTTTTGCCAATTTTACAGCCATATTACTCCTCTGATTTCAGAGGAGTTATTGTTAATTTAATTTGGGATGAATGGGAAGAATCCCATTCTTTTTGGTTTATGTGTCCTGGGCTTACATCAACACAGGTCTTTCGTAAGGATTTCTTTGTTTCAGAAGCAGAGTGTTTATCTATATTTAAATAGTTCTAGATGTACATCTAGCATGCGTATCACTTGTTCTGCAGACACTGCTGCAGCCTATATGGTAAACATTTGTTTTCAGAGTCACCATGGTCTATCATGTACATGCAGCCTTTGGTTTGTGAACTATTGACCTGAAGGACTATAACACCTTAGAAGCTGGTACAGCCTATCAGATCCCTGTGAGTGCTGAAAGTCTGCTAGATTTGTCTGTAAAGAGATCTCAGTTCCTGGGCATCTTGAAAATTGTTCTCAAAAGTACCAAAATCAAATAAAATATAATATGGACAAATTACCTTCTAAATCTCTTTTTTTTTTCCCCATTGAAACCTGATGCTGAGTAATGTGAACATATAAAAGAGTGCCTTAATCTAGAAAACTTCTATTTTGATCATATAACTTAGTTAAACTGTTCCTCAGAATATTTTGTTTAAAGCAGAAAAAGTCATTCCTCCATTAGACTGCCATATTTCAGTCTGGTGCAAACTTTTCTGGCTTAGTTTGGAACTCAGTGAGAGCTGCAGTAATAATGAAAATACCGATAAAAACATGCTATAGAGTGACTATTAAAAAAGAAATAGTGTAATACGTATTAAAGGCTAAACCTGCTGCCCTTATTTATGTAAAACAAGTTTATCTCTACAAGTCTACTGAACTCCACTATCAACAAATGTTTTTAATACCCCTTTCAAAAACAACAACAAATCTCAACAACAACCAAACGGAACCTGCTAGGTTTGGTTTACCTACTAGGTAAAACAACCCATACATGTCCTTTAGTTTCTTCTATCTGTGCATCTGTTCACATGAACACATTCTGTGTTACATCTCACTCTAAAATCTTGAATCCCAGTATCTCAGTGTGTTGGGTTTCTGCCCATTCAGTAAGAATGCAGACATCACAGAAGTTATTATTAACCCATGTGTTATCCAGTTCTACAGTGGCTGGAACTTTGCCAGAGACAACACATGGTGCTTGGTTAACAATATTTTAAAATATAAATTAATTTATTTTTTAAATTAACACATTTTTCTTATGGAAATACTCTAATAAGCTGTTCCCAGAATGAAAGAATATCCTCTAAGCATGTTCCTTTAAAAGAAGTTTGAAGGCATTTCATAAAGTTAGCAATAAAACATTCTCAAATCCCAGAGAAGGTCTTTAGCTTCATCTTGAAAGATACAATTTTTGTGCCTTTATTCTTACCAAGCACTTTCTGCATTTACAGTTTTACTTTATTTATCCATAAATAACCCTAATTTCTTAGGGGCATCTCTAACTGTTTAAATATTATCGGATCAAGCCCAACACTGAACTAACAAGCATTTACAAATAAATGTTCTGCAAACTAAAAAAAAAAAAAAAAAAAAAATAATCCCCCAAACAAGTTAATATTTAGTCCAGCTACCAACAGTTTTCCACAGTAGCTCTAAATTGGTAATTAGGCTGACCTGGAAAAAAAAAAAAAGAGCCTATTTAATATGCATACGTACAAATAATTATTCACACTGCATTTGATTTACATACATACAAAAGAACCACTTCCCACTTTCAAAAGTGGCTCAACACTTATGGTATTTTAACTGCCCTAATTACTGTTGAGAGAACATAATTAGAAGCACTGATCACATTGTCAACAGCTAACCAGTTGCAGCCCTGTCTGGGGGCCTGATCCTGCTCCGGTTGAAGTCAGCGGGGGTCTAGCACTGACTGCAGGAGGAGACCAGGGCCCTTGAATCTACTGGAATCCAAATGTTTTAAACAACCTGAGTACGCTGATGCAGTCACGCCAAAAACCCCGCTCCTTATGCACAGGTATCAATTTCTATTTCGGTAAGCTTTCTATATTTTCAAAGCCGAACGAAGAGAGCAATTTTTTCTCCAGAAAGGCTCCTGTGCCATTGAAACAGCACTGAGTCAGAATTCATAACTTTTTCCAAAAGAGAAATAGTTTAATAATTAAAACAGATATTGACTAAACCCTGCTTCCTTGAATACTAAACTTTATTATGCATTGATGCATAATTTCCATTGGCAACTTTTAAAATAACTCCTTCCCTCCCTGCTGTCCCCCCTCCTCCCTCTGTCTTTCCCTCAAGCAAAGTGCTGGGAATCCTCGATACCCAATAGTCAATATTTGGTTTGCCTGTCATGTTCCTGGAGCTCCCCTCCATACAAACCTGTGTTTCTCATCCTTTCGCTGCACTACTCTCGTACGTATCGCTTCACATGATGATGGAAACTCGGGGCATCTTAGCAAGTTGCTAAAATCTGAGCTTCTGCTTGTTTTCTCAGGTCTTGGACAAACATAACTTTAGGGAGAGCTGAACATAGGCATAAAGAAAGAGGAGCCTGCATTTTCATCTTCCTTTCATCTCAGTCATTCAGTCAACCATTCAGTGCCCTATTCAACAGAGCTTTTCATTATGCAAAAAAATGCTAATCCTTTTCCGATGCTTTCACACTTGTATAAACCCCCATTCCTTCGACTGAAAAGCAATTATATCAGTTTACCTTTCTGTCAAAAACAGGATTAATATTCCAACACCAGAATCTCCTTTATTTTCCTATCTTTTGCTTTAGGAAACTAGAGATTATTAGTGGAGGTATTCCTTAGAGCAAGAATACATTATTTAAAATATGATTATTTTAGCCAAAGCAAGAGGGGGGAGGGGGAGGGAGAGAAAAAACTTCAGTTGCTGCGGAAACTCTTTTCAGTGACAGAACTGACCTTCCCTTTGCAGAGGCCTGAATAGAATGAGCCTCACTCTGGTCTATTAATCAGAAACAAATTATGAAAGAATGTGGCTGGACTGGTTGACACTATCCTGTCTTGGGAGACTCAGTAACAGCCTAGTAACAATGTCCTCTTCATGGGTAATGAACAGCCATGACAAATGGGGCAGAGAAACTATTTATTTGCATATGCAAATTCTCACACAAGGGAAACATGTACAAACAAGTGTCATTGTAAGGTGGATTAGGCAAACAACGCTTTCTTTTTAGGACATTCTGCAGCCCAGAACATTAGTCAGCACAATTAAACCAGTCTCCATGGAGACTAATGAAATTTCACCATGGTATGAGTTAAATTAGATAGCTAGTTATGTGTTTTCACAATCCAACTTGAAATCCATTATTGTTTCAGAACAATACAGCAATTGTGCCTGGCTGATCTTTGCCAGCTCAACAAGCTCCTAAGTTGACAATTTGCATATGTTAATATAATTAAGCACTAATTACATGAAACTTGTACATATTCACATGCACTTTCCCTGGGCGCTTCTCAGTTTGAACCTTGGCCAAGTCTTTAACCCTTTGAATGAATTTGGAGCAGCAAAGCTCTGCCTTCTGGGTACAGCCCCAAGGCAGATGCAGAAAAGCTCTTCATTTATAAACTCAAAGCTTAACCTGGCTTCTCATATTTCGAACAACAAGGCTAGAAAACATTTTTGTGTGTGTTGGGGTAGGAGAAAGCCCCCGGGGGGGGGGCGCGGAGAGCTGGATTAGAAGTCCTTTAGAGTCTCAGCTCTGGTACTCCTTTTGCATATAAAAATACAAATATTTACCCACATAACAGGTTACAAACACATGTATTGCCATTGTCACAGGTTCTTCAAGACCCAAATTGTCAAAAGCTAGACTGGGTTTTACAACAGTGCTCTCAGAGCCACAAAAATGAGAAAGAGAAAAGGAAAAAAAGAGCAAGCAGTAACTAATGAGCTTTACATAAATATATGCAGAGGCAATTAAGCAGTGTTAATTACTATGACAGCAGTTAATTGAATATAATTAGATATTTTAAGCTACTGACTAAGGCATAGTTAAGATTAATTTTATTGAGATTAATTGTAAATAAGAATAGATTAACTGTGTGTTTTGACAGGCATAAAAAGTAGTTCTGCAAATTAACTAGGAGAGCAGAAACTAGCACAAAAATCATATATTATTTTAATGTCACACCTCAGAATCATCTGCTCAATAAACATGACTTTTCAAACCCAAACAGACAGGAATCTTGAAGAAAAACAAACAGCTTGCAGAGATTAAAGAGCCTTTTGTCCTTTTTCATGTGCATTTCTTTTAGCAGACTAAATTAAGCGAGTCTGGTGTACGTTTTTAGGAAGGAACATTTCACACTGAATGGAAAAAATGTTCTATCACATATGAAATTCATGCAGCTGTGCGGAACTTGGTCCAGATGGTCTAAGACTATAAAACAACACTAAATGATAGACAGTAGGGCCTTCCCAAGATTATGTGATAAAGTCACAACCTCGTATTTTGACCTAAATTTTCTGTCATGTATTGTTTCCTTCCAGATCAGATAGCTCCATTTTAATTTTTAACTGATCCTGAATATTCAATGGAAACTCTTAATAAACATTGGTGATAAGCATCTGAGCAGATATCATAAAATATTTACAAAACACCCCTTAGCTTCATTAAAACAATGCTGAATCCAAAGTACAGAAAACAGTGCCCTGGCTCTCCCCACAATACTGAACTGTTCACACCACTTAGCTTAAATAGGTAAAAATGCCTGGTTTTAAATACAGTTCAGAGAAAACCCGAAACACATTCTACCAGCAGATTAATTCATGCATGCTGTTTAAGAAAATTAACAACAAGGCTGAAGAATGCTGAACAAATCACTAATAAGAAAGGAGCTTCAATTGATTTTGAAATAAATCAATAGGTGATTAACACAATATTTTTAAAGCAGTAGAATGTATATATGTTATATAAACATATATATTATATTTTCAATACCTTTTTTAGCTCTTAATCGAACAAGGGCTTTACAACAGTGAGCATGTCCCTATACTGACTATCAACTTCTTTGGAATGCCTTTAGTCTTTTATAACGAAAATCCAAAAACGGTCTGTGAAACAAGGCTACGACAAGCCATTCTGCAGTGAAAGATTTTAAATCATCCAGCCTCTTCTAATAGACTTGAGACTTATTGAGGTAGAAACCATAAAAAATGAAGAAGGGAAATTTAATCCCTGAAATATTGATTTGCACATTAATATCATATAGGCAGAGGGCAATTTGGCTTCATGGAAATGACACATTGTCGACCCTTGGTGAAGTCAGAGCCAATCTAACTGCTGAACATGTCTGAATCTCAAGAGTTATTAAGGGCTTCCCTTCTTGCCTTTATGACTTTTCTTCAGCCTATCAATGCAATCTTAAATGTATTATCTTTAAGAAATAATTGTAAAACCTCAGGGGTTTTCCAGTTAATGGAAGGGAGGCTAAACCACATCAGATTCTGAAATGCAACATTAAACCCTTGCAATCAACAAAACCACCTCAATTCTCATCCATCCAGTGCAGGATCTAATATTGTTATTAGAGATAATCAAATTTCATTGTGTAAATTTAGGCTTATGGTCAGAATGGAAGCAGTAAATTCTGCAATATTAAACAGTGATTTTTCTCGGCCCCCTTTATGTGTTATCTGCTGGTGCACCATCTTCACAAATAAACCTAAACTATTCAAAAATCGAGGAACACAACTGTCTCCCTGTTCTGAAAGATGCATGCAATGCCATTTATCATCTCCACAGCTTTCCTTTAGTTTTAACTTGATCTAGCGGATAAGTTTCATTTTATAGAATAATAAAGCAGTATCACTGCATAAACCAAACAGCAGGTACTATTACTGTGACTTACACAGATGGTTTACCTGACCTTTCTTTGTTCCTTGGGTAGGTTTCACTTTTGCAGATTTACGACTTTTCCCTCTATATTTCATTGACCCTCTATGTTCATTATCATAAAAATGAAAACTATTGAATACATGTTTATGTTGACAAAGTCCAAAAAGACCACGACTAAAGGATAAAGAGATGCTACAATGCACTGTGAGGATCTCTAGATCATACACTATAAATATTCAAGCACAGATAGCACGAATAACTGAATAATCCTGGTGAGCCCCAGCTCTGGAGCCAGGTGCAAGAGGTTAAAACAGCTGGCTAGCCATCTTTTATTTTGTGTGCCTTCCTACCGGCTGAAACCGCAAACGCTGAAAACTAGCAGATATTCCCTCAAGGTTGATTGGGTTTTTTTCGTTGGGTTTTTTTTTTTTTTTTTTTTTCATTTCAACCAGTTTAGTAGGATCCCCCAGTCGAGAAAAGAGAGAAACTCCTTAAATACAGTCAGTTGAATAGGAAGTGGAGCAATGATGATTAAGGCTCTTCCCACACACACACACCCAAACCTTCAACCCCCCGTTTATTTCCATAATCTTTGTGCACCTTCCCATCCAAATGTTTGTACTCCTTATTTCAAAGAAAAACACTCCGGATCGTTCTGTCAGTTTTGCCAGTAAATATAAAGTAAAACAAGTGTTGATGGCACTGAGAGTGTTACATACCCAGTCTGTGTTTTTGCATTGCTCTCAATGGAAGCGATCGATGCCCATGTCACAGTCGCGTCCCAATCGCAGCCAAGTCTCTGCCTCAATCTAACCAACAACAGGCAGGGCTGCAAAGGCTTCTCACTACCTCTTCCATCCATCCACCACCAAACTAAAAATATAATGCTACATATGATCTTTTTAAACACTCCACCACCGCTCCTAAGGATCGAGCCACTGCAAATCCAGGGGAAACACAATTGGAAAAAAAAAAATACACCATCAAAGAAAACACCCTCAGAGCAACCACCCCAAAAGCACCCAAGCCCTTTCTTTCCACTCTCTTTCTTGCTCTCCTCCTGCCAACTACATAATCCTTGATTAAAAACGGAACGAGGCTAATAAAAAGAAAATTAAAAAAAAAAAAAAAAAAAAGGAGGACGGAATGGAGCCGAGGAAATGCAACTGTCAGAAAACGGGATGGTCAGACTTCCTGAGTGAACCTGCCTGTGTCTGGCTTAATGTAAATCCACCATCTTCAGCCTGGCAAGTTGTCTTTTGGTTGGTTTGTGGTTTTTTTTTTTTTTTTTTTTTTTTTTTTTTGGTGGGGAGGGGGGTTTTATGTTTGCGATCTCTGCCTTGGTACCTAAGGAGGAAGAGGAGGAGGAGGGTGTGTTATTGTATGGTGGCTAAAGCCTCCTCGGGACGGCGCTGAGGTGAAACAGGCTGAACCCGACTGATGTGGCTCCTCTCTCGGTTGGACCCAGTGCCCTAAGCAGCCGATGAGAGACCCCCGGCCGCCCGGCTCGCAGGTAACAAAAGAAATACCAACCCGTGCATTTTCTGCTGCCTCTACTGGGGAGTCACAAGGAGGGGGGGGGGGGGGGGGGGGGGGGAGGGGGGCGAGAAGATGCAGGAGGGGAGGAGTGAAGGGGAACCGCCGTAAGTTGCCATCGGATGGGGTGAAAGTTTATTAGCATTTTTGCAGGAAATTTCATGTAAGGCAAGAGGGGGAAGCAGGGACGCGTCTGCCATTAGCCGCCGTGATGGGAAGGGATGCACTTGATTCTGGCACGGGCAGTTAGAGCAGGAACCAAACTGCCTTCTCGCTGTTTATGAGCTTTTTTTGTTTTGTTTTTGGTTTTTTGTTGTGGTTTTTTTGCTTGTTTTGGTTGGGTTTTTTTGTGGGTTTTTTTCTTTAAACACCTTAGTCCTCGGTTTAAAAAAAACATAATAGACGTCTGTCCCGCAAAACAACTCCCCCGCCCCCCTTGAAAAACCTCAGAAAGGCTGCGCTGAAAGCAGCCTCCTACGCTGCCCGCTACGGCACGGCACGGCACGGTGAGGATGCTGGGGGCTCCGCCGGCGCCCGGCCGGCAGCCGCCCACAGGCAGCTGCAGCCGCGTATCCCCGCTGGCGGGGCCGCGCCGCGCCGCGCCGGGCTGTGCCGTGCCGCCTCCCCGCGCCGCGCCGGGCTGTGCCGCCCGGCGCCGGGCTGGGCTGTGCCGCGCCGTGCCGTGCCGTGCCGGGCCGGGCCGGGCCGCCTCCCCGCGCCGCGCGGCGAAACTGACAGAGGCAGGGCACGCTCCTAACGGGCTCCTCTTCCTCCTGCTGCCAGAGACGGCAGCCAGCAGCGCGATCCCCTGCGCGCACACACACACACAAACACGCACACACACCCGCACAGCCTCCCCTGCCTCTGCTCCTGAGAAACCTACCTGCACAATAAAAAAAAAAAGGGGGGGGGGGAGAGGGGAAAAGCACCCCACACCTTCTCCTGTACACACGCACGCAGTCAGGGTCCCCATCGCCCTGCTGGCTTCCGCCCCCCCCCCCCCCCGAAAGCGAAAGTTTGGGAGGCCGAGGGGGGTGGAGATGGGGAGGAGAGGGAAGGAGGGTGGGAGAGCGGAATGCGCCTTCAAAAAGCACCTCAAAGTTTTGGGGGGCACCGAGCTGCGAAACAAGAGTGCGAGCTCTGAAGGGGCTGGCAAGCGATGACTTCTGACAGCCGTAACGTCTTTCCTAAACTGACAGTATTCCCCCACTCCCCGAACTCCCTACAAAAAAAAGCGAAATAAAAAGTGGGGGGCACCCCCCGAACCTCTTCTGCAAACTGAACAGGGTCCTCCACTTAATCCGAAAGTTACAGCCCGAAAGAGAAAAAAAACCCAAACCTACAGCCCCAAAGCAAAACAAAAAAAATATATACACAAAATGTAATCGCCGGAATGAAAGAGAAAGGGAGAGAGAGAAAGAAAGAAGGGAGAGAGAAAAAGCAGCCCCTCCTTCCCAAACCAGAGTAAATACTGTACCTAAAAATGGGGAAACAAGCAGAAAAAGGGGGGAGACAGAGAGGGGAGAGGTACACGGGATCTGGGGATGTGAGTGTGTGTGTGTATGTGAGAGAGAGAGAAAGAGGCACAGAGAGAGGGAGAGAGAGAGGGAGAGCGAGAGCGAAATATCAAAGATTGTGCAAGATCAGCCTGGAAAGATAATCGATACTCGACCTAAATTTAACACAAACTACTCAATAAAAGTTAAAGAAAAAACTTACTTTCCATTTCCCCTCGCAGTTCCTACTGGATCTTCGCCTCTTTTTTTTGTTTTGCTTTATTTACTTAACAGCTGATCACATCCAAGTAAACGAGAGAAGGTTCATTAAAAAAATAATAAAAAAAAAATAATCCTCCAACTTTATTGGGTGAAAATAAAAATGATTGAGCAAGAAGTGGGGGGCATGGAGCGGTCCTTTGGGGTCCGGGAGTTGTTAAAGCATGTGCCGACCGCGGTCTCGCTGTTTGGTTGTGAAGGGGTTGGGAAAAGGAGGAAAGGAAATGAAAATCCGATATGTCTTTATTCTGCTAATTATTATCGTTTTAGCCCTGTTTAAAAAAATGGCTGATTAAGTTGAGTGCGCATGTCTTTGTGTGTCTATTCCCGATATGCACTCTGGGAATGAGAGAGAGAGAGAGGAGAGGGAGAGAGAGGAGAGAGAGCGAGAGAGGGAGAGAGAGGGAGAGGGAGAGGAGAGGGAAGAGGAGAGGGAGAGGTGTAATTAGTGAGGTGATCAACATTCTCCGGGCTGCAAATGACGCGCAGCCCCGGAGCCGGGGAAGCCGGAGCTGCCGCGGCTGCCGGGGGCTCGCCGGGGCTGCGGGAGCCACAGAGCCAGCCCAGAGAAGAAGGGGCAGCAGAAAGGAGCTCATGGATACAAACACAAGTCTGCAAACTTCATTAGTAACACAGACACACACGCACAGGCACACAAAGTGATGGCTAGGGAAAATTAAAAAACAAAAAAAGGGGGTGTGTGTGAAGACAGACTTGCTTTTTTAACTGTTCAGGAACTTAAAAGAAACGGGTCTACATTAATTATTCCATCAGGGGGAAATTTCTGTCTGTCAGTCTGTCTTTCTCTTCCCTTTTCTCCCTTTTAAGGGGGTTTAATGAAAAATATATGTTTGCACTGGGGTAATGAATGTATGACACCTCTGAAAGGAAAGATAATATATCTAAGATAGGGAATAATTGCCCATGCAGAGATAAAGATGGATTTATTTACACACATACACATGCACACATGCGTGCACTCACTTCCTACATCATATTTACACATATGCACATACACTCCACATACACACAGTTACACCAACATAACACGCTTTATTTGGTGGCCGCCATGTAATTGCTTGGAGATAGCAACAAAGTAAAAAGCAAAGCCTTCCAGAATATACAATATCAACTGTAAACAGCCTTATCAAAATCAAGTAAATATCAGCCCAGGGAAAGAGGACTCTTTGCATACAAGACAGGTTTCATGCATATACATGCATTGTCTTCCCCTTTCCTTATGAGTATTGATACTTTATTAATATTTTATCTACTATATTTTACCAGACACCTTTCATTCTTGGGGGGGGGGGGGGGGGGGAAGGCAGGGAGGGGTGGATATTATGATGAAAACTAGGGTAGAATGTACAGATGTCATTATAAATGGGAATCTTCTACAAATATTTTCCTGTGTGGGGTTTAAGAAGATTGCTTCTCATTTGAAAATCTAATTATCTTAACCTATTACTGCAGATGTGAATATGACTGACACTTTCATTAAAAGATAATTAACTAAAACTCGGAATAGACATACTTTAAAATACCCCCTACTGAAGATAAAAACATGACTATTCAAAGAGCATCCGAATACACCGCAGGAACACGTGCAGATTTTTGATAATGCTATTCCAGAAATGGGTATACCAGAAACGGTCACTAAGTCACAGTTACATGCAAGAGATATTTACAGTACCAAGGACTCCGTGCAGGTGAACCATAACCTTAGAGCTGGCATGCCTTTGAAGTTCATGATTCCTGCGATACACATCAAAACCTTGTCTTAGGCCTTAAACACCAAAAAACAGCAGGAAGGTTTTATCACAACCTTCCATTAAAAGTGCACGCACACAACAACAACAAACTAGCAAAAACCTGGATGGTAGAAATACACACCTCTCTGGGCCTTAAACCACCTACTCCAGCAGAACATTTTGCAAATACTGGAACTAACGCTAATAGGAAAATCCCCACCTGATGATGAATTAAGGTTGCCCTTAAGGAAGCACAGGCCAGTGTCAGGGAAACAGTGTCTAAAAGCAGATGTTTAAGGCCAGAGTGAAGGTCCTGATAGTTTGGGGTTTGTTTTTGGGGTTTTTTGTTTGTTTGTTTGGTTGGTTTGGTGTTGGGTTTTTTTTTTGGGGGGTGGGTGGGGGGGTGGGGGGGGGAGAGGGAAGAAAAGGTCTTTGGGAAGGAGAGAGGGGGGAAAAAAAGGTAAATAAAAAAATTGCCAACCTGAAAGTACAGCTATTCCAAAAATTGGAGCCTGCCAATAAAGCGGGAAAGGAACCTTACCCCAGTCCAGAGGAACCTTACTTCAAACTTCAGGAAAATCTCCAAGACTCGAACTTAAGGAGAAGTCAGGGGCACTTGAGGGTTCGTGAGAGCAACTTTATTCCTTTTTCAAACCTCACCTAAGTATTACACCAACTGATCAATGAAAAAATAAAAAAGTGAGCAATGTATGCAGATTTCCACAGGCACTGCACCCTGTGAATGAAGGTAATAAGGAAACTAGTGATATTCTGCATCGTTGTTTACCAGGTGGAAAAAGAAATGCAAACAAAGAGTGAAAATGAAATCTCTGAAACCAGCTTACAGTTATCAGATTGAGGGGTATGATGGAAAGAGGGCTTTTAGGCTTAAATTGTGGACGAAACGGGAGTCTCAGAAGGATGCATTGTCCATTCAAGTGCACGCCTGAAGGATGGTAACACATTTCCTAAGACTGAAGACAATTAAATACAATGTGATGGAGAAACACCTCAGAACAATACATCTATTTCAAATTCAAGTGAAGAAACACGTATGCTTAATGTCATAGAAGAATTAGGAAACGAAGACAATTTCAAGTCAGTCGTGTCCCCCCTCTTCCCCCCCCACCCCACCCCCCCCGCCTTTATTCCTGGTGCTTTTTTCCTGGTGAAACATCAATATCATTAGTGTCATTAATGTCAAAACACCAATCGTCAGAACAGTCAAGTCATTCTTTTTTGGCTGTAGATTTTTTCCCTTTCTTCTTGGAGGGGGATATAGGTTTATGGTGTTCTTGAGTTACAGCTAAAGGAACAAAGGGGCGGGGGGGGGGGGGGGGATAGAGGCAGGAACTGCGAGAGGAGAGTCCACATTTTTTCAGGGTTTCTTCTGCCACTGTTCACTGTCCTTCCTAACGTTTTTATCGCCTCTCTCTTTCTCTCTCTTTCTCTCTCCCTCAAAATAGTAGCTATCGGGGAGGGGGTCTGCGTGTAGGGGGAAAAAAGGCACTACGGGATGTTAACAGTTTAGAAGAAACCCGGGGATCGCCACGTAGCTAGGAAAAATCGAAGAAGGTTAATTCCGGGAGGCAGCAGCAGCAGGTTTGTGGGATGTGATAAGAGCGGAGCGCGGCGCGGGCTGGGGGGAGGCAGGCGAGGAGGACCCGGGGCCGGCCGGCGCGGCTGCGGTGAGGCTGCGGTACGAGCCGGCGGGCGGCGGGCGGGCTCCCCGGCGGCGCGGCCCGGCCCGGCCCGGCCCGGCTCCCGCTCCCCTCTCTCCTCCCTCTCCCGCTCAGCTGATCGCCCCCGAAGGCTCTCGCCTAACCTCTCAGCTCCTCTCCTCTGGTCTCGGTGGACCCCCCCGCCCACCTCCTCCGAACTTCTCCTGCAGGCACTGTTACACATTTTGGGATTTTTTTCGAGCCTCCTGTTGAAACCACAGAAAGCCTTTGATAGTGACGTTACATTTCAAAGACAGGGAAAGGAAAAAAACCCACAAACACACCACCCGAACAAACCCCTCAGCCTTCTCTGTCCTCCACCACCTCCAGCCTCAGCCCCAAGGAAAACTTATTGGCCTGGGCGAGACCGATCTGGTGGGGACCAGAGCCCGAGACTGACCATTCTCTAATAGACAAAGAAATCCCAGCCTAAACCGGGCTCTGTTACACCACCTCTCCAAGCTCATTTCACTCCCTAAATCTGCTCTGCGGACACACAGGGGCACAAGGATCTGCATAATTACAGCCACAGCCGCTCCCCTTTTTAATAAACCGACATAATTCCCTAATCACCGTCCCCTTCCCCCACCTTCTCCTCTCCCCAGACCCCAACCCAAGGGAAGGGGGATCCGTGTCTTTTTACTGCGTTCCCTAAGTCTATAGATGAGCTCAGTTTGAAACGAGGTATTACAAGATTTCAGTGTTACAGACCCTTTATCTGAGCTACAGACACTTTCAGATCCCCAGCCCCCACCTCCTCTCCTTTTTGTTGTCTCTTCTCCTCCCGGGGGCTATTTGACAAAGGCAGTGTGTTAACTAACATTTTTGTTTAACTCAGCAACTTCTTTTCAAAACATACTTAAACCTGATAGCAATCTCTTGTACTTTTTTTTTCCTTTTTTTTTTTTTTCCCCGAGATGAAATTGATTCTGAACCCAAAGCGTTTGACTATTATTAATTATTTCTTTCTTTGCAGGTATCACGTATAGAAATCCATTGATAATTTACAACACACACACACACCCCACCCCCCCGCCCCCCCATCAAACACATTCCAGTACACGCTAAACAGGGCTGCGGGGGGTGGGAGTGGAGGGGGGTGGGGGCTAGGGAAAGAAAATAAAAATCTCCGATTTGATTCCTGGAAAGTTTTGTTCGAAAAAGAAATAAAACAACAGTAGCATATTGCGTTTGCAATTCTGCCCTCACTGCCCCAAATTTGGCATTCACCTACTGAAAGTGCGTCTAACGAGCAGTGACCTAAGAGGAAAATCACAGCCGAGCAGTATAGACATCTCGCTGAGATTTTGAGCTAAATAGTGCCGTTCCCGATTGGCTTTTGTTGTTGTTGTTGTTATTTTGGCTGGAGCCGCACAAAACCGCGCACCCGGACGTTACTATAAATAAAAGCCTTCCAGGTCTAAGTCTGCTGCCGGCGTTTCCTCCGGAGCCTTAACAGCCCTTTTTCAGCTCCTTTCTTGGGCAGATCGCGGGGATTAAATGCCCTGAACCTGAGCTCCTGGCCTTGGATGGGAAGGGAAAGAAAAAGGGAGAGGGAGAGACAGAAAGGAGAGGGTGAAGGAGCCAGGCGCCCTCTGGGCTTTCAGAGGTCAGCGCTTTGACAGTGCTCTGACCTCCCTCCCCTCCCGGCAACCACCCCAGTGTTTATAAACAAAAACAGTCAGGACTAGCCCCAAACAATAGCAATTCACCAACTTCACAGACACTTCACTAGCTCTTATGCAAATCAAGGAAAACGACCGCTTACCACCGCTCCCCCCCATCCCCTCCAGAAAGCCCAAGAGCATATTTCCAGCAGTGATATATCCAAGGGAAAAATTTTACATTCTATCCTGGAAAAGGACAAAAAGGGACTTCAGAAATAAAACGGTTCTGGTAGAAAGACAGAAAAAAAGGGAGAAAAAGCCAATAAAACTGCCGATCTTACTGCAGAAAGAGGAAAGTTATGAAATATTTATACCTAAATCCAACAATCCACACTGCCAATAAAACAGGAATCTTTGTTGTGTAGACAATATGCTAAACTACCTCTGCGACAAACAGCGATTATAAAGCAACCAGGAAAAGTTATTTTCGCCCAAGGAGCCAAGTTTTCAAAGAAAACGTGTGGATTTTACAGCTAAATAAAAGCCACCACCTCTGTGTTATCCGTAAAAACTACACATAAATTAGAAGCACCGTTAAAAGAAAAAAACCTTCCAGCAAGCAAGCAGCACATCTGATCTGACTTACAAAAACGTATAATTAAAACCATCTTTAATTACAAAAAGCAGCAAGCGAAAACTAAATGAATCAATGCTTTCTCCCCAAAATGTTGTCCGCCAAGGTATAGAAATGATAGTTCTATAGTCCTGCATTAAAGCGTAACTGAAACTCCACAGTTCAGGAATTGATTACGCGATAAGGAAGGAAAAAAAAAAAAAGAAAAAAAAAACCCCAAACCAAACCCAAACCACAAACCCAACGTAAAAGAAAAAAAAGGTCCTAATGATTTTCAAACTTATGTTTAAAAATGATGAAGATCAGAAAAGGTTGGAAGAAAAGTTAAAGGAAATATACCTCAAGAGAAAAAAGACCATCTCCTTTTCTTCTTTGTCTATCAGTCTCCAGTTAAAGCATATGGAAAATGTTTTCAAAATGCCTAGATTTGGCACATTGTCATTGCAAAGAGAGGAGCGCAGTGATGCTGTTATAGAAAATGGGAAATAAATTCAGGATTGGGTGCTGCCTCCTTCAATGCGGATTTATCTAAGTTTAATTTAATATTCCGCAATCACTGTATGATCGCATATAATTCACCAAGATTTTTAAGGGCTTTGCCTAAATACGTTGACCACAGGCACAAAGTAATTTAATCAGATTATTTCCTTCTTTTATTTGTGTTTAGTTTTCTCATTAGAAACACTTTAAATTGCAATTGTAAATAATAGAAATGATGGAATATTAGGTTTGGGGTGAACAAACGCTCAGAGAAGGCATTAGCTTTATTAAAATTATTCTGAACGTAAAATCAAGAAGCACAAAATGGTTGTTTGTAAAACACTAAACCTTTAATCGATTTATTGGCATTCCGATCGATTAGATAAACGGAAATCTATAGTAAACATAAAAGCATTTAAAATATTTTTCTCTCATTTATAAACAAAACTTTTCTTTTCAGTAGAAAAAAATGATTATCAAACGACTAACAGGAAATTCTTCAGATATCAAATTACGATAATAAAATTATTTCCACATGGAAAGGGATAATGACAATGATGATAGTAATTATAATAATGAATAATTCAACAGCCCTTTGACATATATGGAAGAGCCTAGTTCAAAAACAGCTTTTGAAGGGGGCTACTTTTAGGGGATTTTTAAAAATAAAATTGAATTTTGAGGCTGAAATGCTTAGATCAAGTGACAGTTTAGGTGCAAGTGCTAAAAACGCGTTAATTTTTTCCAGCATTTTTCAGGCGGGAGCGTTCACTTTGACATCGCCCTTTAAATTAAGTTACGACTTATTAGCAGAAAATAAGTATGTAAATAGATAAGCTACCCCTGAAATTGGGGGGGGGGGGGGGGGGGCGGCGGGGGGCGGGAATTGTATCTTCACGCCAGGCGATGGGGACCCTTTACCTTGTAATTTAAACGATTTGCCTATCTCGCAGTGTACCTTTCAGATTACAGAAAAATTCTGCAAGCAATAATGTATTTGACCATTTAAGTGAAAGAACACAATTTATTTAGGGGTGGAGGGTGGGGAACTGCAAGCCGGAGAAATGCAGCAATCAGAGCTTGTGGCATTCTGGCTGCGTGAAGAGGAAGTGTTGCTGTAACGGGTATTATGTTTATTTGATAAAGAAAATCAATGAAAGTGGCTGTAAAGTAGTTAGTGAGGCGTGTGTTTGGGACTCGGGTTGAATAGTGACTCCAGCGGGCTGGTCGATGAGCTCTAAGAGCTCTGGAAATCTAACCTAACTCTCAGAGTGAGCTCTCTCTCACTCAGTGCTGCACCTTCCCTAGGCTGGGAGACTTCAGTCCTTGTCTCCTCCCTCTGTCTCCTTCCTTCTCTCCCCACATCCCTCCCTCTGTCCCTCCTTCCCTCTCTCTTAGTTTTCCGCTCCTGCGTTCCTTCTTCCCATCCGCTCCAGCTGTTCCCTCTCCCAGGTTTATTCGCTCTCCTTAACCTCTCCCATTCTCTCTCTCCCTCTCTCACTTTCATTCTCTCTTCCCATCTCTGCCGTAGCTGTTTTCTCCCTGTCCAGCTGGTCCTCTAAGTTTTCCTGTACTCCTGGAGCCTTCGTCCTCCTCTAATTCTCTTCCTCTCCTCACAGCTCTCGGTATTCCTAAGTTTTCTTCCTGCCTTTTTCCTATCTGTCCTCACCAGCCAAATTTATCTCTTAGTTTGGATTGGTTCCTCCGGACATGTGCTATATTAGTAATTATCCCTACTCATTTCCCGTTCACACACCCATGCTGAAGAGATGAGCGCACCCCTCTCTTTTCCTCAGTTGGGATATTTTAAACATTTGCTAATCTTCAGCGGTGCTTTATTTCAGACCTTCTGCAGCTATTTCCCCCTTTTCTCCCGGTAATCTTCATTCCCTCTAATTTACAACAGAAATGTTTCTCCTCCTCCTTTTCATTTCCTACTTTACAATTTCCTTTGGGGTTTCTAAATAGTAGTATGTCCTTTGCATTTCCTCACCCCCATGTCTTTCACTGTTTCACTTCAGCTATTTTATTTACCCGGTTGCTAGAGGACTATTTCATTCCTTAACAAGTTTATCTCCTTGTCTTTCAGCCCCAGCCTATAAAAAAAAAGGGGGGGGGGGGACGGGGGGACGGAATACCACCAGAAAAAAAGTTGAGCTTGTGGCTCTTTTCTGCGAAGTAACTTGGTTTCAAACTTCTGGTTTGGATTATGTGTCATTCTCTATTTTCCCTTATCGCATCCCCCCGTTGCCCTCCCCATCCCCCTTCGCTAATAACGTCTTTAGTGTGGTCAATGTTAAATATGGCAGATCTCTGAAAAATGCTTCCTCTCCAGCGCTCTGCTGGAATTCATTACCCGTCCCCCTCTTCCCACCCCGCGGAGTCCGCGGGCCCCGGCGCGGCCGCCTGCGCGGAGCCCCGCGGAACGTCCGCGCCGCCGCCCGCCGCCGCCGGGCAGCGCCCCCGAGCCGCGGAGCCGCCGCTGCCGCAGCCCCGACCCCAGCCCCCGCGCGGGGACCGGCCGCTGCGCTCCCGCGGCGCCCGCGCCCGGTGCGGAAGAGCAGCGACGCCTGCGGCGGGGGCGGCCCGGGGCAGGGGGGGCGGCGGGGGCCCGTCCCCTCCGCTGGCCCGGCAGGTGCGAGGGCTCCGCACCGGGAGGAGCGCGCCCCGCGCAGCTCCGCGCTGGGGGGCGCGAACTCGCCCGCGCTGCGTGCCCTCCGCTGGCGGCGGCTGCGCCCTCCCCGGGGAGGTCAGCTTCCCCAGCCAGCTACCTGCCCTCCTCTGTGCGGGGGGCGAAGGTGGGGTTTGGGATCCGGTTCCTCACCTCCACCCACCACAATCACTCCCTTTTTTCCCCCCTTTCTTGTTTTTTGGCCTTTTTCCTTGTGGTGCCCTGATTGTCTGGAGCGGGATCTAGACGAGGGATCCCCGCTGGCAAAGTCCCTCATGTGCTGCTAGCTGTGACACATGCTACGTGTGTCGCCTTTGTATGTCCCTGGTTGGTCCACATGCACTCAGCCTGCAGTTTATTGCAGGATTTGCTTTTCGCGTGTGCAGGGAGTGCTGGAATAAAGCAGCATTTCAAAGGGTGCCACTGGAGTTGATGTTTCAGGCCTGCTCTGTTTTTTAAATAAACCTTAACCCAAGGAAATGATTGTTCCAGGTTACATGGCCCTACCTGGTCCTTTGTTTCATTATTTGGTTTTTCTGTTTCGTTCTCGCGACAGTTCTTTTTAAGAAGCCGGAGGAAGAAATCTAATTTATTAATTTCATCCATATTGACTGAAACGTTTTCACTCTTTTACATATGGCTGGAGTTATGTTTAGACTTACTTTTTCTCTGTAGGTACACACATGCAGTGAACAGGATGGGCCCGATCCTGCCAGCCCCTTCTTGAGTGAGTAAAGGTAGATCTGGCCCGTTGTCAGAAACTCTCGCTACCGTCAGGGCCGCTGTTTGGCGTGAAGTCTGATAAAACGGCTTTACCTATTCCACGCACCTATACCCAAAACTAATGTCACCTAGCTCATGTAATTCAGGTTTACTAAAAGCATGCTATATGTTTCTCTAAGTAAGTCTCTTATAACTGTATCTTTCTGCTTAGCTTAAATGTATTTCAGGGAGGAGCAGAAGTTTTTACTTTAAATGTTTCATAGTACCAACACAGGCACAAATGGAAATTAATATTTTAGAAAGTTTCAGGCAAAATATAATCCACAAACAAGGTAAACAATATCATCCAAAAGTCCTATTAACTAAAACCCAGTGTAGAAGTGTACATGTTACAAGTATTTGCCCAGGAACTTAGACTGTTAAATTCTGTCGATATCTCCATCACCCCTGAAATTATTGCTCACCTATATCCACAGTGACCCCAAATTGTCAGGGAGAAAGCCTGCCAGTTGTAAATCCACACGGGGCTACAACAGGATTGCAATTTATTATAAAACAGAAATGTTACTGAAGGGAAAATTGGTGCCTATTCCCAAGTCCACACCTGAAAGGAACACACTTTCCAGAAATAAAGATCTTACAGAGGGTTGTTTAACATTTCTTGTGAGATAGCAGCATCACATTAGATTATATTTATTCTGAATTCTTTTAAAACCACTGTAAATACTTTTTAAACCAAATTGTTTTAAAATAAAAGAGACTGCTGAAATTCAACAACACCTTGAAAAAATTAAAATATGTACTTAGGTTGCAGACTTTATATGTGACACCACATTATAGAATAGTCGAGATAGAGATATACTTTTTCCTTCTTTCTTCAAAATGATCTAGCTAGGAATGATATTCTTGTTTCCCTCTGAAATGATTTTAATGACTGCAGAAATCTTTTTGATATAATTTAAAGGAGGAAATGAAGGACTATTATAAAACTAAATTTAAAAGTATGTTTTCATACTTTGAAAGTAAAATCTGGAATATATGTATTTTGGGGGAGATCTTGTATATGCGATACGGAAAGCTTATTTTAAACAAGTGTGTATGTGCATTCCTTCAGATGACAGTGTGCACACTGTAGTGAGAGTCACAGAATTTTTTATCTTTTGGTCTACTTTAACAGAAAATTATTGTATTGCATTGCAAGATATGCATAAACAAATTGAAAGAGCATCTGAAATGAAATTTATTCATAAAGATGAAATAAATTTAAATATCTAAAATGTTATAGTTTATGAAGAAGTGTTTGTAAAACACCTAATTCTAAAGAGGTGATCACATGATTTTTAAATATTTACTCCCCAAATAAAATTGTGGATCCAAAAAGATGCTAACCTGCCTGCACAGTGTGGACAACTTTCCCCTTTCAGTTCATTTCTGGTGTCAGTAATAATAATGAACACAGGAAACGTGTTCCGTTCTTTTGTCCTTAAACTCCTTTCAAATTATCTCTTCACAGAGACATCCTGAGAAATTAGAACTACCCTAGGAATCAGTATTTCCACCAAATAATTATTTTAAAACTGAATATCTCTGCCGTTTGCCTTTCTTTTTTCAGTAGATAGTAGTGAATATTGATCAATAAGGTAATCATCAGTAAAAAAGAAATAAAAAATAAACCTAAAACATGCTGTAAGGCATAGATATTTTTATATTTGTGCTAAAATGTTTGGATTTTCTTTTATTAGGAAGCCTTCATAGATTATTAAATTGCACCTGATCCAGTCAATAATGAAGTTAACTACCAGCAGGTAAAATGCTGTATTCTGTGTAAGGTTTATACTTTAGCCCCACAGACACTTCATATCCTTGTTCCACCTTACTTTTGTTAACATAATATTATTCAAACTTTTATTTTGGGACTGTCGTAAGAAGTAAAACATAATGTGTGTGTGCACACAGAAACAACTGCTCTGTCCCTTTTTCACACAAAAATATTTGCGTGTAGCTATATATTTAGATGGATACGAAGGTCTGTTCTGTTTTTGGTTTTGGCACAGTAATTAAGGTAGCAGGATTCAGATATGGTTTAATGCTGAACTTTCAAAATTTAACATTAGAGTTCCTGGTTCATCTACAACAGGATGGATACTGTGTTTATAGAGTACATTCTTGACCTTACCTGAGTAAGTACTTTAAGTTAAAGTATGAGATGCACCTAGAGGGGTAATACATTGAGTTTAATAGGAAGACAGTTAATAACCTTTTTTCATCCTCATGCACTATCAATCATGGCTGTCACCAGTCTGCTGAATCAAAGCAAAAGTGTTCTTCACAGATGACTGATTAGAAACGCAAAATCACAAGATCCATCTTCATGGTCACTTTTATTATAGTCATTTTTAAACTGACAGCAACCTGCTCAGTTTCAGCAGACTGGGCATCACAAATAGTGTCACTCAGTGCAGCTAAGCATGAGAAGATGTTGGCTGGATTATACTTAAAAATAATTAGGCCCAAAGCCTTTTGTGGAAGCAAGAAAAAGGATTTTCTTAGTTCCAGCCCCATCTTTTCAACACCAGTAGTAGCCTACGCTTTTACAGTGGGTTACCATTAGAAAATATTTTCATTCTTCCACTTCTATTGAATTAATCAGTTTTAAGTGGCCCTTGGATACTTTTTAGAAACAACACCTTTGCTGGTAATGTGACCAGTTCAGTTTTGATATAACCACTCTTAAGCATAGGTTTAACATTGCATACTGCTGTTTGTATAGTACAGTGATGAGTTGGTTTCCAGCCTTCTGAGGAATATTGCAAAAGCTAATTATCTGGTTAACTAGATTTGTTTCAATAACATTGTCTCCTGTTCAAATAAACTAGTGAACAGCTCAACAGTTTATAAACTGTTAATATATAAATTAACATAAGAAGTTAATATAATAACTGTTATAGGTTATTTATAAACTAAATAGGCTCCAGCAAATTTAAAATCAAACTGGTATAGGTGAGAGGTAGAGGGAGAAAGAGGGAGAGAGGGAACACTGACACTGCAAGTTGTGCTCTGTTCTGGTGTGTTTCTGAAACACAGTGAAATCTAATATAAGAAAAGGTATTCAGTAATGTTGAAAAACAAAACCAGTTTGTTTTTTTTTTTTTGCAGAAATATGGTAAATATTGAATTTATGTTGTGGTTTACAGGCTTTAAGCTTTGTACATACTAGGGTAGATTGCATAAATTGCTATTGACTCCAAAGGGTGTTTTTCCCGTGTGAAAACTGTAGGATTGGCTCCTAAATGTAAATAAAAGCATTTAATTCTACTTAATGCTGCTTAACATGGGTAAGAAAATAATAGATTCTGATTTGGAATTTTGATTCAAGGACTGATTGAGTGAGAAGACAGCCAAGACTAATTTTTAAATTAGGTGGAAGCTAAATAGGCCTCCCTCAAAACTCTTCAAAACCTTTTCCCCTTTTAAAAATTTAAATTCCACTTCATCTTGTGAACACAAAATAACATATTACACCAGCTGAGCATCATTTTAGAATTATCTTTAGAATTCCAGTGAAATAGTGCATCTGGTTTGCCACTTAACTTTAAACCTCAAAAGGTTATTAGGAAGCTTGATTTGTGGGGCTGTGATTCCTTTAATATGGCTCAAAGAACTTTAAGCACTGTATATCTAAAACTTTCCTTAAAACACGCTTACTGATTAAAAGTGACTTCAGTGGGCTGCAGTATCGTACCTTTCCTGCGGTGCCCCTGGTAATGCCCCTTCCCATCCACCTCCCTCAAACCGGAGGGCAGGGTTTTGGTCAAGTAGGGCTCTTCCAAAGGGCAGTGCTATTCATTTCCGCTTCCTCTTGCTTTTTTCACTAGGATATACACAGACACATACACAGACATGGGTACAGACACTCTCAGTGGTGATGAAACGAGGCACATATGAACATGCAAAGAATCTCTCATAGACACGCGTGTGCACACACACAAAGCATGCTACATACATGTTTTTAAAACTATACAGCTTGAATTGGCATACTAGTTCCTAGATAGTTATGCTGATATACTTACTCCAAGCTAGTCATGCTAGGCGAATATCTTTAATTAAAGTATCTTCAATAGTTTTATAATATTTTGATGTACTGCATAAACAACTGTGAGCAGAAGAAGGAAGGTGAGAAGGAAAGTAGGTAGTTTTATGTGCAGTTGAGATTCACATGCTCTGAAACAGTTTGGTTTTGTTTTCTTCTGGTTCATGCTTATCTTAAGGTTATAATTAGCATTTGATAATATGGTCCCACGTAGAGACTCCATGTTTGTTAAAGTGGTTTTAAAATGCATCTCTATTTTCTGATGAAAAATTGATACACTAATGCTGACTGACATCTGTCTAAAAATCAAAGAGGCTAAGTGTATCTGAATTTAAATTTATGAGCATTAATCAGAAGCTAATCAAGCAGAGAAACTAACAATGTCTACTGATAAATAACAACCATATTTAATACTGATGGTTTTGAGGGAAACACCATGTTATTTGATTATTTTTTTCCCCATTAAGTATTTTTAATAGTATATTCTCAACACAAATAGCTAAGGAATCTTGACTGTAAATTATTCATGTGCACCTTTGTGTGTAGTAAAGACCTATTTTAAAGCAAACCTGAGATCTGAAAGTATAACTATTTTCCTTAAAGAAACAAATACATTTGTCTGGGCTACAAATACTGTCAAGTTTCAAGTAGAAGTTTACCTCCTTAAGAAAACAGCTACGTCAGCCTGACTTTGTAAACTTTTAGGATGTATATGTTGTTTTACTGTACATGCTATATCTTCCCAAAAATGCTGTATGGCTCATTGTGCTTATTTACTGCATCACACTTGCTTACCCAGAATATTGGTTACATATTAGTATGTGACACAGAGTTAACTTTAAAACACTAGGATTTTTAGAAATAAACCTTGAATTAACTGTTTTTCAAACTATAATTTTCTTTATTAATTCTTATAAGACATCGCTGAAGTACTAGCATACAATCAGTTCTTTTCACAGAAATGTAACAGTAGAATATTATAACATATTTTACTACTGAATGCATATAAACTTTTAGTAAGATTTCCCAAGATGTAATTTATATAATAAATAAGTAAAAGAATTTGGATCTGCTTTAGTAAATAGTAACGTAATTGGAAAAGCATAATAATTAATGGGTAGGTACATGCATGGGAGACAGCAGCTGAAGGATAGCGTTACTTTTATTTTAAATAAGCAGATTATACAAGTAAATAGACCAAACAATATCTGGAAGATTTCTCTTTCCAAGTGCACTTATCCTAAACATATTTAGACCCATGGAAAACAGTCCTCAAATCCTTCAACAGCAAACACAGAGCAGCAGACACAAACACTAGGAATTCCCATACCACACCTGCATTTTTGGTGCCTGAATATGCAGCTATTTCTGCTCTCACTGCCTTTTTTTCCCCCTTTGGTTTCTGAAGTGTTGCTTATAGAAGCTCAGGGAAGGGAAAAGGCTTTTCTATGAGCGTCAGGTTGCGATAAATGCGTGTATATGAGTGAGAGAGAGAGTGTGTGTGCGCGCATACAAAGATGTATTAGGAAGGCTAGACTGGTCATCTTTCAGCATCTCTCTTTTACTGGGGTTCAGAACGTCTGCTACCACTTGCTGAGCTTTAAAGAGGAAAGAGCAGGGAGAAAAGTTCATGCAAAATGCTTCTATTTTTATATTCAAATTACCAACATTTAGAATACAGCCTATTGCTTGATATCAGTATTCCCAGTGGCTAAATAGTTACATAATTTTTATCTTCTCTCAAAAGCATTTAGATGTGTATTGGTAAATCTAAAAGACTGCTCATCAGGACTTAAAAAGGATTCTGCATTTTTTCCTTTTGCATTTTCTAAAAAATGGATCATATATTATAAAGCAGGGTCTCTGTTTTGTTGACTTTTTTCTTTTTTTTGTCTTTTTACTCCAATACCTCTTTTTTTCTTTGCCTCCTGCAAAAGATAATAGCCATGAATCCTTGCAGGTTGTCTATGCATTTTTGCTTTATAAGACCAATGTGTCACTCAAAAGATGTAAACAATTCTTTACCAAATATAGAAAAATACAGTATTTTTCTTTCAAAAATCAGGAACAACACCTATTTTTATCCTGCTGCTGAAGGATGCACATGGAAACTGTAGTATAAACATCATGGATATGCTAAATAAACTAAAACGTGTGAGTCTAATACAGATTAAAAACAGCAGAAGAGCTATCTTACTTCTCAAGTAACGGATTCAGGGATAAACACATACTTTGTTTTTCTCCTGTCTTTTAGGTGTACTCTAAATCATAGTTTAGATCATAGACTGGTAGGCTAAACACAAAAGATTATTTTTGTATAAATGCCCAACTAAAGTTTTAGAGCCCTGATGTGGAATGCAAAAGGGGTAAAAAAAAGATACCCCAAATTTTCTTGTCCTGATGATAATAGTTTAGGTGCTACAGTAGGGCTGGGTTTTTTTTGTGTGTGGGTTTTTTTTTTTTGTGTGGTTTTTTTTAATATTTGATCTTTCTTTGTAGTTTTTATTCTAACTTAACTGTATTTAGGCCCTGTTTTCATCTTTATAAGGCACTAAAGGCACTAGGTTTTCCTTCTTTGTAAGCCATTCTCCCATAGTGCATCTTAGTTTAATTCACTTTTAGCAAAAGAAACACCCAGGTTCAATCTGGAGACCTCCTTCCAACATAATTTAGCTAGACCTTTTCTTAGTAAAGGTTTTCTGGTTTTCATTTTCACTTCATATTCTCAAATAAAAGATCCTTTGTTGTCTACCATTTGATTGGACTTAATGAAAAACACTCCATTTTAACTTAACAGTATTTCCCTTTGAATTTATTATATTTAAGGACACTGTCAAAAATCAAGCATTTAATCTCAGGTTTTTATACTTAAAATTATATTACTATCATATGGTTCAATGAGGTGATGTAAAAAGTATATTGAATAGATTTCAAAAAGAAAAGTGAAAAACTAGCCTCATTTTAATATGAAACTAAATACTATGGCTAATGTGCAGATTGGGTATGGTAGTTGACTTTAAAGACTAACATGTGACAGGGTGCCAACAGCTGAATTGTGCAGTATTGACTAAATGAGGTTCACTGATTTGTATTGAGGCTAATATCTTCTTTAAACAATTCCGTGTAAATTGTGCGTATAAAGTCATTGGAAGCTATTTCTCAGGACAGCCTTGCTGGCTAGCTACCTGCTGGAGTGAGGAAGATAATCAATAGAAAGAAATAGAGCTGAGCATGAGACTAGGAAGCTTCAGAGCAGTTAGTGCTGATAAAAGTAGATGATGTCAATATTTGGGAATAACACAACTCTAGGATAACAGACAAAAGAGAAGTGCATATGTTGTAGAGTGTTCAAACAGGGGCAGAATTAATGCATAAGTGGCAGATGTTGCCCCAGGCTGCAAAAGACGTTATTTATTCCAGGTATTGTTAAATTCCTAGCGAAACACCACTGCTCAATATAGTATATTAAAATTATATCTAGCAATGAGAAAGGCAGAATACTTCTTCCATGAGTAGAAATTCTCGTATATAAAGAAGCTGATGCACCCTATTGATAGCATTTTCCACACATCGTAAGAAAGAGCCTCTGTCAGGAATGAATACTGCAAAAACAGTGCCCGGTGCTCTCTAATTAAATGAATATTTAGAACTAATATTTAAAATATTAACAAAACCAAAATGGAACAGCATAGTTTGGCAGAAATCAATTCTTTACTTCTAAAGATGTAGAAAACCTTGAGTCCACCGTCTTGCCCCCCTTTTTTGTGTTTGAAGATTATTGAAACAAAAAATTCCCAATGCTCATTCAGAATTATAATATGGTGAATGCTTTTAGCTGTGGTCTCCTTATTGGTAGTGAAGTATTGGTATATTTTTGCTAATTTAATAGTAGAAATCAGTTTTTCTCTTGCTGTCAGGCAATGAATTTTTGTTCTTCTATGCTGATCTTTCTGTTGATGTATTATGACATAGTCTGTCAACATGAACAGATATGTGAAAAGGAGATTGGGTGACTGAGACATGCAACCTGAATATGGCTCCTCTTGAATTTTAAACATATTATCATGTTTGGATACAGTCAGTAGAACTGTAGGATTATTTTTTTTTCTCTAAAGAAAGCTATTATTTGGATGTAATTTAAGCAAAAGCAAAACAGGTGGACTATGACAAGGTCCTAAAAGCAGAATGAATGAGGTAACTCCAAAACATATGCATGAGAGCTTAAAAAGCTTTCACATCTAAGTTAATAGCCCTTTAAAACTAGCATTTGCAAAATGCAGAAGTTCTTCTGTAAGAAGAACCAATCCAGGCTTATCTGATTATTAAATATTGCTATCGTTTTTTAGAAATTAAATAATTCCACAAGCTTTACATGGTTTTGTTGTCACAGATGGTTTTATTGTTTGGTGTTAGATATCTGGATTACATCAAGTAGGTGATTACTATGTCAGCTAAAAAGGTCAAGTTCCATACTTTTTATTTCAAACCATCATAAAGAAACCTTTCTATAATGACACACATGTCTATACTGTAGATCTCTCCATACTAATTTTAGAAAAAGCTTCTATCTGACACGTGGCTTAACAAGAAAGAATTTCATATTTTGGTAGTTAATACATTGTCAATATTCATGCCTAAGAGAAGTACGTGTGTACTGAAATAATTAACTTTTCCACTGCAAATTTCTTATTTAAATATCAGATTTAATCACTAAATACATAATTTATAGCACTAAAACTTGTTATTATTGAAGTGATATGCCATAAAAGCCTTCTTATAAATTTTTTTCAGTTTGCTGTTCTTTAGTTGTCATACGTGCCATCACTCCATCTTAAAATCACAGGAATATGTAAGATTCCTGTTTAATACTTAACTCTAAAGAAACATTCATTTCAAATAAAGCATGCATTTTGATTTGGGACATAGTAAAAAAATCTTTAAAGATATATACATCAACTAATTTGTTAATCTTGTGCCACTTTTAGCATTTGTCACACATATAGACCAGGAAATTGGCTCCATCTCATTCTAGCTCTGTGTTGAATTAAAAACCTCTACTGCAAAGAAGAGCATGATGTGGGGAAAGAATAAATTTAGTTCTTTCTTTAGTAATGCACATATATTTCCATATATTTCACATCCTAAGGGAGCCTGTGAACACATTCAATAAATACAAAACTGTAATTCCAGGAAAAGGGAATTTTTATATTATAAATTTCTTGTAGTACTTTAGTCTTAAAAGATCTGAAATTATAAATATCATTGGTTTTAGTCTTTTATAAAATACAGGATATAGAAAAAAATGAAGGCATTGAATTTCAGGGTCATAGGTATTTCTCAGAGTATTAGGTAGTTTAGAACAAAAAAAAATATTCAACACTGGCACTTGGAAACTGAGAAAATATTAGCTATATCCAGCCAAACTAGCTCTACCTTACATATCTAAAATCAAAATCATATATGTAAGCATTTATATGGAATGATTGCCTATCTTCACCTTATATATTAAGGTCAGCAAAAAGAGCAGTTTATGGATAAAGGGCAATAATAAAGAGGTAGCCTTTAAACATGATTAGTTGGTGTCTATTAAAGATGTGTTAAAATGAAATATATACTGCAGGTGAAGGAAATTACTAACTCCTACCAGGATGATAGACTTGCTATATGTGTATTTCACTATACCTTTAAAATATTTGTGAATTTGACTGCATTCTGAGGAGACAGAGCGATGTGGTAGATTTATGAAGGTCTGATGGAAACAGGGCTAGGAAAGATTATGGCATACTTGTTTAGAAAAACTGAGAACTGAAGGTTCCTGATTTACACCGACATATATCTAGATGAAACTATTGCAAATTGCCTAGAGGAGCTATCTTTTATTAAGTGTTTGATGGGTACAGAAATGTACATATCTATTCTAAAACAGCCTAGGAATACTGATGCAATATTTGCAAATATAATTTTAACATTTTTGGATTTTCTTAAATCTTTTAATGTTTATGGTCATCTCACCAACCCCGTTCTGAATGCCTGTGCGTACTGAAGAAGCCATACGGTTAAAGAAGTTTTGTTGCATTATTTTGAATTCTTGGGGTAGCGGTATGCTGAAATGCTCTCTGCACTGCAGGACTAGGAGACATCAAACTGTAGCTTAGGTACTTTTTACCTTTTTCAACAGATTACCAACATATATGGTATATTCTGTGTCTTAACTGTAAGAAAAGGGTATGAAGGTGTTTTAATACCCAACTTTCACAATTAATGCATTTCCAAAGGCTTTCAGCTTTGATACTATGTTGTGATGGCGTCACATACATTTGTTTTGAAATTAGACAAGGAGTGACAGATAAGGCATGCAGTTTTACCAAGCACTGTAAGATTTCTTGCAAAGAAAGCCTGAAAGACTGGTAAGTTCCCTACTCAGGTCAACTTTGCTTGTTTTATTCCAACTGATACAAGGTAGATGACTTGTCTGGGGAGGTGGGGGGTGCACAGGGGCAGGTAGGCTGGCTTTACACTATTATTTTTGGTACGTTAACCTCCTCTTTCTTTAGGACCTGTTATTTTTTAATCTTATTTTAAATCATTACTATCATAGTGAAAATCTGTATTAGTACAATTCTACTTTCATATTTCACATTTTATTAATGCAATTAATATTGGTATTTACTGATGTTTCAAGAACAAAATTATTCATTTAATATCAATTTAACAATGGGTGATGTTATGCATTCTAGCTCTGTCAGCATATTTTCAAGCCAGGTGAATGCATTATACAAATATCAGGCAACATTTTACATAATAATGTACCTTTGAGGTGGGGAGTTTTGTCAAGCTTGTAGGTGCACTTGGCCACCAATTACATATAGAAAATGTTTTTTCTTCCCACATGTAGATGTGGAAACAGGATTAAAATATCGCACTTTTAAAGATTTCACTGGCTTATAATAATGGCATAATAAGCACTGTCTGTTAGTTTAAGCTTTTGGTCAGCACAGAGTAAACAAATTTTATGGTCAGACAACTATTTACACTTTGGTTACAAATATAAATTTAGTGTGTTGATACCTTTACCAAAGGCTTTCTGTATTATAATATATGAAGAGTTGTATGTCTGTGATAAGCAACATGCACTGAGCCATTTTCATCAGTAACTAGCATAGTTTTCTTAAATCATTAACTCATCAGATCAGGGCAAGGATGCCTGGATCTTTCTGGATGTTTGGATAGTGCCTAGCATAATATAATGTGTACTGGAATATAAGGAAATAATTGGCACTTGTTCGTTATAAGCAGCACTTGTTAGCATAGGCTTTCTAGCATGCCAACAAGCAATTAACCTCAGCATCAGTCAATCACCTTTTCCTAGTTAACTCACATTATACTTTGAGGACAGCTGCCATCTTCTTGTGGAAAAATACATGTAACTATGTCCCTAACTGTCATGCGAGTTTTAGACCAGTAACTTAATTCTATTCAAAAGAGTTAGAGCTTCCTAAATAGGGAGGTAATCAAGAAAATTATTTTTCTTCCATGACTGTAAATTAGGAGTAAGTGCACTTAATTCTTTGGAACTACCTCTGTGTAAAACTGTGACACTGAAATCAGAATCAATCTTTTCTTTCTGTACCTAAGAGGTGAAAGTGTAGTACTGTACATAAGTCAATCAAAGTAATGATGTTGCTTAGCAATGTAAATGTAAAAAAGTGGATTGCTGATGCCAAGAAATTTGCACCCACGTATTGCACCTGTCAGTGAAAGAGAGGTTGCATTGCAACTGCAGTGCAGTGAGGAATTAATGCCCTAATTAGAAACTTCATCTCTATTGCCTATGCCTGACAAGACAATATGGTGAGGTTAGTTATCAGCTCATCATTGTTATGGGTGGCAGGTGTACCTGGTTTTGTTCTTTTTCATCCTGTTTTTCTAAGATGTAGTAAATACTTTCAATCCATTTTTGATACGAATAGGTGACCAGAAGAGAGTCTGTGTGTTTGTGTAGATCAGATAGGTTGGTGGAGGGTTAATATGACTGCTTTTGTCCATTTGCCTATATGTAAGAGTGATTTTCATGGAAGAAAGGTATGGATGAACCAAACTGTGATTTAAAGCAGATGATTTTATCCCAATAGCAAGAAGCAACTTCCATAAATGACAACTTTTTTTCCTTTTGATAACTCCAGTGAAATACGGAGATGACACCTGTATGAAGCATTATTTTTAGGAAGAGGGACTGGGACACTTCTCCCTTGACTATTGAAATGACATATAAATATCATTTCTTTTGCTTTTTCTGTGAGTTTTGTGACTTGTGCCTTGGTGTGTGACTGCTATGTGCATTTTTTGTTGACAGATGCGAATAAGCTATAAAGAGTACTAAATAAAAGTGTGCCTGGTCCAAATAGGGAGCAATATGCAGGATAACTTAGGAAAAAAAGAGAAAAAGTGGATTTGCTGAAAACTTATTTCTTCCTCGTCAGTCTCTTTGGGAATAAACAAACCAACATGGAGTATTTTTCCAGGAGCAATGGAAACAAAAAAAGGAGAAAGTTGAGGCCTGTAAGGTATTTTAATGTTGCTCTTAAGAGTTATACATATTCAATTCTGTATAAATAAATCTTTCAATTATGAACTGGAATCTATCCACCTCAGGTACAAAATCCATAGAACAGAAGTTTCTTTATAGTTTCCACCTTTTGCAGTCTAAAATTTTTTTGGAAATATTTGAAGAATGGACTTTTTAGCAGATTTTTTTGTGTGGGGTGTTCTTTTCAAATAGCCGCTGTGGAAATCATCCTGAGGCATATTCTGATCTCAAATCACTTTATACTGGATTAAGTCACTTAATAAAGTTCTTATTACAAGTTGAGCATTACCTTACCTATCTGAAGTGTGACATGTAGCTAGAACAGACTGAAAATGCTTCCTTTTATAGTTAGCACAATTATGGTCAGAATGCACAGTCAAGCTATGCTTATATGAAGCACTCCCTCATGTCAATGCAGAAATACAAGAAGATACGGTACTTATTGCATAATCATTCTTTTTTTTTTTTTTTTTTCCTAATATTATGCAAACTTCACGGTGCAACTGCAGTAGAAGAGGAAGATATGTGAAGCCCATTGTTGCACTAAACTATTACATGCATCAAGATAGCAAAATGTTTTGGGTTATATTTCTGCTTACATTATTAAGCACACTACTGAAAACAGTTCTTGAAAGGAAACTGAATTATTTGGATTAAAATATTTTTCAGTAGTGTGATTAATTATGTAAGAACATGAAGAAAATTGAGAGGAATTAGAACCACGTGAAGCAGAAGGAAGTGTCCCCACTGGTAAAGATGAGGTGAGAAAATGTTATGTTTTGGTATAAAACATGTTTCTTGGTAGTACTTCTGCTGGAATCAGAATTATGCAGTGGACCTATGATGGTCATTAGTTATGTAAACTCAGAATGCAAACTCGTAGTGTGTTGTGAGCCTGGCAAATTTAATTTTGTTCTTTTTTTAGACTAACTGGTGCTTTTACTTGTATTTAAAGATGGTAGATACAGAGAGAATAGGGTAGTTCTTTCTTTGTTCTGCCTCAATAACAGTTCTATTGCCTTTTTGCCTAGGGAGTTAGAGAATAGTCTTGGTCATTTAACTCATATCTTCAGCATGTCCATGCAGTGCAACATGTTTTTGCCTCTTGGTTATTAAGACTGGCTATAAAAATGCATTTTATATGGTGACTTAAGAAATGCATCCTTGTCAATAAACATGAATTTGTAGCCTTAGTCATCTTTGATGATTAAAATAGATGGTTGCATAATGTAAAATAGTATTAATTATTCAGTCTAAGTGCTCTATTCTGATATTTTTTGTACTTATACACACATTTTCTTTTCCTAGGTACCTTTTAATGCTGAAATGGGCATACTAATTGTGACCTGTGTGGTAAGGAGCTCCTTCTAAAATATGCAGTAACTTATTTACTGGAATTTAACAGGCTGTGCACTTTAAAGCTTTCTTGCCTGTAATCACATGAACAAACCGTGCAAGTCATATTGCCAGCTTGAGATTCGGCACAGTAACAGCAGCACTGAAGCAGCCCCCGCCGTTAGGCAAGGTACAGAAAGGAGCTGGTGACCTGCGACAGGACGAGGGACCTCGCTTACCAGGATTTGCTCATGGTTATGCTTCTGGCAACTGACATTTCCATTTTACTCAAAGCTTCTACATCTGTGTCATCAGACAAAGCCCCATGAGTGGTGGCAGAGCAAACTATAGCCTTCATTTTCAAGTTCAAAGACAAAAATTATTTACATATCCAAATCCCAGAACCTGCTGTTCAGAGCACTCTTTGTTACCCACTGCTTTAAAGCAATAAGGTTTCCAAAAGCTCTGTTAAGAAATAGGACATAGATTGGGGCAGAAAAGTGTTATTGTTTTCATTCTGTTTAGTTTCATTTTATTGTATCATCTGACTTTTGACCTACCAGAGGAACATGGAAGATGGGATGTTTCTGTCATTGCTTACAATGAATGAGTGCTTAAAGGGACTGTCAGAGATTTCAAGACAAATCTTTGACCCTCCTTAAGATTGTTGTATACTGAAGGACAATGTCTTCTAATTCATTAGAACTTCAGGGTTTATTTTGTAAGGAAAATTATTGATTCATGCAATGACAGCTCTTTTTTTAACACGCTTCCAACTCAGTATTTTTATACTTTTTCAGTTATGAATTTAGGCAAATGTTTAACTGTGTGTTTTTATGGTGCACTGCATTTTTTTTTTTTGTTTTATACATGTTTTCCTGAGTCAGACCCCTGAATTTGATGACAATTCGTACAATTTCCAGAAACGTTATTGTATTCAGTAAGAGTGCTGTGTACCAAGGTATGTGAATGTAGATGTTAAGGGGGAGCACAAGAAATAACTTTTTTTTTCCCAATCATAGAGAACACAGGAAGAAGTTGAGGTAATTCAATAGAAACTGATAAATGCAGCCTGGAAAGGTATTTATTTTCCAAACTGCAAGAGGATCTCAGAAACAATAAGGATAACATAAACGCAAAAATCTAAAGAAATTGCTTAATTTTCTTAAAATATAGTTAGAATGGGAAAAAAAATGTTTCATAATGAAGAAAATTTTCAAGTGAGGAAAAAAGAGAGTCACTGGACACAGTGTTTAGGGTAGATTGAAGGAATCGTTCCAGGAGCTCCTGTTTGCTGCTACTGCAGAAGTGTGTCATGCATTTAATTTGTCTTAGTTGCCCTATCTGTAAATAGAAGGTGATGGTGCCCACTTCCGTCTGGTGTTGTGCAGTCTTTAGGTGTTTCACGGTGCAACAGAAAAATGTTTCACAATGTATTTAAAAATCTCCTGTTGGACTGCATGCTTTTGAGGTAAGAGACAGTCTAGGCTACACATCCTGAAAGAGCTAGTTCCTTAAGGTGGTGCTGGCAACTTTAAGTTTTTGTGGGGTGTATTTTTTTTGTTTTTGTGGTTTTGGTTTTTAACTGTTTCATGGACTGATTTTTAGTATCTTCTCTGGAATATGCAGGTCTCTGGAGACTGATAAAAGGGAGAGTTGTTGTGAATAAAAAGCCTCCTTTAGCAGATCCCATGACCAGCAGAATTCTGTCATCCTCACAAAACCATACTTAGCATTAGCATGGCCCATGTTTCATATTTCAGCTACTAAAATTCCAGGGACATCTCTGTCTGGCTATCATCCCAAGGCTGTTTGTTAAAAGATATCACTGGAAGACCCCTTACCTTCAGACCAGTTCAGATTGGGACATACCATGGTATGAAAAGTAATATGCAAATGCCATGGCTTTTTCCATTAAATAAGCAGGCTGATTTCATTAGTATTTCTTGAAAGAAAAGACAAAAAAAGACTTGGATTGTTGTGAATCTCCTGTATAGACTTTTATTGACACAACTGTCACCATATGGCTGTACATATTTGGAGCTACATGAAAGGAAATTAGCAGGAAATTAATGGAACTTGTAGAAAACCTATATAAAAGCAAAATACAACAAGCAAACAGTGTCTCCACAGATTACACTGGCAGTACTGATGTCTGCTCTGACAATAGGCTTGGAGTATGCTCAGGGTGGTGCATCCCCTGAGCCTCACTCCATGTTGCCAGCCTTTAGCTCTGCTCAGGACCAAGCTGTCGGGTCTGCCCACAGCCCGAATTGCTTAATCCATCTGCCTTATCAACAGGTCATCTCAGGGCTGTCCTAGAACGTATGACATTGCCAGAAAGGCGAGTGGCTGGTTGTCACTGCAGAGCTATGCAAGGGGACTGTGATCACCTGAGATTTCTTCTCTTGCACGTCCTAAACTATGCCCTAGTCTTGACCCTGAGTGTAGTTTTATGCTTTTGCAACCAGCCTTGAAATATATTCTGGCCTGGAACACAGGTCCAATTTATAAGGTTAGAGACATTAAAAAAAATTTCATTCCTGTTTGAAACTTTCAGCATTTACAGTAGGAAAGACAATTAACAAATCACATACAGAATCAGAATGGTTTATCAGAACATCAAAATTAGGAATGCAACATTTTGCTTTTTAGATTATGAGTGAAGTGACAAAGATGTCTCTCACCTGCTGCTTTGCCAGCGGTAGGCGCCAGCTCACAGCTGAAGTGCGGGTGTATGAAGCGCCTGTCATATCACTGACACCTGCTCACCAGGTTCCACAAAAGGTATTGGGCCCTACTCAAAAATAAGGAACCATAATTACTATGATACAAAGGGATGTGTTAGGATTGTTGGTAAATTGAAGATTAAAATAGAGGCTAGCCCTTGAGAATAACCTTTCATTTATTAGATGCCTTTAATTAAATCCAGAGTAGTTTAAATATATAGGGGCATCTTTTGGGCTTATGTTTTGTGAAAGTGGCTAATTTGTGTATAATTTATTCATGTTGCTATTTCAAGTTACTTTAATTGCAGTACTTACGTAAATTCAGGAAGCAGAATTTAATTCCATCTGGTGATTACTTATTTACTTACATTAATCATGCAGTCAGAAAACAGAATTAAAAAAATAACTACTGAAAACTTGATTGAACATACTAGAGAAATTTATGTGACTAAATGTGTCCATATGGAGCCTGAAAATTTCAACACACTTCAAGAAATTAATGTAGGAAACCGGCAACTACAAATGCTGTGATATCCCCAAGAAACCTGGTTTTCCTACTGTTTCAACTGGCTTCTATATCAAAGGTACATGTATATAAAACTGCTTTTGGAGCTATTTACATTTTTTTTTTTTAATGAACATGTACTCACTGAGATTGAAGCTGTATACTTTCATGAGAGATTCATGTGAATCTCTAGCCCAAGTTAAATACTCATGGAGACCTAGTATATGTTTCCACCTGGCCACACTAAGTCTGGCAGTGAAATATTTTCAGACTTAAGCAGATGCATGACCCACCTGAGGAAGAGTCATCTTAAACCATTTACAAGTTGAGCACTTTCCAGATCATGAGCCCTATCATTCTGATGTCTTTAAAATCCACTAAGGTGACCTACAGACCATCACCCTCTAGCAGATAATTGCTCAGGAGCCTCTCCTAAATCAACAGCAAGTCTATAAGTGGGCCTCTATACTGTGTGACGTGACCATCCTGTCTCCTGTCCTAGACATGGAAGCTCTTTTGTATTCTCAGTAATTTAGTTTACCTTTAGTATACTGAAATTCAGAGTGATTTATACTGGCACAATATATCAGATTACATCACAAAAAAGTGATTTTGCTATATCGTTATGGACATTTAGACTACACAAACAACAGGTTGCAATGCTATTTTAAAACTCCAGTGGTATGCGAATGTGCACATGTGCACAGCAGATCACTAGTTATTGCAGAAAAGGCAGTCTCTGCTTCTGCTATGCATTTCCCAGCTGATACACTCTCTTTTTTTTTTGAGGTTGTCATATGGTATAACACTTTTACTACTTGACTCCTCCCACTTTTCTTCAAACCACATCCTGATTTTTGGCCTCAGAAACCAAACATATGCACAACTTGCAGAACAACACATGATATTGTTTCTGTATAACATCATACCAGCTGGGATATAAATTCTTACAGACAATTTTATGCGAATGAAAAATACCTACATTAAGATATTTTCCATAGTTATGCAATACATACCACAGTAGAGCATATGGTCTAGAGTCTGAGATCCTCGCTTAGAATTATAACAAAATTCCCAAGTCAGCCCTCAGATCTTCAGATAATGTAATTTTGAATAGATCATTCTAATTTATCTCTATTTTATGTCTTCCTTTTTCTATTCTGTTTTGAATTTCTGAAATCCAACATCAGCTAGTTTGCTAGTATGTCAAAAGACCCTTAAATTTTATCTATTTGACTTATTGAGTGTCGAGTTCAATAAAATTATTATTTAACAAAAGAACAGCTAATATTTGTGAAATTCTAACCTGTATCTTGATTTGAAGATATGCCAATATGAAGAATTCATAATTTGGGGGCGATTTATTTTGACATTTATTTTCATTAGTATAAAACTCTTTTGTTTCTGATTTGTCGGTGTTCAGCTTCCAGAATTTATTTTTTCTTTTTTTCTTTTGGGGAATGGTGAGAGTGTGGGGTGGGGTGGTTGCTAAATTATAAGCAATTCAGGATAAAGAGTCTTTGTATATGAGGATTTTCTTCCATGATCTGTAAACTTCAATCAAGTCATCCTCAACCCTCTTTTTTGATAACCAAACAGACTGAATTTATACTTTCACAGCAAATAATTTTCTCGTGCTTACAAATTAATTTTGAATGCAATTTTGCAAACTATCAGATTTTTTCCCACCATTCCCATTAAAATATGGACAGCAGACCTATGGGAACTATTCCAACAATTGCATCAGGATTTAAGGATCACATTAGCTCTGTTCATGCAGCTTCACAGTGGGAGTTCATGTTGAGTTGGTGGTCCACTATGGCCCATAAATCCCTGCAGAGTCAAGACATTCCAAGGCACTGTACCCCATATTTTTGGGGGTGAAATTCCTTTCTGTTGATGTATAACTGTGCATTCATCCCTGAAAATGCTCATTTTTACAATGGGTCTAGCTTGTTAAGAGATCTCTTCCTTGATCTCATCATTATGTACTACTCAAATAATCTTTCTGTCATCCTCAGATCCTTAACATGGTAATTTCTATTTGCACCTCCAGGTCACTGCTGGGAATACTGAATAGCATTGGTCTTAGTGCTGATGCCTGCTGTATACCATTAGAAACAATTCAATATTAATTTTCTTTTTAATGCATCTTTTGATGATCTGCTGGCCAGCTCTTAATTGAAGTTGTGAACACTGATGCTATGTAGTAGATCTTTTTTTTCTTAATAAAAATATCATGCAGCATTTGCAAACTTTCATTGTGCCTTTATCAATTAAATGAACAGAAAGTCTGTCACCCCATAGACAGGTGAAAAAAATCAGTTAACCATGTAACAAATAAAATGCCCAGGATTAATATTCTTCAGTTTTCTCTGCACATGTAGCTCCATTTTACTTTTCAAAACATTTCATTTATAAATAATACTGTTCATGTTTCTGAACTGGAGGGATTCTAATTTGCCTGACATATCTATCTTAAAAGGTGTGTGGGATTTCTGAATTTATTGAAATCACCTTCAGGAAGCTTACAGAACTGATGCCAGACACTGATGTATGCACTTTCTTCAGTTGTTTTTAGCACATTTTGCTAACAGTTTATCTCTCAGGTTAGGCAATGTATGCTCTATAATTTGCCGCAAAACACAAAATTCATAAAATTGGAAAAAAGATTTAAAAGTAATTCATAATCCATGTTTTGGCTGACATACCTTGTGTTCACTTCTGTCTGTAAAAGAGATGGCATTGCATCTGTTGTGTTGACAGATAAGGTACATCCACAATCCTTGCAAAACTTTACTAATGTCATAGCTCCCCTCTTCACCACCCCCCCCCCCCAGCATTTAAGGGAATTTGGTAATGTGCTTGAAAGGTGTTTACATGGAAAGTTTTTCCATGTAAAGGGAAAGAAGGGGATGAGCTTTGAGAGGAGGAGACTAATTTAAAATGTCTCATTTTCTTTTTTTGGACCCTTCCCCCTTCCAGAAGAAAGTCCTGGTGAAGTTTGTTAAGAAGTTTCCAAACGTTTTTTTCTTTTTAAAACAAATCTAAGGCTTTTGGATTTATTGGACTTTTCTGTCTTTGTATAGGTTAAATATCACAGCTAATAGCACAGTAATAATTACATGTCATTCTCTTTATCCTCTTTGTGCACTGCCAATCGGCAAAGGTGTCTCATTTCACACATCATTTGTGACGTCCTATGGTAATACCACGTATTTTGGGGAATAGCTATTGAATGTAGTCATTAATCTCCATTTTGAGATGTGTAGTTCCAGATTGTGGACCCAATTCTACAATTATCCTAAGCGCAGAGTTCTTGGTGAAGTGAATGGCTAGAAAGACTTTGCTCAGATCCCCAAACAAAAAGTACAGGTAACTTCAAACTAAACTACGGGACTGTAGGATTTCCCAGTCCTACAGCCAGGCTGTGCTGGCTGCAGCCCAGCACAGGGAAGCAACAAGTTGCTCTGTTTGTCTGCAATCAATGACCCATAGGGTCACTGCAACAGGTGGGAACTGGGGTTCACGGCATATTCTGGGCACACTTCCCACATTGTGGAGTGAAAGCAAGCTATGCTGACGGTCCTGTTGCATTCAAGACAGCTAGCATGAAGGAACACTGTTAATTCCTACTGAGGCAAAGCAGCCCCGAGTCAACTGCGATCCAGACCAAACTTCAATGCAGAGACAGCTTGTGAAATTGAAAAACAGGAACAAAACAAAAAGTACTACACATGTCTGAGAAATCTTATCAACCCTGGCAAACACGTTTATTGCTTACTGGTGACTGAGAATCTCGTCTTGCCCAGGGACCAGTTGCAAGTTACTAATGGAGTAAAAATGTGGGGTGAGCAGAGAATGACAGTCAATAGCTGATTACTCTGATGTCATGCTTTGGGAACGGCAGCCAGAAATGTGCAACTCATTCTGCCTTTAGAACCAAAGGCACCTAATTACAATCTCATTTTGTTAAAATACAGTGCTAATGACTTGCTTGTGCAGTAGCTGGATACCATATCAACTGCCATATAAGCTAAGTTTTTCCATTTTAACAGTGCTAGTTACAGTATCCGACAGCCTGTGCCTAAACATTGCCAGTTGTTGCTGTGTGTCACTGGAGAGAAAAGATGCAGCAGTTTCTGCTAGACAGTGAATGTGAGAGGAGTCATTGGCAGATAAACATTGTGCTAAGATGTCCTACCTAACCTTAGAAGAGCTGTTTTGAGTCATTCATAAAAAATGGTCTTTTAAAAATCTAACCATGCTTGCTCAGGTCAGATTATTCTGTGGCACACCAACAAAGGTTAATCCCTGTTGTCTCTTGTAATGTCCTCTTCCCAGTTCTTTTTAATTTTCATAATCTGTCTTTTTTTGCTGATGCTCAGCTCTTTGTACCTTTGAATTCTTTTTATATCTATGTTGCTTCTGCATGTTTGCTACAAGTTACACATCATCCAAAATTTTATTACCAAATATATATACACACACACATTTTCAGAGCTCTCTCTCTACTTGCAAAATATTATTTTGTGTTAAGGGTTACTTCTATTACCTTCCAAGCATCCTGCTGACAGCAACTGTATTGATAAATATCAAGGGTACCTTGTTTTGTTCCCTTACATATGCCTTTCCTTCAACAGAGCCCAAACTAAGCACGTGCATGGGCGACATGCACTGACATTTGCTATTATTTGATCTTATTCCATTAAATCCTCTTCAGCAAATTCTGCACATTTTAATCTGTTAATTATAGCAAAGTCTATACTATTAAATATTTATCTGAAAGGTGTTCTCTGAAAGTACAGAAATGAGGATAACATTCTAAGTAACTGTGTCCTGGCACACAACAAAGACAAACTTTATACCAAGCCACATTTTTCACAGAGCATTAGACGGCTCCAGAGTTTGATATGTTTTGTTTTCTCCTACATGTCTGATGCAATCTATTACACGTGTAATTCTATTTCTGAGTATGTTCTTTCTTCAAATGTGAATTGCAATAATTCTTTCACTGTGGCTGGTACTGTGACAGTGCTCATCCCTCTAAATCTATGTAACTGGCATTTTCTCCAAGTCCATTGCTCTTGTCTCCTCAAGTCTCTGCCAGTTGTTTTCAACAGCCTTTCATCGAAGTAGTGTTACTATAAGCTGTTGTGTTAAAAATCAGATAGGATCTTAAAGAAAGCAATGTGTGTATCAAGCTATTCACACTCAGGTGGTGTTCAGAATCTATCAAGAGGAGAACAAGATCTGTAATTATTATTCTTAAGGAGCATGGAGGGCAGCCAGAAGAGTTGAAGTAGGAGCCCTTCCAAGTATATATCCTGAAGAAGCAAAAGGGGCAGTAATAAAACTAAACTTCCCTCTGTAAAGAGAAAGATTGTTGGAAGGATGGACTCATTAGCTAGGTGCTGGGGGCCAAATCATTCTCTATTTCCTTCTCATTACTTCCAGGCCATGACTGTGTTCTAACTATATCCCAGATCACAACACTACCTGGGAATATTAGTGAGCTGAAAAAGAAACCTCTAAAACAGTTATGGTCCCAATGTCAGTATGAAAACCAGGACCGTGATCTTTTAACTAGTCCAGTAAGGAGTTATGTCAGTTGTAATTTCTGCTTCTTGGAGATGCCCAGCATTCCATCTCCATCTCCACTAGCTCATTCAGTTTTATTGGATTAAAAAAACAGGTAAAAGCTCTGATGAGCTCCGTTTCCATAGGCTTCTTGGGGAGAGATAGTAAAAAAGCTAGCCCACTCCCCAGTCTCTGCTGAGTCCTGATCGGGGTGCAAGTTTACTTGTACAAGTTGGCACCAGTCCTTAAGTTGTTTGCCAGCTGTGTGTAGTCAGTGTATTGGGTAACACTGATGTCTCCTCCTTCCCTGTTTCTCCAAAAGTGAGTCTGCTGGTGACTTCTTTGCACCGCTAGGCAGCAGAGGGATTCTCTAGCCTCTGTCCTCAGGAACAGTACAACAGAACAAGGGCAAGCCATAACAGATTGCCTCTCTTATTCGTCTCAATCTTACAAATTAAAACAAGAACATGAAAAACCCTTATGATGTCATCCTTCAGACCACAAGTGATGCTGAGTCAGCAAATGGTGAAGAAAACTACATGTATTCATAGTGAATGAGCAATTATTTCTTTTTCACAAAATGTTTGTAGCTAATCAACTCAAATAGCTGCCTATCTAATAAATACAAGCTGCATACAGTCCTGCCAAAAAAGTGCACTTGGAGGGTATATTTGGCAGTGCTGAGCAACTCTCAAAGCATATTAGATGTTCACTGTTTGAGTCAATAGGGTAAGACCTGAATAAGACTAAAAAAAATATTGTGATTGTTTTTTTCACACTCTATGCTGCTTTTATTCATACCCAAGTTTAGTTCCACTGATTTCTGTAGAGGTAATGGTGGCAGGAACTGAACCCAAAGCTAGCACTTAACTATTTTTTTTGTATGTCCTAATTATGTTCCTAAGCTTTTCTTTGTCTGTTTTTTTTTTTTCTTCCCTCACACTTTTTAGGCACACCAAAGGGGTTCAGCTTGAATCAGTTTGTTTGAAATTCATAGAAATCCAGCAACTATATTTATACATGTATGTTAAACTCAACATACAACCTCTGAGTATTTTTGTGTTGTTTATTGTATAAATGAGGATCCATTCGATACAATTCACTGGTTTCAGGTTTTAATATCAGTATATATTCCTTACAAGATTTTTAAAAAATCATATATTGTGCAAAACACACTATGATTAAGAAGATTATGCTTTCAAAAGAGTATTGTTTCAAAACTACCTTTTCTCCCATTTGATATTAATAATCTATTTCCTACCTTTGAACACATACCATCTTAAACTCTGAATGCCTTTGCTTTAATCGCTTTATACTGCTCCATCCTTTCCTTCCCCGCAGGACCTGGATACCTTGTGCAGGTAGCCAGGCACAAAGGTTCAGAGAGCAAAGCTGGGAACAGTAAATTCTATCGACATTAACTTCTCATGAATTTCAGCACACAGGTTTACCCATGTAACTCCCATTAAAATTAATAGGAATCGTGTGACTCAAACCTCTGTGTATTGAACAGTTTCCTTAGTGTACTGGAGCCTGTGCCTGTTTTCTTGAGTCCTTAAACAAAAAGATGAAGGTGCAGTGACAATATATCACTTAAATGCCACATGCATTTAGTGTATTACAGAGGTTTGAAGACACATCTATGAAAGCAACCTTTGCATTGAAAGTAAAAAGGCCCAGAGAAAGTTTAATTTATATTGCAAATTTTGGTATGGTTTTCATCATAATGGTAAAACAGACTACTGTATTTGCAACTGACCCTCTAACTATACAATTTTTGACTTAAATTCCCACGAGGAATGTAATAAATATTTTTCAGAATAATAGTTTAAGCTTGGTCTTACTTTTTAATCATTTAAACTTATTTTAAATGAGAGCCTATTACTAGACCATTAATATAAACATTATTTTAAAATGAGATTTCAAGAAAGGTTAGACTTGCATAAGCTACAGTAAGAACAGGCAGAAGCTGATGAGACGACTTCCAATGAAATAATGCTATAAACAATATTTATGATGTTATGCCCAAGCAATTTGAAAACAAAAGCTATAATATACCTTTGAATTTTTTTTTATATATATATATATATATACACATACATTTATTTCTATGTCAATATTTAGAAGTCCACTGGCTTAATATGAAGTTACATAAGCATGAGGACAAGTGCAGATAGCATAGTGGAATAAAAAGATGTTCTTCTGGGTGTCTAAGTGACACATGGACACTCTCAAGAGGTTCCAAATACTCTCTGAATCTGTAGAACATCCCAATTCCTTCTGTTTTCCCTCTTCCTTCCCTTTTCTCCTCCACCTCATGCCAGGGTGCCTTCTGCCTTTACACAACACTCACAGCTAAGTCTTGTGAAGTTGTGAATGTGTCATGTGTCACTGACCTTTAGGAAAACTCTCCAGTTGAACCCTCTTCAGGAAAGCTGTCCTATTTATTATGAAGAAGTAAGATATTATGTTTCTTAAGTTTATGCTACAAGAAAAGCTGAAAAAGATAATCAACATTTTTCTAGTAAGGTATAGGAGCTGCAATACTGACCTTTGGGAAATTTAAATTTAATGCCCTAATTTTTGCTTATATATGTCACTGAATGTAAAGAAGTTGGTAAAGATTAGGGTCCACCAGTGTCAAGCCATGCGCTGTCTTCATAAAAGGTGTAATAAATGCTCCTTATATGTTATAGCTACCTGACAAAAATAAGAATATTTATTCTGAGACTTTCATTGATGTTCCTCTAAAAACCTTATGTATTTTTTTTAGAATTTAATAATTTATTAATTACACAACTTCAGTCCTTTTGTGTGGCAAAAAAGATACGTAAGTAGATAAACAGGGACAATTTGACTTCCATTGTAAAAATTTTCTCTGGATTTGGTGTGGGTGGCATAGCAGAAAGAACAGAAGTTTCACAGCTCTCTTAGTAGTGCATAGGAACAATAATACACTGTGTTTTACTGTAGGAAATGACAGCTATGACGGTCAACAGAAACTTCAGAGGAAACTTCTGCACAATTAGGTGCAATTCACATTGAGTTGAGGTGTATCTTGGCCATAAAATATCATTCACAAAGCACTATCTCTTTCTTAGTAGCCAAAAAAAATTATCAATTTTTCTCTCATTTAACATAACAGCAACAACTATACAGAATTTGCTAAACTAAACTAGTTTATTTTTGACTCAGGAAATGCTATCACTTCTTACCATGTTCAGCAAGAGTTTTGTATTCTTCCATAGTTTAATGGGCTGAATATAGGGTCAGCTGTTGTCTTCATCACTCATAGGAAATAGACCCTTGGCTATTTCAACTTCACCTCTGTTTTGTCATTACTATGAACAACATGTACATGTTGGTTTACCAGTGATGCAGCTAATGGTTTCATAGTACTTTGACTAGAAAATCACAACAGAAATATTTTCTATTATTACTATTATTGTTTGCAATCATATCTTTACTGAGTGGGTCCTCTGCTTTGAGATGCAAATACACAGATGAATGGGCTTATTTGGTTCTGCTATTCTTGAAATTACCTGGAGATATGAGGGAGATAATTTGTGGGTTTTTTTTTTGTTAGATACCCTTTTTTCTGATGTATTTTTCCTCCTACTGATTCCTAGATCCCTATCAGGATTCTATAGATTGTGATTTGCAATGTTTATCAGGATGCTGACATAAGGTATTATTGTTGAAAGCAGAAACAGAGACTTATCAGCTTAAAACACTTTACAAATAAATTCATTACCATCATAACAAAAAACTCGAAGACAATCTTCTTCACATACCATAGAGGACAGTTCTGTACTAGCATACCTTCAACTTTTTTGCAAAAACATAGGATTTTTTTTAAAAAAATCATCATATTTATGAAAACAGTCAAGATTTAAATGTCTCTCACAGTCTTCATGATCATGAAAGCAAAATTAAAACTTAGATGAAAACAAAAATATAATCATGGCTTTGAATATAATATTTGGGCATTAGCCCCAAATGTTTACTAATTATGCCCTTAAGTAACACCTCAGGATCAGAGAAGCTGAATAGGGGAAAGAATGTGAAGAAAACCAACTATTCTTTAAAAAATTAAAAATGTTCATTCAATTGAAAAACCCTTAATAAAAGTCTGTACTTGAGTTCAAGTTGCCCACGGGAATGTCTAATTCATGCTGGCCATTAATGAAAGCTTTACATGACCATTAAGGAAAAACCGACAAGTTACCACAGCAACCTTAGTAATGCTTGTTAGCATATACAAGAAGTAAAGGCGGAATACTTAGACTGCAACCTAAATTCTTCTTTCACAAGGTCAAACTTAGTAAAATCTTAATAGGTTTAAAAGATCTGTATTTTCAGCTACTGATACATTTCTATGAATGTTTTTAAATGTACTGAAATTCCTTTCTTTTGCAGATAACAAGTCCACTGTTCTACTGTTAGATTAAATGTGAACCAATGTCTGGCAATAAGCTGGCCATTGTAATGCTTCTTTGCTTAATTCACTGAGTATAGAGATAATATTTTCTAAACTAGAACTTATATCAAGCATTTGTACAGTATAAATCAAATTAATATCTAGAACTGGTTCTTGAAAAAATGAAAACGAGTAAACTCTATTTTTTAAAAAAGAGGTTGGTGAAAATTACTAATTTTGAGAATGTACATATAGCTTTTTGCATTTATAACACTCCAGAGCTTCAATTATAAAGACAAAGTAAACATCATAATTCCTGTTTGGAAAGAAAAACAATTCTGAGGCACTAACACATTTTTTTAGATATGTTAATTTCTGATGCCTCTTTTTTTTTTTCCTTGCTGAAAATTTGTCAGTAGGCATTTTGAATTGCGTCCCATATCACTTAAAAAAGTAGATTTACAATTCTTAGTCAAAGTCACATATCAGGATAATACCAGAATAAGTGAGGAAAATAAGCTTTTTTAAATTTAGAGCTCTAACTTAACCACTGGATCACAGTTATCTTTGTATAGACCAAATCCTATGGGTTTCATATAAAAATATTTCCAGTTTTGCCAGAAGACATCTGTAAGGGTTATGTAGGATGAACTAGTCTGCAGTGTTGCATGGATGTTTTCTTAGACTATCATAAAAAACCAACTCTACAGCAGAGTTTACTATACAATGCCACCAAATTAATCTAGTAGTATAGAGCAATCACTCAAACCATGAATTTTTCCACTGGTGACTTAAGTTTAGCAACACAGTTTGTAAAAGATTTATCCATTTTGACTTTTTTACAACGCTGGTAATATGTCCATTGATTTCATGTGGAGATGTCAACACAACAAATACTGCAAACTTCCCAAAGCACTTATTACAAATAAATTAAAATTTTAAACTGCATCACTGTCACCTTTAACTTATATTTGGAAAACTCTGAAGTCAGAGTGGGATTAAAGTTTCTGGTCACAGTCAGTAATACTTCTGTTTTTAAAAGTGAGGTTATTGTTGCCTATTAAGACCCAGGATGGGAACAAACTGAGTATCTGTTGACCTAGAACATAAGTACCTCTGTCCTTAGAATTAGGTGGTACTGACATATATGTATTTATACACACACACACACGCATATATATATATATATATATCTATATCTCCCCACACAGCCCCTCATTCTTGGAATTCTAGATTTTCTTCATGTGCCCCTTTTTTATTGTTTTGCACCCCAGTCTGTGTTCTGAGTGCTCTTTGCCTTATGCACTCTTTGCCAACTCACAGTTCTCTCAAAAAAAAAAATATCCCTGAATGTCCAATTTTATACTTCAGAAGCTTCCTTCATTTTCTTTCTTTCATGATGGCTTTTTCTAGGCTTCTTTTCTCCAGCAGCTCTGTCTTTGGAGTGAGTCTTCCTGCTCACAAATGTTCATGGAGAGTCTTAACTTCCCCTTCTCCCAACACTGTTGTGTTCTTTATCTGCTTTGGTATAAGCGAAATCAGCAAACTTTAAGCCTCCTTCTGTTATCACTTTTGTCACTAGTGGCATACAGGGCTTCCACTTGGCTGATTTCTGCCAGCTTCTCCAGTCTCACTCTTGGTGTGGAGCTGCTGTTGGCAGGAGTGGATATGCCTGGAGGCTGTTTGACTAAGACAGCTTGGGGGTGGCCTTTTTGTCATTGCTTGGTTTTTGTTTGTTTGTCCGTTTCAAAGGTAACAATCCTATTCTCATATGACTTTTCTTCTTTTAGTGCCATTTTGGCTTGGTTTACAGCGTATGGCTCTCCTGCCTAGCCCTGGTGTGAAAGGCACTCATCTACCTAGTCATCTTAACTCTTTATAGTCTATCTGTTCTATCTAGTCTATCTATTTAGGGGACTGTGGTTTTTTTAGGGCCTATTTTTCATCCTCACAATTTATTTTGCCTTATGCAGGCCTATCGTTGTGGTGCTTATTAATCCAATTTGGTTTATACAAACCAGTGCTCTGAATGGTACTGCATTCTTCCTGCTGTGGTTAAGAACAGGACCCCTGATACTTCCCGGAAACACTGTACCCACTCTTCATGTTGCCACATGGCACTTTTATTTTGTTTCAATCCATTCAGTAGCAGCTATAATCCAACTTATTCTCTGCAAGTTCATGTTCTGAAATACATAACAACTCCATCATAATAATTTTGTCATTTTACAAGCTTTGTTATGTCCAGGCAGCCAAGTCTTTGCAAAAGACAATATTACCTGATTCTTCTGGAAGTCACAAACTTGCTTTTAAACATACAGTGCCCTACAAACTCCCTGCAATCTACCTCATGTAGAGACAACAATAGTTTGCCCCTTGCTAAAAGTTAAAAGTAAAATGTAAGAACGGATGCTCATATTTATATACCACCTACTATATTCCTGACTCTGCATTCCCTAATAGTGAGGTGACAGACTAAAGAAGAGAAAAGATTGCTCAAGGACTTTATTTAGTTTTTACAGTGGATTATAGGCAGATGGACTACAGAGAAATGACATTATATACTGGTAAGATTCAGCTACGATACAATTTATTCTATAATCTGCCATGACAGCTTGAAAATTCTAGATCTTAATTGCTTGCTATATATAATTTCACTTCTTCTCCCAGTCTAAAAATATACAGTCCAATAGTAGCAGAAAATACAGGACAACTGAGGTGACACAGAATGGAATTATTCTGTTATTATACAAGTATATTTCCCCCCCCAGAAAAAAAAAAAAAAAAAAAAAGTTAACATGAACCATGAAGAAAAAGAAATATCCTAATTATATTTTTCCAACATCTACCTGAATTTAGAAATTCAGGACTAAGAGTTGTGCTCCTTAATCAGAAAAATATAGTGACTGCCTAAAAAGAGCATACTTCACTAGGAAGTCCATACTGTATTTGTACTTCAAAAAGAAAAGTGGTGTTAAGTAGACCTCTACACATTTCCTATGGATTCTTTGAAATCATTATACTGTGTCCTTTTTTGCATGTTTTCCATACTTCATATTTTCTCATAAATCCTATATAAAAATGTCTTTATGTACTAGAGTTATAGCTGTAGTCTAACACTTGAGGATTTAAAGCAAATATGTGAGTTTGAAAATGTGTCTTTACACACATTTTATTTCGGATCTTCTCATCTACCACTTCCAAACAAAAGATGTTCAATTGGACTCTTAAATCTTCAGAGCAGGGCCTTTTAATTTTCATTATTCCTTTATGCTGAACTGAAATTCAGTTCTGCTTTTACATTTATTTTCCCTTTTGTTGGCTTACTTGCCTTTCCACACCCTTCCTATTCCTATAGTCAGAAGTACAAAGAATGTTCTTATAATAGTATTGAAAAAATACTGAATTCCACTAGTTTGAATACCTCATTTTTGGCATAGCATGAGGCACTGTCCCAGGAGCAAGAATTCTGTGCTGCTTCCAAACCCAGATCTTTTCTGTGGCAGTGAAGTCTTCTCTGCATCCAAGATATCAAACTGTCAGGCTGTTGTTTCTTAAAGCCAGAATTGCGGAAATACATCTGATTTAAATGAATTATGTTGTTTCAGCATGCCTAAAGCAATAGTACAGATATGTCACTGTTTTCCTGCCTCTTAATGTGAGTCCAACTAAGTCCATTGGGCAAAGCATTTTCAAAGACATCTCTGCTTCATTCATTCATGCACAGTTAGAAAGACAGGAAATTATTATAGGATATTCTCATTATAGTCTAGATGTGAAATTCTTTTTGTGGTTGCTGTACACCTTGAAATTGTACTTTGCATAGGTTCATCACTGGTCATCCTCTTTGGTACACAGCTAACGAGGAAAATATCAGAGATTTTTTCATACTATCTTGGACTTGATTTCTTCTGTACTTCTAAGAAATTTTAATTGAAAGCATGTAGTTGAGGGTGTGGGATTTTACCAAAAGTGCATAATTTACTATTACTGATGTCTTTTTCACAATATCTATACAAATAAATTCAACTGAAATGTTACTTACATGTTTACTGAAGTGCTTTTCTGTTGGCTAAAAATAATTGTATACTGATGGATATTAACTGAACATGGCTGTCAGCATCAACCATTCCCACTGAATTATGGTTTAAAAAAGTTTGACTGACAACCTTCAACAGGGCATGATGGGACTGGCAATGGATTTGAGCCATCCATTATATTAGTTTCAGTTTAAAGGGAGGCGTTAATGGCAAACATTTTTGGAAGTTGTCATTTAAGATTTAGGGCAGTAGGAAAGGAAGAATTCCCTGACTATTAGAGGCAAATTCAACATGTAATCTCTTTGTAAACTTCTTGAGCTTTATGTCAAGTGCAGATAGTTTTTAGTTCTCAATAGTGTTGTTGCAGAATGTTACACTCATCATATCTGTAAGCATTCTGCACATTTCCACATCAATTCATTTATGTTTAATTAGTTTTCATTCTTCCTTAGCTTAAATAGCTCTCCTACTGCTGTATGGCATATTAACAAAGTACATCTGTATTCTTTCGGCTTCCATTTTGCTAAGCTAAAGAAGTTAAGGTTCTTTTCAGGTGTTGCCTGAGCTTCTTAACATCTCTTTGCTGTTTCTCTGAAACACTTCTGGTTTGGCTGCAGCGTTCTTGCAACAGAATTTTATGTGCTATGCCAGGGGCAGTCTTGCCAAGAACTTGTGCAAGTGGTACTCCCTACCAGTACTAGAAAACATCCCAGCACATCCTAGGATTACATTCCTTTTTCATGGCAGCTTCATGCTGGTAGTGATAATCATCATGTGATTGACTGATTAAACCCGAGTCTTTCTCCTCCTGTACCATTTCCAACTGATGAGCTCCCGGCTTACAGCAGAAATTCTTGTCATTAGTCCCTGAGTGCATGACCTTACACTTTGTACTATTAAATTTCATCTTGCTTCTGTTACTACAGTCGTCAAGGTCATCTAATTCTTCCTGTATGATATTCCAGTTCTCCTCAGTATTGGCAACTCTGCCAAAGTTTTTGTCATCAGAAAAATTTCATTAACACACTCCTAGTGTTTATATCAAAGCCGTTAATGAAGAAATTAAATAATACTGGTACTAAGACCAGTCCCTGAAGAACTTCACCAGTGCTTCTCCATACTTTCCTTCAACAGAAGTCATATTTGTCTCCTGTTTAAGCCATTTTGTCAATGTTACAATTCTTGTGCTAATTACCCTGTTTATCTGGTGGTTCTCCATGTGGTACCGCAATGAAGTTAAGATAAAAGTGGTCTCACTGTAGAGAAAGAATCATAAACAAAATGTGAAACTGTAACATAGGGAAGGCAATTCAACCAAACCAGTCCTGCATATCGCCCAGATTGTTTGGAATGTTGGACAGGAGAAGACAAAATTTAACTGGTTATATAAGCATTAAATCTACTGAGAAACATCCAATGGAAAGTAGAAAATCAGCAAGTAGAAATATTGTTAAATACTGGTTTGCAAATAAAACCTTTGCATATAGCAAAGTACTAAGGTATTTCTGGACATAAGTATTTTTGTACATCCAAACAATGCTGCTTTACATTCACTCAGTATAACATAATTATTTAAGCAATAATGATGCAATGGTCCATTATCAGTTGGTTGCTCAGTTAATGAAGTGCCTGAGGTGAAGGCCGCTGCTTTACTTACACAACACAGGGTTTTATTAAGAAACAAACATTTATCTTGATCACAGCACCAGTTCAGCATCTACTAAATTTACAGCTCTATCTAGGAATATGTTCTGCCACAACGAAAGTGGTATCTGCTGTCATCTGACAGGTGTACTTCATTCCCTACCTAGATGTAACAACTGAGACTCCTCTACCACACAGAGTATCAGCTCCCTTGCTTTATAGCAGTAAAACATACTCATATTATCAGCAGTTATGTTTGTTGCCCAAAGAAATTTGCCCTATTGATGGCTACCATTCCCAAAGATTAAGCCCCTTCACTGGTTGTTGCTTTTTACATATAAGTAATTTTAAAGGTTAATTTTAATAACCGGGATCTTTTCATTGATTTGGTGAAGACTATGGCCCTAAAAGCAGTGGTATCTTCACCCAGCTGATGTGTCAGTGAATGATGTCAGGGGAAAGTGGAATCCCAGGCCTGGACCAGAGAGAGGTTGACTCTGGTTTGCTATCCTTTCCCTTTCCAACACCCCAGAAAGAACTGTTTATAACGACTTTCTCATATGTGGGTAACCTGGATGTTCATAAAGCCCGTGTCTGCTAAAGAACAGAGTGCCACAGGTATGGAAAACTCACAGGAGAGAGCAACAGTGAAGGAGTTTACCTTCCTGATGTGCCTGTGATATCTGGGTGGCTGAGAGGGGAACTAAATGCAGAACAGTGTGTTGCAAAATCTTTGAAGTTTTCAAAGAACTGTTCCTCAAGTTTTTTAAAAGAAATTCTGTGATCCAGAGGCCAGGATATTTATTATTCCTTATTTTTCCATCACATTGGCCAGAAAGGGTTAGACAGGGATACCTGAGTTGGGTGAAGCTCTGGGGATATCATCCACAAGTAACTCAAAGGTTAGGAATTTTCTGTAGTGTGCAAGGGCTACTGTACAGTGATATCTCCTTATCAAAGAAAACCAGGAGAAAAGATATCTAGCTCTGAATTTCAGCCTGAAGATCCAGTGACGATGGTTAGATTCTACCTAAGTGCAGTTAGCTTGAAAGCTGATGGGAATCAGCACCTGGGGCCAAGTTAAATAGATTGGATAGTATATTTATTAACGATTGTGTGGTCATTGTTAATTACATTTACATTCTTATTTATGCCATACATTTTTGCCCAAGTCTCCTACCCTTTTCCTTTGTATTTAGGAAATTCTTGCTTCCATAGCCTTGGTGGATATAGTTTTATACTATATTAGAAAGAACTGATTAAAATTTGATATACTACAGGTAAAAACCATTGTAAATTCAAACTACAATAAGCCACAGAATTAAGTCAAAACCTGGGTGGAGTTAAGACAGCTTTATGCTACTTCACTGATTGAAAGTTGGCCCTAACATTAATAATTTCTGAATCAATATTGTTAAAACTGATCAACTTCTGCATGAAAACCATGCCTTGTATTTGATTCATGCTTTTCTTGCTCTTCATATTATTTATGAATAATCACAAGTCTGTAGATGATTACTTCTATTCTCTTCTGTTATCTCTTCTTAGGGAAAACACGTATCATACATAGATGCTATTACCTTACGTATTTTTGCTAATTTACCAGTGGCTTAAAGCTCCTTTGTATCTGGCAGAACAACCCTGCTCTTTTGCCTAATCCTTCAATCCAGCAGCTCCACAATGCATCAGTAGTTGCCTCAGTTGTAAAGCAGTGCATGTCCCTAACCCATCAGATGAAAGCCTTTCTACAGTATGTCAAGTATATCTGCAATATTTGTTCAAGTTGAAATTTAGATGATGCTCTCTTCACATGCATGAAGACATTTTATATTTCTGTGATTTGGAGCTAATGTTTTTTTGAATCCCAGACAGAAAAAGAGTTCCGATTATCTATGGAGGATGATCCACAATTCTTTTTCATTCATTCCAGAATAGCAAACGAGTATGTTTACTCTGTCATCTGAAAAGATGATACCCTGAAACCACACTATTGAGACTGTCACAGCCATGTTAGAGGGAGGTGACCCATTTAGTGACAGAAAAGACTAGAAAATATAAAGCTAGGCTGAGGTTTTATTTAAACAAAACTAGCCCTGATATGAACTGCTTACTTGCTCAGACAATGGACTAAGTAATGATACCTTAACTGCTCACCTATTATGAGAAGACTGGTACCACTATGAACACCATTTAAATTTTAAAACCACTTTTAATCCTATTCCTGCTTTCATTCTAATGCATCTTCTCTAGGTTGTTGAAAGCCATTTTGCTACAGTGTTGTTTAAAACTTGAGAATTTAAACCATCTCAGACAGAAGCAGTACAAGGATTGGTGTTAGACTTAGCAAATGGCATTTGAGAGATGCACAATGGGATTGCCATTTGGGTATTTTTTTCGTAGAAGTTAACACCAGGAAAGGCCATTATATTATTTCCTTGGCTTTCCATTATAGGCCTTCACATTTTATCCCCTTGTTCTGTACTGAGGCCAATAGCTTGTGCTTGGGTAACACATATCTTCCAGAAAGAGAATCTGTCCTGATCTGTAGACATTAAAAGATAGGGAAGTGATCATACCATTTTATAACTTGTTCCAGTGGTTAACCACTCATGGTTAACGTGTGGCTTAATTCAGCTTCCAGACATTAGTTCTTGCTATCCCTTTCTTCTCCTGATTAAAGAGCACTTTAGTACTCTGTGATTTCTCATAGTGAGAGTACTTATACTTTCACAGTTACCTCTCATTCAAGTCACCACTCAGTCTTCTTTTTGATAGATTAAACAAACCAAGCCTCTAAAGTCTCTCACTAAATGCATTTCACACAACCTTGAATCATTCTGTGGATCTTTTCTACAACACCTATAGATTTAAAAAAAAATCCCAACAAACCAAAGCTCTTTAAACTGTGGACAACAGAAATGGACAAAGAAATTCTATTTGTGTCATTATTATGAAATAAAGACATACAAATTCCAAATCCTGTCTCTCACTTGTTTATTTATAGGATTCCAGTTGCTGTTTTCCAAAATTGTGTCTGTGTTTACCTCTTCTGTATGATACTTAGAGCTTACTCAGACAATGTATTCCCAGACAGAGGTGCCCATCCTGCTTGGCTGGCATGAACCTTTTGCTTCCATGCATTTCACTGAGTAGCAACCTGGGCTGGTTTTTTTATTATTTTTTTGAATGATCTCATATTACCAGCAATTTGCATTGCAGTGTACGGCTCTGTTGTCCTCATTTTTATTTGCTGATTCTCCAATCTTTCTGCCACCCACAAATTTTCTAGGAATGATTTATGTCTGTGTTTTAACTCATGGGTGAAAATGTTCAATACCACTGAGTCTAATGTTGATCCCTGAGGAGCCTCCATGGTCACATCCATTTGATGATGATTTACTAACTCTGACTAACTTTTTTGAGATCATTCATTTAACAAGGTCCATATTCATCTGCACTGTGCTCTGATGAATTTGCATCGTGTTATCAGTGATCTGAAACCAGACGCTGAAAGTATGCTAGTTACAGTGGCAGGAATTCCAAGCATTCATTAAGACAGAATAAAACACAGGTAGTTGCCCAGGTTGCAAAGCAATGCATTCCCCTCACCTGTCAGCTGAAAATCTTTCTATAGTATGTTAAGTATTTCTACAATATTTATTTAAACAGAAATTTAGATGGTATCTTTTTATACCTATGAAGATATTGCATATATTCCTCCATTTACAACATAAATCTAGAAAGATTTAAAATGTTAGACAAGAAATTAAAAAAAACCCCAAACCCAAACACCTATATTTTTAATTGTGGTTCTAATCCATTTCTTGTGCAATAGAAGAGGGAGAGTAGCTGTGTGTCCCAGTTAATGCTTTGGAAACTCATGCACCACACATTGCACAGCATGCTGTCTTTTCCTTCTATTCTAAATGGTGTATGCGTGGATACTAGACAAGTACACTAACTTATTTTAGGATATTATGTCCAGAGAAGAGGTTTCAAATACAAATGGGGCTGGACTAAAGTGATTAATTTAGGCATACTTTGATACTTAAAATTAGATGTGACTTTCACCTATTATGTGCAAACACAGAAGCTTCAAATATTAATTATTTTAATTGCTAGTCCTTGCCATGAAAGAATATTCTTGGAATAGCATAGTTATCCTTGAGGCATCTTGATAAAAAAAGACTTCAAAATGCCACAAAAAATTGCTGAAAGACTGGGCATTTAGAGTTGACTTTGTCACCTCACCAGGGCCATCCTGCAGAATCACCAAGGATAAGAAACATAGAATTCAAATTCATGCTGATGAACTTTCTGTTAGAAGGCAGAAGCTGAGTACCAGCTGCATCATCTGCTGAGATAAAGGCAGTGAATATCAGAGGCAGAAACACAGGGAAGGTGAAAAGAAATAGAACTGTATCATTTAGATCCCATATTTTCTAGAGAATCAAAAATACCAAAATGAGCTAGTGAAAATAATTTCTGAGAACACATGATTATTAGTGGACTAACTATTGTGGTCCTTTACAACTGCTCACACACTTTAAAATATGAGTGCATTATGAAGTTTCCATTAGAGAAATCTATTTCCATTAGAGAATATTCCCCCAAAGAACTGAAAATAAATGTGAATTTGCTTTTCTAAAATGATCTACTGACAACCAAAAAAGTACAGTAATTTCTATATTGGGCTATGCCAAAAGGGTACCCTTAACAGGAGCCTTAAAGATCTTGATAGACTGAAAGACATCTTAGTAAATTGATGTAGTTATTCACTGATTTTTCCTCCAGCCCAAATTTGCTTGAAGACAGCACATCAGTTCTCAAATAGACCACCTACTATAGTCTGAATTCCTCCTCTAACTTTCTTCCAGTTACTTAAGATTGCGTATTTGTACTTTAGGGCCAGTGCAAAGAATGATAAACCCTTAAAAAAATTCACACAACTAAGCTTTCATCAGCTTAAGGTATCTTAGCAACTTGAGTAGTATTTTATCTGTTTTCACTGGGATTTGGTTGTCTTTATAGCACCCTTGAACTGACCCTGATAGCTGGTGTTTCTATCTTCTGTCAGCCCTGAGTCTTTTGAATCACCAGTTTGAGTTGTGAGACCCTGCCATCTTTACTTGTATGCCTAAACTTACTTATCCTTGCCACCAAATTTGGATCTTTAATAACATGTCAGGAAAGGTGCATCTAGGTCCTATGTGCTGTATTATGACATCAATCCCATAGAAGACTCATGGTCAAAATCTGATAACGTTAACTTTATTTTCAGCATGAATTTATGATAACTAAGTGCGATTTATAGCCTACATGCTGACATGGCATCCTTTTTTTTCTTTTTCTTTTTTTCTTTTTCTTTTTCTTTTTTTTTTCTTTCTTTCTTTTTTTTTTTTTTTTTTCCCTCCCTGAGATTTTCTTCAAAATGCGTACAGCATTCTCCATCCTTTCCTATTCACTACCTGGGATCCTTCCATATAAATGACTCATCATAGAGGAGAGAGGCACTTTTGCCCTTTGTGGCGTACTCCTTCAATGCGGTAGCTATGGATCTAAATAAAAAGCAGCATGTTTCCAGGCACTTTTTTCTCTCAGGGCTCACTTGCTAAAACAGAAACCCAAGTCCACATGGTGATCATATTTGCTACCTCAGGGACTAATTTTCTTTTACCTCCTTTCCTGTATTCCAAAGCTTCATTCCCATTATCCTCTTGCTCCCTACGCACTAACAAAAAGATTTTAATGTATTCATTATGCAAAATCTTGTCTTTTGTGACCTTTGCCAAGAGTGCCCCCAAAGGACTGGCCAGGCTTAATAAGCTCACAAATAAACTACGATGTCAGCCAAGGGCACTACTGGCCAATTGAGCCCGCACCATTGCCCTCTCCCCAAGCCCCCACTTCACACCTGAGATACCCCGAGGTGGGATCGTGGGGGTGTTGTCTGCCCTGGAAAACTGTTAATCCTTTCCGGCAGCTCTCAGCTAGGCAAACAATCCCCTTTGTGAAGGCTGGAACAATCACACAGGCAATATTGCCTTTTGCCTCTTCTGAGATAGACTCTGCCTTCCTTTAAGTTCCTCTTTCTTGTCTCTCCTCGGCTATATTGTTTAATGCTTTCATTCCTCTTATTGCATTTATGTTATGCCCTGTAAAAGCTTTGTCATGGGCAAGCCATCTGGGTCATTGGAGGAAAGGCACTCTCTCATCAGATCCTTGTGTTAGTCCATTTTCCTCCTGCCCAGTGTTATTGTCTAGGTTCTGTGGGGAAAAAATCCACTCCCCCATGCAGTCATTGATGCTGTGGCAGATTACAGCAGTTTCTGTCTGCTAAGCAGTCAGGCAAGAAAGGAGTAAGACGGATATAGCGGACTCTGCATTTCATATTTAAAAGATGCAGATAAAGTATATAATATCAGAGAATGACATAGCCAGTAAAAAATGTGAATTTATTGGGGAGGAATATAAACTTTCAAAACTCTGAAAGAGATCACGCTCATAAAAGATAGATATTACAAATGTTAATGCAAATTATTAGTAAATCTGACCCCTCTACCCCACTATGACACACATTTAAAATTTATTATGGAACACATTCAGGGGAATAGCTTTAGGGAATTCATTGCTCATCTTTCTCTTTCTTCCTCCATCTCACACACTAGCAGTCTCCAGACAGCTTCTCTGAATTCTTCAGAAATACTGCCACTCTGACCTCTGTACCATAGATCCATTGACTTACTTCATTTGACTGTCTGGAGTGACAGCTAAGGTACTAGTACAACATGTTCTCACAACTTCCATGGCAGTGTACACATCTTCTTTCCAGCTCACCTCTTTATTATGATGCAGAATATCATGACACAGATTGGTTAAATAAAATCTTTGTGAACTTCTGATGTTTTAATATATATATAGGCCCAAGAAAAAGCATGAACAAGGCATGGTCTTTAGTCAGTAGCACAATTCATCCTAAAGCACTTACATAAGTTCTGTTTCTGAGATTGTGTCAAATAGGGAAGACTTTCAGCATAATGAAAACTTTTAAGTATCCAACTGTCATTAACTGCAATGGAACTTAATTACATAATATTTTTCACCTGGGTTCTGTTCCGCGCCCCCCCCCCCCCCCCCCCCCATTTCCAGTCTGTTCCAAAGTTCTCTTTGGGTTTATTGCAATTTAGAAATTTAAAAAAACCAACAAAAACAACCAAACAAAAGCATCCTGAAATGATGACACTGCTTTTTTTTCTGAAATCAGCTAGTAAACTGAAGGCCATGTTTTCATAGATGCTGAAAATCTAGGCAGTACTGTGGGATGCTCATCAGTGTGAAAACCTAGTTCTTGAGTTTAAAATTCCTTTGATAAAAATCTTATACAATTCCTAATGCCATAACACCAAAACACCTCCTCCAGCATTTTAAGGAAAAAAAACCTCAAAACAAAACCCTAAAACTTTTCCTCATTTTAACAGTACTTTCAGGTCCTATTTGCAACCTTAAAGAAATATATATTCGTTAATCTGACAGGGTGAGGCAATATCAAAATAACACATTTACCATATGTGGAACTGGAACGTAGCCATTTATTCTTTTAATGTTTACTTCAGACACTCAGGCTGCACACAGTGGGTACAAATTATCTGTCCAGGAGCTCAGGAAGAAAAAAAGTATCTTTCTTCTATCTCAGGATAGGAAAAAGCCTCCAAATGCCTTAATAAAATGAAATGAAAGCAAGGAAGCTAGAAAGGCTAGAATGTTCATCAAGATCTGGAGAGAGGAAAAAAAAGAAAGAAAGGAAAACAAAAGGCACTTGTCAATAAATACAATAAACACCCACCCTGTATTACTGTGGTTACTAAGTGCTAACAATGAGCCTCTGGCAGGCAGTGAGGTGTGCAGACAAAAGGCCCTTGAGAAGTTGTACCGCTGCATCCTGTATAATAGTTGAAATCTCTGAGTGTTTTTCAAGGTTAGGCACAAATAAAGCAAAATTTCTTTATTAAGGTTCCAAATTACTCATCTTCTCCTACATTTCAGTCCATTGTGGAGCTCTGAGTACTGTAACTGACCTTTGATAAACAGTCATTTCACCACAGTGATGAGACTACATAAAAACTGGTCTGCACAATATAATGCAGATTAACTGAGGGGCATTCCAGCTTTTCTGAAAATAAGCCTGAGTGACACCAGAGAATTTGCTCATAATCTAGCTGGTTGCATGTCCCTATATCCTTTGTGCGTGAAATTTCTTTCCAATGAGAAAATTTAAACAATGACGAAATTACTCTCGATATACATGTATCAGGCAATTCTATAATATTTTCTTCAAAGGAGAGTCTAGTCCATGCTTTGTCACAGGTGCGAAAGAACTGATGATTCAGTGTTCCTATGCTTCACTCTATAATGGAGGCTGTGCATCAACGTTTATAATACAGGCAAAAACCCCTGCAAATGTGAAGTTGTTACAGGTTGTGTCACGAACAAGCTTCACCCTTCTGAGTGAAGCCAGTAAGATGGTGCTGTAAAGCTTGCACAGTTATCTAAGGATAAAACCAAGTACCTGTTTTGATCAAGAAATCTTTCATCAATAGTTTATCTAACCTCAGAGATCATTAAAAATATCTACAAAATACAAATACAAAGAGTTAGCATATTTTGTGGCATGAAAGATCAAACGGAGTGATTGTGTCATGCTGAAGGTAGTCTGAAATATTGACAAGAGACCCTGATGAATTAATTAGGCTATAAAGTTTCATAAGCAAAGCTGTGTTAACAGTATGGTATTGTTTACTAATTATATGAAAAATTCTCAATATCAATTTGCAAAGGCATTTTAGCACACTAATAAGAAAAGAAAGAGGAATAAGATGAAAAGATTACCACAAGAACTAGCACTATCACTTTGTTGTGTTGTACTATCCAGTTTCTGTCATTATAGCTGCTCCCAGTTTATCCTGTTCTCATTTTACAGGAAAAAATCATAAAAGGCACTAGAGATGAAATGATCAGTATTATTGTCAAGGCATTTTAAACAAGAATGCAGAGTCCTTGGGCCAGAGCTCCAACAGTTCAAGGCAATCTTTAATCCAGCTTTGTTTCTCTTCCCTGTGTTCTCAATTTCTGTGTCTTGATGCCCATTCGCAAAGAAGTCTCTAAATTACATCACAAAAGGCAGTTGTCTTTTCAGATGAGAAGCTGTAAAATTGAACTAGAATAATACCAGACATTATTACTGAAATGGCAAAATCCAAAAGTCCATGAAAATAAAATCTGCACTTGAGGGTACAGGTAATAGATTCACCTAAACAAAATGCTGTTGTCTATAAATAGCACTGTAAAAGGCCAAAGTACTGTTCTTGCAGGAAACAAATTTTTGAATTCCACTTTTAATCTTCAGAACTCTTGAATTGCACTTGATGAGGAGTAAAACCATTTTTAAGAGCTAAATGGGTTTATATTTTGAATTTCTGAGCATTTACAGCACCCAGTAGTTTCAACGGAAGCTGGTGGTGCTCAGGACCATTGCAAAATCCATCCAGATAAATATATCTATTATTTATATTGATATTCATATATTAGTTATATTATCTACATACATAGTCACCACTATTTCTGAGTGTATGTTGTATTGGAAAAACATTTATGATAAAGGCAACGTAGTAGTACAACTATTCTGCCAATATGCATACTAACTAAATTCTCTGGTGTGGGCTTGAACAGTTAGGGGAAGTACAAAAAATAAAACAAAATAAATACAATAAAATAATTAAAAAAGAATAAAATAAACCCAGCAGATTAGAGAAGCTTTATGAGTATCATCCTGCCATCAGGTTTTTCTCTACTGATTTCAATGGGAGTGAGCCCTAAATACAAAGTGCCTAATGATTCAACCTTTTCTTTTCTACTTACTTGCCGTAACAGAACAGTTAAATGACATGGAAGAAAATATTAAGGAAAATAAAAATAACACTTTAATTGCCTTAGGCCATATTAGGAAAACTGAGGACCTAATTTGTGGATTGCCAGTGTAACCAGCACGCTGCTGATTTCTGAAGCTGCTTCCTCCGCTAAGAATAAGCCCCAGAAAACATTCATAGCAATTGCAATTTCTGAGGCACGCAGTACAATTTATTTAGTCAGGCAAATTTACGCAGTTCAACAGATTCCTTGATTCTCGTCTTGCTTTTTCATTAAGCCCTTTAAACTGCACTTCTTGTCAATAAATAAAACTATTGATGTTAAAAGGTCACATCTCTGACCTTTCACATGTTTCTCCTGTGCTGTATCTATATACACTGTATACTTTACCTCGAGAAGAGATTCTTTTATTTAAGAGAGCTTAAACTGTTCAAATTTGTAATGTACTGGGGATTTTGGAATATCTAGAGGGCTTAGTGGATAAAGAACTGACCTTTCATCTCTGAACCCAGTCCCCATCCAACCTAAGATAAGTGGAAGAGTTTTGTGTCAGCTGCCCATGTGATAAAACTAGCTTTACCCTGTATCATTCAACACAATTTGGCATGACTGGCAGTTTTTTCCTCTCAAGAGAAGCACATTGAATATGGAAAACGAATTGCTTCTGTCTCTAGAGAGGGTGGTCCTCCAGGTTAGGCTTTGAAGTTATAAATGGGAAGTGCTGGAAAGCTAGTGTTATTGCTGGTTGCCAGCTCCACATCAAAAGTACGGATAAACAGCCGGTCACAGTTTTAAATCAGTGATAGAAAATGATTTACAAATACAAATATGCAACCACTTATGTGACTTTTCCTCACCCAAATGGAAACTATGTAACGTAGCCCGAAGTCGATACAAGTGATTCTAAGGTCTACACTTGCTCCTATAGGTAGTAAATTTTGACACGTATCACAAGAGAGTATGTTTATGTATTTTCCCCCAGGGAAAAAAGACTTCTCCAGACTTCCAAAGAACTACAGCTCCCTTATTTCCCTCTGTGTAAGCCTCCGCTTCACAGCAGCCCATCCGCTGGCGGGAGCTGGGGCAGCCCACTCCGCCCGCTCCAGAGGTGCACTTCCAGGCCAGTGGCTCCCAGGGGCCATGCTCCCCCATGCCGCAGAGCTGCTCTCTTCCCACAAGGCGAGCGTCGCAGCCTCTGCGGGCAATACTCGCCTACCAGTGGAGTGTTAGACCCAGTAATCAAAGACAGGTCCCTTGCGCAGCACATAGTGCCCAAACCACAGCGCTGGGGTTTCATTTTCTGCTGGATACGGTGCTTTTCCACTGGGAATATTTTTTCAAAAGGAGTTGAGATTTGTTTTGATTAGAATTATGTACTGAGTCTTTGTGACAAACTTTAAAATGAAACGAACAACCTGAAATGTGAATTCAGTTCATTTTGCTGCTGAAACTTGGAACCTGCAATCAGTTAGCATGCACCCAGTAATTAACTGGATTTTTTCTGTCTACTGAATGTATTAATTATCTGCAATATAACATAATGCTCCCTCTTCTCTTGCAGTCCTTGGAACTAAGTTTGTTTCATCTGATACTTTTTATTACTCTTTAGTAATATAAAACCATTTTTTAAAATAGCAATAGAAAACTGCTCTGCCAGTACTTCTGGAGACAAGATATTTTTATACACGAGAAAACCCACCTCAGTGGCGTTCATTGATTACTTTTATCTTTATAATTTTTCTATACATCACATAGATGGAATTTTTCAGAAATGCTGTAAACTGGATTTTTCGGAAATGCCGTCAACTGCCATTTGAAACCATGTCCACCTATTCCACGTCTCATGGCTCTGATCTCAAGTTAAAAAATCAAGAGAATAAATTTCCTTTAAAGATAATGACATCTTTGGAATGTTAATAGCACAAAACTTTCAAAAGCTAAAATTATTTCTTAGCTGAAGTAGCAAAGAAGCAGATTGGCTTATTCCGTTTTGCACCTTTGTGCTAGAGAATGACTGGGTTTAAATTACAGCAGCTTCAGTCTTTGCTTTTCAATCCCTTAATCCTTAAGGAGCAGAGGTTTCAGTTCAAGACAACTTCACACAGAACATAAGAAAAGATTCTGTGAGCCTACCTCAAGTATGATGATCATTTTTTCAGCTGTAATCTTTCACTTGCATCCCATAGCAAAAAGATGTCTGAGGAAAACCAGTATCAAATAATTAATGCATTTTCAATGAAGGGCTCTCTTCCACTATGGTTTTTATACACGTGCATGAAAAGCAATAAATGCTTTCATGTGAGCCACTTGCAGATATTCATACCTATGGTTTTCATCACTGTTTTACTGGTATGCCCTCACATTAGAGAGCCTTTGTGATATGCCCGAGCTCAAATGGAAAAGGAAGCTAGCCTGGGAGGTTTTACATCTGGTAGCCAACACTATTACTTAAACAAGCTACGTCAGTTTTTAAAAAAAGCTACATAGGTCGAATCAGGGCAATTACATTCTGATCTAAGTCACATACATTTGTCAATTATTTCCAGGTGTTTTGGAGGCAACTTATTTTTCTTATCTATAATTAATATTTTGCTAATAGGGCTAAAGTGAAATGTCAGCGGCCTCTCCACTTGTCTTTAGTTGATACCCCCCCCCCCCCCCCCCCAGTCGTGACAGTAATCATTTGACAATGCTTAGGTTTTAAAGCATTACACTATTGTATGTTACAGCTATTATTTAAAGCATAGTTTGCAGGTAACTGTGCATTATTACTTGCTATGTCTCTCTCTGCATACGTATGTATACATCTCAAAGAGGACAGAAAAAACTTGGAAATTAAACAGTAAATGGTTGGAGTGGACAATGCAATTACAGAACAGTTCTGGAAACAATAACGAAAACCTTTATTTAGATTTCTACCTATCATTTTGAACCTGTTGCTATTCCTTAACTTATGGAGGGTTACCATTGAGCATTCTGAAAACTGTACAACTAATCAGCGTATGAATAAGCATTCATTACTAATACAAAACATTCAGACTAACCTCAAAGGTCTAGAAGCCATTGTGGTTGGCACAAACAAACCATAAAAAATGTTAAAAGAAAAAAAGAAAAAAGCCAAGTTTTGAAAATCACAAAGACAGACATTTATGGAGAAACCAAAGTGACAAGTGGGTTTTTTCAGTGACTGTTTCCTCTGAATTATAGGGGATGCCATATGACATTAGATTCATAATGTTAGGTGAAAATTTTCCTTTTAGTCTTTCGTAAGTTTGTGCTAAGAAGTGCTGACATCTCAGAATTACAGAACTCAGTCCACAGTCTCCTCTGTTTCAGCTGGCTAAAGTAATGCATGACACTTTGAAAAATGCAAAACGTATGCAGCAACAGAGTTAAAATTTTTATTTTTGATCTTCAAACATTGTTTGACCTTAATCAATGTCTTCCAACAAGCTTAATATGACATAGCCCTGAAACAAAAACACACAGCTCCTGGGTCCAGCTCTGGAATGAAAAAGCTGTGATTATTAGTCCTCTGTGTGATCTTTTCAGATTGCACTGATGAGATGAAGTTTAATCTTGTTTCTCTCCTCTCCAGCACCACAAACCACAGGCAGTTTAAGGCAGCCTGGAAATCTCTTACATCTGGAAGAGCAATATTTCATGGGATTTCACTTGACAGCCATGACAGGCAGCAGGGCAGCCAGAAACAACTGTCTCTTATGTTGTGCTATTTGCAAAAAGTCAGAAGAGGAGGAGCAGGCACAGGACCACATCCTTCTTTAGCATATGTTAGAGGAGGAAACCCTTTTATTTTCTGCCAGATGCTCCATGAATAGGTCCTAAATATTACATAGACAGTAGCTATCACTTCCAAACAAAATTCCTTGGTGTCTGCTAAGCTGCAAAGCATATGAAGGCCTATTGTCTGGCAAAGGGTCATGGTTAAATTTGCACAGATTTTTTTTATAGATATTTCAGATTCTACGTTTTGATTTATAGGCATTTGCACACCCTGCTGTGCATGAATATGATACCATCTTCTGAGCAGGATTATTTCATGAAATGTATATGGGATTTAGCTACAGTAACTTTTACTGGGCAGCTTAGAATGGCCAGCAAAGTACTAGAATTTACTGCAGCACAGCTTGTGCTGTCAGGCTCATGGCTGGTGTTTATGATTTCTGCAGAAGCAGAAATAAACAACTTCTCCTTAATGGCTCTCTTTATGTGTAGGCAGCAGTAGCTCTATCTGGTCTCACAACAGTAGCTGGTGCAGTGGTCTGTCCTATTTCATGTGGAACCAATGTCTGAAAATTTGCATTTCTGCTTTTCTGAGTTTTCAGTGGAAGCGACCGGGAATGAATAAATCAACTGCAAATGTCTGAATGAGTAACATTCCATTCTACTGCTTTTTCATGCTATAAATACATCTGGTTGAAATGGCCAGGTTTTGGAGTAAGAGCAAAATGATCAGATTTAATCTTAGCTTGTCTTAGAGTCTGTACCCACACTGTAAATACTCTGATATCAACTGAGACTTACTTAAATTACTGTCTTAAGGAAGGAGACCTGTTTTCTGAGTGTCTGTGGTCAAGTAGCTTAATCAGCATTTTAATATGCATTTACATATGTATTTAAGCAAACACTAAAAACTGGATGAGTTACACCAGCTAGTACACAGATGAATTAAATATAAATTTCCATCTTTTATATCTGCATATATATAAAAAACCAAAATAGCCAGAATGTAATTGTCTAAGTAAAGCTTTTTTTATGTAACAACTGTTTTTAAAGTTCAGAAGAATGTCGACACACACGCTGTATATACAAGCAGGCAGAAAGTACTTTTTTTGAAAGAAATGAGACAACTGTTCTATGCCAAAGAAAAACAATTCCTTTGCCAAACTACACATTGTTAACTTAAAATGTGTTCCATGTGGAAGTAGGAAGACTGATCTGATGGAAAGGCTAGTGATTTAGTCAGCTGGCTCTGTGCCTGTCAACTACACATTCTGGCTTCCAGTTTTACAGCTAGAATTGGAAATATTTAGTTCCTTTTTTTTTTTTTTTTTTTTTTTTAGGGAGGGGGGGAGGCATAGTCCTCTCTCCTTTTCTAGTGATGCAATAAATTTACCAATAAACTTGTATATATAATCGTCCAGACTGTAAGCAGAAAGAAGATAATTTTGAATCACAAATCTCATTCTCTTTTACAGACTTTGTTTTATATTGGACTCATTTTCCAAAGTGATTTTCCTGATGCTTTTGTATATCTATCACAGTTTTTCTCGGAAGAAATTGTATTACCCTATCTTTTCATTATGAAAAAATATAAAGAGAAGGTTATATTCTGAGTGAAGTACAATATCTTACAGGCTGCACTATTTCACCTTTCATTCTATTAGTATTACCTACGTTGATCAAGTCTTTAATGTTTGCCCCCCTGTCTTGCACACACGACACACAGTACTGTCTCTATATGTGGCCTAAAGTATATTGCAAATGCAAAATATTCAGATAGACATGAATGAAACAGCTATACTACATCTCATAATGTCTTAAAAAGAGACTATCATCCCACGGTATTTTCTGCAGGATTCTCCAAACTTCATTTGTTTTTCACATTGAACTTACATCCATCACCCTATTTTAGAACATATTTTCCAGCACGTACGGCATGGTAATTGTGAATACAGAAGGTTCTATTCATTGTGGAGGTTTGTTTTTTTGTTTTTTTACATTCTTTAGATACACTGAGCACTATGAGGTTGAATTTTGATTACTGTACTAGATTTCTGGGCACACAAAACACACTTAGAGCATATTTGTTCTTATATTTAGTTTTAAAATATTTCTGAAACATCTAGCAAGTCTGCAGATACTTAAATGGCAGAATTTCAGACAGAATTCAGCCAGAGCTGTTTACTGCAAATAAGACTGTAGAAAGCCTCCTTTTTTTTTTTTTTTTTTTTGTCTTTTCGCTAGAATACCCACATTTTATTTATGATTTTGGATTTTATTTCACAGCATTCCGGTTTAGTTTAGCACGATGTATTTAATAACCATGTCTACTGTCTTAATTACCCTATAAAGCAGGGTTCCATTGGCATTTGACCCTCCATAGCATTCCAGAGAAACTGCAGGACCATGATAATTACCAACTGCCTGTGAGAAAATTAAACAAAAAAGGCCTAACTTTTAAACCACCATTTTAAACGACCTATTACATCTCAGGAATAAATCATTGATGAAATAGCCTGCTTAACAGGAAAATAGCTATTCCATAGCAAAGAATTTCCCCTTGCATGATCATGAAGAGAATATTAAGTATTCTTCAGCTCAAAAGGTTAGGTTTTATGTCTGTCCAATGCCTTTTAATGACACATTTTTGTGTAATTTTACTGTAATCAAAGCCTTTTCCTATGTAGGTTGTAGACTATGGCTATTTTGTCAGTCTTAAACATTTTACTGGTCAAAGAATAGAAAATCTATTTAAACATGTACCAAGAAAAAAAGTGTTTATAAATGTTGTATCTTTCACCATTAAAGGAACCTGCATTAATGTAGTTTGATTTACTTTGATTAACCATTTAATATATATTTTTCTAGCCATATGATATATATTTTTCAAAAATGTGATAACCAATTTAAACTCATAATAGTACACTCTATTAATTGCTAACACAGATAAAAAATTCTAATACATTTTGAAAATCTAGATCATGGCTTGATTAATTTGATCACACTGTCTTTATTCTGTATCTGATAGCAATTACTGTACTTATTTCTATTACCATACTATGTTTCATTTCTTATTGCTATAGTTAAGAGTTCTAGTTCATCTATCTTTTTCTAAATGTCAGTTTGTATTTTTTAAAATTAATCAATCTGGGCTGAACATTGACACTCCTTCCCAGATCAGATCAGCACTCCACATAGTGTGAAGTTAGGACCATAATCAGAAAAAAAAATAATTATTAATTCTGCAATTAGAAGCATTATTTTTCACTTTTGCATGTATGATACAGAGATGTAAATCTAGGGAATATCCATTACTTTAAAAATTCTTTCCAGAACATTTTCTAAACCTCCTTAAAACTTTTTACTTGAAAGCATCTCTGTTTTCAACAGAAGCAACTAGAAGTTTAATGAACAAAGAGTTTATGGAAGAGCCAAGCCACAAACGAAACTTGAATGGTTTTAGAAAGGGAGTTTGAAAAATAATCCTGTGTTCAATCAAAAATAGTGCAACCCTTCTACTTCATGCCTTGTGGCTCAAAAGAAGTCTTGTGACATCTATCAGCATGGTTAAAGGCCTCTGGCCACAACTTTTATTATAAATTCCAGTTTAATTTATAATCCAAAGCAGAGATTAAATACATAGCAGACAACTGAATCCTAGCAGTATATTACAAACTTCTGGGTTTGATGATCTCAGTGCAGTTGTTCCCAGCCCAGATTTGACACTGTTATACTATTGTTCCCATACTACTGGGATACTACTAATCACTTAGACTAGACCTGGAGGTACCATTGGAGCCTGGGAATTTTTGGAATAACATGTAATTTAAAATTATAACAAAATAAGAACAGCCATAATGGTTCAAACGTAGGACTAGCTACCCTCATACTGTGTCTCTGACAATGTCCTGTAGCAGATGTCAGGGGGAGAGGATAAGAACCAGGCAAGTGTGTAATACTGTTTCCCATATTCATCTGGCCCTTCGCTGTGATTCAGACTTCTTGAATGAGAGTTTTTTGTATTTTTGTTTTTCTCAGTAAATTGGAGCACATGACATTTTTAAACATCCACAGTATATAGCAAGCAGTCCCACAGATTAGCTGCATGTTGCATATAAAGATGTATCTCCTCTTGTTTTGAACTTTCCAGATGCTCATTTCATCTGGTAGCCGATATTCTTGTATGGGAAAGCACAGGGATCAATAATTCTCTATGTGCATTCTCGAGGGTGGTTAAAGATTTTGTAGACTCTTATCAGCTACTCCCTTAACTCTTCTTTTTATTTATTATTTAATTTTATTATTTTATTTTATAATATTTATCTTCCCCATAATGCAGTGCCCTGATCTATTTAATAATTTTTAATGTGTGGAAGCATTTTTGTACCTCTGATCATTTTAATTTTTCTTCTCTGATGTTTTTTCAGTCCTATTACATGCTTTTTGGACAGAAGAACCAGAAATACCTACTTTGTTAAGAGGAGGCTTGTTTCATATAGTAATTAAATTTAATTATATACCATACCTTACTGTGCTGCCGGGGTGTGTACAAGAATCCAAAATCAGATTCAGTCATTTTGATTTCTCTGACATTGAATTTCAGTGTGGTATGTTCAATCCCTAGAAGAAGCTAAAAGCTACAATATCTGAGTGTTTACCAGGTATTAAGTAGCTTAGTCTTTTTGGAGCCTAAACTCTCATGCTGTAACCAATGCTGCCATGAGGCACTTGTCTGAGCATCTGGCACACACCAAGCCCCAGTTCATTTCTGGTACAAAATCCTGTCACAGTCTTTCACAGCCAGTACTTCATTATCTAGAGCACCAGTCTGCTGTCCAACTCAGCTCCACAAGCATGTGGTTTTTTCACAAGTCAGACCCATCCCTATGCCCAGATGTTGCAGGGAACTGTGCCTTTCAGAAGCTCTTGACTCCATCTTTCGAAATCAAAAGTCATCTGAGGTGGTACTGGTCCCTTAAGCTCAGGTTTAACTGCTGGATGAAGCAGATTCTTTTGTCAGTTAGGGAGTAGTACGGCTGTCATCATTCTTACGTAGGCATGAGCACTACAGATCCCCGTTTGAACTGGTCACTGAAAAGCATGAGCTGGATCCATGTGAACAGCTCCCAGAATTGCCACATGAAGAGTTTCAAGAACCAGGAACAAAGCAGAAAACTTTCACAGTCCCCTGGCTCGCTATTGACTGGAAAACCTAAGTGAAATGGTTTTGCAACAGTACACTTAAATAAGGAAGCAATGACTCTCTATGGTTGCCTAGAGGCTGTTCTAGGCCTCCGGACCTTGGACCCTGTTTCATACTAGATTTCTAATCTTCCTTCTCTCATTAATGCTGTGCTTTTCCTGGCAAACAGAAATTTAACCCTGTCAAAGTGAAAATGATCCCCGTCCCAGTGAGCTAGACTTCATCTTGTCCTTCATGTGCCTGTAGAGTTTCCAGGGTTAGCTGCTCTATTACCTTCCCAGGGACTGAGGTGAGGCTGACTGGCCTGTAGTTCCCCAGGTCCTTCTTCTTGTCCTTCTTGAGGATATGAGTGACACTGTCTTTCCACCAGTCCCCGGGCACTTCTCCCAGTTGTCATGATCATTCAAAGATTATTGAGAGTGGCTTTGCAATGAGGTCACTTTGCTAGTCAGTAGGCCAGCAAAGGGCTGCAAAAATGCTTAAGGGACTAGAGCATCTCTCTGATAAGGAAAAGCTGAGAGAGCTGGGACTGTTCAGACTGGAGAAGAGGCAGCTTAGGGGGATCCTTTTAATATATATAAATACCTGAAGGCAGGGTCAAAGAGGACGGAGATAGGCTTTTCTCAGCAGTGCCCAGTGGCATGACAAGAGGCACTGGGCACACAATGAAACACAGGAGGTTCCCTCTGAACATCAGGAAACAGTTTCTCGTTCCAAAGGTAACCAAGCACTGGCACAGGTTTCCTAGAGAGGTTGTGGAGCCTCCATCCTTGGAGATATTCAGAAATGGTCTGGACATGGTCATAGACAAGCAGCTCCAGGTGGTCCTCCTTGAGCAGTGGGGTTAGACCAATGACCTCCAGGGGTCCCTTCCAGTCTCAACAATTCTGTTGTTCTATGACCTTGCCAAGCAGTTCCTGATGACCACAGCTTCAGCTAAGTTAGCTTATTGCACACAAACTGATTTCAGGAAACATTTGTTACCAATAAAGAGCAGACAAACACCAAAGAATAAGACAGCTAAAGCCTTGATTTCCTCTTTTCTGTGATGCCTTAGTGTCATGTAAACAGGCAGTAGCAGTAGGTAGCAGAGGTAAGGGCCAAATAAAGTTGTAGAGAGTGAAGCTGGGCTAATTAGCATTGATAATATACAGCTGTGGGCTGCTTCGGGGCGGTGGATTGGCTGATATAGATAAGGGGCAGGTGTGGCTGGTTCTGTTAAGTGGTTGGGCAGCCAGTGAAGAGAGGGCAACCGAGGAAGAGAGAGGAGGAAGAAACAGAGAGAGAATACATGCCCTGGGTGAGGAGAGTAGGAGAAGGCAGTAGAGGGATTGGCATGAAGGGTATGCTGTTATGAGATGGTAAAGGTATTGTTGCAGCTGCCTAGTCTGGAGAGTTCTGCAACATAAAGTGTGTGCCTAAATGAAGGATGAGTTCTAGAACTTTAATTGGAATTTTGAATAGAAAACAAAAATGGAAAATTTCAGACATTTTTTTTGGGGATGAATCTGTTAGTTGCTTGAGTTTACTGAAAATAAAAGGAAAACCAGCAAATGGGGAAGAAGTACAAACTGCTATCGTTGATGCTCTTTTATGAGGACAGAAGGCTGTTGGAATTCAAAGGTCTCCCTCTTCAGGGTGAAATGTGATCCCTTCAATCAATTTTCGGTACTGTAACTGTGGAATAAGGTGGAACAGGGGTAGATCTATGGTTTAAAATAAATTAAACAACACACACAAAAAACCTCAAACCCAAAAGAACTTCCCCCCTTCAGGCTGCATCTAAGAACAAGAATGAAAACTGTTATTTTCATTGTAATGGCATGAGTTGTTGGTAGAATTGTTTGATAATTGTTATGAAAAGTTCATATATTTCCTTACAGTATCTTCATATGCAGAGTCGGGTGATAGCCTTCTACTTATGCCAAAGTCTGAAGAGCTGTATAAGGGGTGAGGGGAGAGAAGAAAAGAAAGTGCATTGTGGAAGACTTGGGGATGTGAAGAATGGATGAAATTTCAACATATGCAGAATCAAGGCATTGTACAGGTATGTAATATAGCAGTGACAGGCACCTCTTCAGAAACAGATCAGGATGGGGAGCCGCACAAGACATTTTTAGTTGCTTTTAAAATAAAAACAAGTACTATGTGAAGTGAAGATTTACAAGGACACTTGTAGGCACTAGTGGGGGGGTAGGGAAGGGACACCACAGCTTCTCAGAGTACTCAGAGAAACACGTATTTTACAGGTACCCAGGATAGCAGTATCGGTATATTAAATAATATGGTAAATTTGGCTAAAATGTCATAGATAATACTTTGGTGAATTTAGCTGTACTAGTAGTGAAATAATATGGCAAATGCAGCAATTCTTTAGCTGTAGTTGAAGCTAAAGGTTGCAGCAGTTTACTACTTATCAAGAATAATTCATGTAAAGCCATGGTCATTTATCTAGGCTTCAGGCTTATATCTTTCTTCTGCTTGATCTGAGGCAAGAACTTGAACATGGGCTCCACTTCTCAAGATTAAATGGTATAATAGTTTCAGTATTTCTTGCCATAGCTACCCCACTGTATAATTAAATTGAAATTTGCAGGTAGAGAAGAAAGGATAATTAGAGGAAGAGCTTGATGTCTTTCTACCTAGTTCACTTAGAAGGGGCATGAGTATTCCTGTGTAGATATTTAAGTGTTAAATTTCTTTACATCACTTTCAACTTGAAATCTTAAATTCAGCCACTCAAAGACTGCCTTTCTATGTGCCAGTCCCTGATATTCCTATGTCACCAAAGCAGCCCCAGTTGCTTTCTGCACCAGAAAACAGTCTTGGTCTCTGCATCTATTTTCAAACGTTAACTAAAAATATGTTTTTATGGACATGCCTTGTAGTTCCAGGATTGTTTCCTTCTTCTGAGGACAAAGAATGTATCTACATCACACTGGTAGTGGTGCACTAAACCCATCTATATGCCTACCAGCTTTTCACTGCCTATTGACAACTTTGTGCTTAAGTGGTATGTGCAATGCTACATTATGCCCAGTCAGTTAAAGTATGTACTGATAAACAGAGAGATTATTTGAAAGGTCTATGACTATTTTACCCCATCAGTCTTTGAAAACAATTCAAGCAACTAGTTCTTCAGACCCTTAGCTAATCTTCGAAAGACATCTTTCCCTTCTAGTCCTTCGTATAAACTGTGAATTATTTTTTGTGTTATATTCTCAGAGTTCTCAGAGATGTTAGCGAGCATGTTATGCCTCTAGAAACTGTATCAGGAAGTCAAAGGGATCAAAATTGTCTTCCCGTGAATTTACTTGTTGATATAGTAAGACCTCTTCACAATATGAGGTTTTATATGCCTGTCCACTAAGAAAAGATTTTCAACAAGACAACATTTGTATTTTTAGTTTCATCTTTTAATAGTGATGTCAAAGAAAAGGACTGGCAGGAGATAAATATAGACATAGGCAGAATGAAATGATTTGGCACAGCTCTGGAACCATCACTGTCTGAAACTGGTCTTCAAGCAAACACCGTGTAATTAGGAGATGCACCTGCTTAGAGCTTGAGCCATGGCTATTTTTTACATCCAGACTACAGCACAGAACACTAGGATTTCTGCTTCACAGTGTTGGCATAATGTTCCTGAAGGGAACCAGAGCTTTTACTCTTGGTGATGCAAAGACATACTTAAATACTTTTCTGGAGTTCAAGTCACTTTTCTAGATAGCCTTAAGTGACCCATAACAATTTCTTAAAAAGACCCCATTATTTATTTGCTCAAGGCTGCATAGCAAGCCCAGCAAGTGGATGAAGCAGGAAGAACTCTATGCTTTTACTGTTAAACCATATTTATTTTTTTATTGGTATACTGTTGATAAGTTCCACTTAGCTGATACACTTAATTCATAGGCAAGGGTTATTGCCAGCTCTTGTGGAACCAAATGCACGTGTCTTTCTCTGACAGTTTTCTTCAGCTGCTGATAACTCTGCTTTTTTTTTTTTTTTTTTTTTTGACTTTAATAGATTACTGTCCCCTTTGAGCCCAGATTTGGGCTGGGATGATGAAACCTTGTTAAGCTTGTCTGATTTCTCTTAATAGCCAGGTATAGGGAATACCAGTAGAGTTTCCAGGTTCTCTATTGTTTCCACAAGGTTTCTCCATAAGCTGCCTAAAAATTTGTTTTCTTCATCATTGTTTGTCTTCTTTAAATGTTCCCTAAAAGTCTGCTTGGAACTACCCAGCCAGGCAGGATAAAATCAACGAAATAGGCTCCAGAGCCACAGTTGGTATTCATAAAAATAATGCAGATGTCTCTCTCATTCTCTTCAGCAACTGATGAGTATTACTCATATGATTCTCCAGCGGTTCAAAGAGGTAAAGATGCATTGCTGTCAAAGTTGCTTCCATTTACAAGAGCAGTTAATTTTGCCTAGCACAATGTAATGGAGAAAACAGCAGTGTTGGCACCAGAGCCTATGGAGCAGGCTATATTGTATATGAGCAAGAGATGGAGGTCTTTGATAAGAGATGATGTAGGGGGGTGGCTTTAATGCTCCAATTCATTTTCTGTGTGAGGGGGAGGGATGGCCTATTGAAAGTTTCATTTTAGGCCAGTTAACTAATACTACCCCTTACTGATTCTCCAGCCATGCTCAATTAGAGAGACTCCTTTGTCCTGACACCAGTCAGGATTACTACAATCCATCAACTTTACCCTGAAGAGTGCTTTTATACCAGCTAAACCTTTCAGCTCTAGCTGTGAAATGCCTAGTCACGAGGTTGCCAGTAGATATTTTTCCTCATCCCTGTAAACAGTAGGCCACTATAAGTAAATATCCAAAGCTAACTAATAATAAGCAATCTAAATATGTAGCAAGTGTTATGTATTTGGAAATTTAGAGTAGTTGTTAGCACATGTATTAAGCTGTACCAGGAGTGTAGAAATACATCAAATAGCAAGGGAAGATTTTTAAAATTATATTAACAACTTCAATGGAAGTAGTTGAGCTTGTCAGATGAGAAAGCTGCTATACCTCTAAAATGGCTTTACAGCAGTTTGGACAAAGACTCCAAAAAAACCCCTCACTGGCTTCAGAGTCAGGAGCCAGCAACCACAGACAATGCAATGTATCAGTTGTTGTGGCTGAAAGAAAGCCAGGCTTTGCCAGCACAGCTTGGAAACTACAGAAGGTCAAATCACAGTGATTCAAAACATTTGCATACATTTCTATGAAAACCAAATGTTTTCCCTTTAATTCAAGTGAACATGAAAATTAAAATAACAATAAAAATTGAAAAGAAAATTCTGAGGAGCATGTTGACATACAGCAAAAAAGAAGGTTTCTCTGCAACATTAATGGAAGTGTGAGCCATAGTAGAGAGCTATCTCGTTGCAGCCATTTGTTACTAGTGATGATGTGCTAGCCTTCAGTTAGGCCAATGAGTATTGTTAAGATTTTAGCTGTCTTTTGTGAACATAGTTGAGCAAACTTTTGCTCACCAATTATAACCTGGTACACACAAGGCCTGGAGCAATCTAAATAGTTCACATTTAACACTTGGTATAAGTGATTTTTTTTCTATTGAATGTACAGTTAAATGTCAATAAAATTTTCACAGATTGAATCAGCCCTGCTAGAGAAATAACATCTACAAATTTCTGATTTAACTTAAGAAGGTTAAATATAAGATTTTTTTGGTTCTGTTATAGTTTGCTTAAAAAAAACATCTGATATGGATAGAAAAAGGAAATAAAAGCACTTTTGAACTACAGGGCAAAGTACAGCCACAATATGTAGAAAATGTGTTGTAATGCCTAACTAAAAGTGTGAGAGCAGGAGAGCAGGAAAAAATGGTTGTAGCATTTTTATTTTTGAGAAGGGACTAAATTAAGTGAAGAACTGGAACAAGTAACGAATATGAATTACAGGATAAAAAATATTTCTGAATTTCAGGGGTGTTTTTTTTGAAGTTAGTGTGCTTTATTTTGATTTAAATAGAAGCACAAAATATCTGACAGTTAGCCCATTAGGAAATATTAGAAAAAAGCCAAAGCTAACAGAGAAATAAATTAACTATATAAGTCAAGCTGTGGACATTGTTTAAGCAATTACAGAATATGTGGTTATTCTGTTTAGTAAGTCTTTTGGACCTATTGTTCTACTTACTGCAGATGGATACAACCAGTAAAGTTATTTAAGAAAAACGTGGGACTGAACAGAAAAGTGAGTGGTGACAGTAGCAGTGAAAGTAGGGAAGTAAGACCTTGGGACACTTGGCTCCTGCTGCCACTGTAGGCTGATCAGTGTTCAATGACCATGATGATCACAGTCCCAGTCCTGTAAACTTAAATCCCACCTTTATAACAAGGAATGACCAAAATATTTTCCATGTCTTTGGCAAATTTCGTATTTCAGTAGACAAACGAGTTAATTTTTTTTAATGGATTTTGGTATAGAAAACCACAACCCCTTTATTTCTTGGAAATGTAAGGGGAAGTTATTGAAATCACAACATTTTTCACCTCTGCTTCAAATTTTGTCTGGAACCAGAAATATCTACATAAATCTTAGGCAAAAAATTAAAGAATGCACCTCACTTTTCAAGAATCTCTGTTTTTCATTGCCAGCTGTGTCCCCTGGCTTATTTTTGTCACAGCTCATTCAGAGTGGCTTTCCTTTGAGCTGAAGGTGGAGGAAAGTCAGAATTAGGTCACAGATGTACAGACTCACACATGTATCTATACAAAAGTCTCTGTACTTATGAAAAGTTTGGGACAAATCCAATCTCAGGTGTCAGTGAGTCAATTAACCTTCAAATCCTGTATTTCTTAGGCATTCAGGTGCTAGTATATGTTGCCTCTTACATACTGCATTAGTAACAAAGGCATACAATTCTTATCTGATACTCTATATGTCTGTTCTGCTTCAAAAATAATTTAAAATAATTAAAGAAAAATAAATCCAATTATCGTACATGACATATTTTAGATTGAAAAGTGCTCATTTGATGTATTTTATTCAATTTACTTTAACAACAAACCAAGATCCTAAGGAAAACCAGAATTTTGCACACAGTGCTCTGGAAACTTGAATGTTTCTAATGTACTAGGTATGATTTCTGAATTGAAGAGAATTTTCTGAGTGTCGCTCCTGTGTCTGCCTTCTCAGCAATCATAGAGGCTCACATCTATCATTTCCTTTGTTCTGCGAGAAACAGACTTCTTCCAAGGAGGAGGAAGAAAAAGAAAGAATGGAAAAAGACTGGAAATATTTACTGTGATGCAATGGGAAAAAAATTTTGAAGATGCAGCCAAAATATTTCCTGCAATTTATATTTTGGAGATTTAAATATATACTGGTAGTTACACTATATACATTTATATGAATTGTACTGAATATATTAATATTTTATATATTTAAGCTATCCATTATGTTAAAGTAATTGTATAATTTATTCTATGTTATCATTCTTATCTATCATTTCAAAATCTATGTACTTTTAATAGCTAGATGAAGTACTTGACTACAAAATCCTCTTCTGTGTTTTTGTTTACACTCAAGCCATTTCTACAGTTATTTAAATTAATCATCTTTAATGGAACATATATTAGTTGTTTTCCAGATGCTTTTAGTGAAGCTTTTAGTGTATTACCCATTTTTTTAATCAGATTTTCTTTGGAATTAGCCAAATTTCTTTAACGTGCCATATCACATTGGAGGTATGTAAAAGGGATCTACAGTCTTCAAAAGAGACAGTCAATTAGAAAATCAAGCTCAAAAGTTTTGTCCTAACTGAAAATTTTGTAACTAATTGGCAGCAGGTAAAAATGCTTGCTGCATTTTTATTCTTTTAATGCATTTGCCAGCATTTTGGACAGTCAGCTGCACTGTTTTGTTGCACTTGTTGCAGAGCGATGCTATTCTCATGTTCACTGCAGTGAGGTGGATTGCTCACATGTACATGGTCTTTGTCAACCCCAAGTTAGCGTTACAGCAGATGAGGTGTACTGGTGTATGCATTTGAGACAAAAAGAGGTTTTATTTTCCTGGAGTATTTTCAATGGGATTGAATAGTACCCTGGGAACCCTCAGCCCATTTCTTCACTTTCTAGATTACTGTGTATTCTCCTTCTTCCCACATATGGTTTCCTTATTTAGCTAGGTGATATGTACAGTAATAAACAGAGACCACCCTTGGTCACTGGTTGCACTAAGGATACTGTCCACCCTGGGATTTCAGGTCTGCTGACCCTTACCTTCTCAGCACAGCAAGAAATGGAGGCCGTTTTAGTCTGCCTAAATCCTTACATCATGAAAGGATTAGGCAAACTAGGGTACTACACTGAACATGACTTTACAAAGTTGCTTCTTCAGAAATATGGTCAAAAAAGCAATGGGTGACTTCATTTTATAACTGCTGCTAAAATATGAAGGAAGGGATGTACCAAACTATTTCTGCAAAAGTATACCAAACAATATTAATAATTTAAAGATATGATCTTATTAATGCAGCTCTTCTATCTATGCTGTAACAAGTTTTAAGTATTCTATAAAATGAGAGCAGATCCATCCTGATTTTTTTTTCTATGATCTTTCTGTATTTTAGGAAGAAATCCAGAATTGTTTCTTAGGCACCAGTGCCAGCTGCTAAATATGCCTTTTCCTTTTTTAAATACTAAGTATCTCCAGGTTATTCTTAAAAATGCAGTTCTCCTTGTCACCCAAGTACATGCTTCATGGATAGAATAGCCACTCATATTCCTTGACACAGCTGACCACAAATCATTCCTAAAATTATTCTTCCTCAGACCTTTTCCCAGGTTAAATCTCTACTGTGATACAGGTGAGAAACCACTGCTGCTGGGTTTATGTTGAAGGCAATTACTTCATTTTTTGGCAAATATTAATAAGGTATAGGAATGAAGGTTCCCCCCCCCTCCCGATAATAATTTCTAAAAAGTCATTGATTAAGAACTTTTTCTAACACATTACCCACTCTTTTCAGTTCTTCACGATCACCTCTTTTGTATGGAAAAAAAGCTAACATTAGCCTGAATTTAAGTGGATCAATTCCGAGTTGTGATAAACCTATGTGCTGCTGTCTGGATTGACACAGTTCAGCCTGGTGACTCTTTAAGAGATGCACTGAGGCTAGAATGAGACTGTCTACCTGAAATTATCTGCCTCGAGATTCAATGATTGCAAAAAGCAGGTGAAAATCTTCATGATACTTAACTTCAGGAAAAGGAAGTACGGTGAGCAGGACTGAAAGAACAGGCCATGGCTTTTCAATGTGATATATAGATTTATTACAACCTACAGGTACAGCCATTGTAGCAGCAAAAATCCAGGCACATTTAAGTAACTGGGCTGTGCTAGCAACATTTTCAACCAAGCAAAGGAGTTGCCTTGCAAACTAGTCCTTGTCTTTCTGTTTTTGTTTTCTGTCCTTTTCAGCATCTCCTTCCTTGCATTTGTTGCTAAGCCAGAACCTGGTCCTTCTTTACAACTCACTTGTCATTTGTACAGTTTTGTGATGGACCAGATAACCCACAATGCAGCTAAACACCAACCCTTTATCAGATGCATTCAGTTTTAACGGTGTTATCCACTGCGTTCTATTGTCTGCTTCAGCTCAAAAGGTGAAATGAGCCTGCTTCTCTGAACAAAGTAAAATGGCAGTGCTCAGTTATTTAATAATTGGTATTTTATTAACTCCTATATTGCTCTCACTGTGAAAGCCCAGCCCTCTGTCTGGGGTCACTTCACCATTTGCATTGCATAAGGCCCGATTTTGAATTTGGTGCAAAGCTGTGTCACATGTATGCATACCGGTTTTCATCCCATTCACTGCTGGCTGCTGTTTACAACTTTCAGTGCACCAAGAGAATGTTTAGAAGGACATGAAGTCAGTGTGTTTTCTGACCCATACAAGACAGGACTAGATGTTTACAGTGTGCTTTTTTTGGGGTGAATACATGGGGCAGAGCTCTAAGTTACTCTTCTGATGCCAAGCATAATGTTTTATATACTGTTTGGTTTCTAGCTCCCTGCTTGTTCTCAGGACCCCATTGTGATCTGGGTGCGATACAAAGCACATTCACTCTTTTCCTCCTACTCTGTTCCCCAGCTCCCAGACTTCCTCTTCTCCTTAGCCATTAAGCAATGAAAATATGCTGGCAGGGTACTTTAAATATATTATTGCTTCTGGGCTTTTTGCTGATTGGAAGGAATTGTACAGTAAAAAGGTGCAGAGATGTTTGTGTGATAAATGGGAAGATATAGGCTGGGATGCTTGGCAGGGCAGAAAAAATACTGTCACGTGCATGCAAGATGGAAGCAAAAGGAAGGGAGGGAGACATGAGCTGTTAAAGTGAGTGGCAGCCACCTACAAACCTAATCCAAATAAAATGCCTCAGAGAAGAGGGGGACTAATGGGAGATACCCCTCCAGTTTGCACCATCACAGAAGGATCAAACAGAATAGCAGTCCATGCTCATGCTGTATGAGCCTCTGCCACAGATTCCCTCCTCAGTGGGAGCAGGCCTGGGAGGCGACTGGGTCACCTCGCTTGTCCCCTCAGCCCTGCACAACAGATCTGGCTGGGGGTAGGCAGGAGCAACGTGCTGCAGCCTCAAATGCTGGAGCAGCCAATGCACTTCTCCACAGACCGCCGCAGAGCTTCAGGAGACACTGTGCCTGCCTGAGGCACCATGCCTCCTGGAGCTTCTGCCGAGGGGTGCAGCTCTGCATCCCAATGCAAGCCTGCGAATATGATATATGACCCAGCCCTGAATAGAGGGAAGGAGGCTGGTTGCCACATTATTATGCATCCTCCTTAAGACTCCAGGGGAAGCACTGTGTTCAGTTGTACTTCTACTGGATGAAAACTGAAAATATCTGTAAATGATTAAAATGGTAGGAGAGAAACAATCATAAATATTCATCATCTATCACTACCGATTTATTTTCCTAATGCTGTTGTTACTCATAGGACCAGATCTGGCTTGTTTTGGCTGCAGTAGCACATGTACAGCACACCAGAATTTAGCAATAATTATGTTTGCATAAAATTAAAACATCACACAGTTAAATTAAAGGGAATTATAGGTATGACCTTTGTGACATGCTGTCAGATTTTTTACATCGTCTTCCAAATGTAACAAACAAATGCACATGGTATTTAAAAGGTTCTGTACTTTTCAAACACACCTTTACATGTAGCACTAAGTGAATATGATGCTTTATGACTTAATGTAACAGCTTGACCCATTCCTGAAATTCCAAGCAGTGCCTAATTATTATTTTAATGCTATTTCAGCAAGATAGGTCTTTATTTTTCTTTGCAAATGAAAGGAGCCACATTTATCACTCTTGTGTATGCAGCATGATTTCATCTTAAATTATTTTATTGGAACACACAGAGCTCTATTTAAGAGTGAGATGAACAGAGATATACTTGACGTACGTGAAATTAAGAGAAAAACAATGTAACATGCCAGCAAGCCTTGAACAAATCTATGGTTCATCTAATATTACTGCTTTCTTTAAAATTTTCCTTCAGTTTGCAGTCAAATCCTCTTTTCAGGTCTATTTTGGTGTAATATTTTGCAGAGAAACAATTCATTGTACGATCTATATGGCAATAAGTAGGAAACAGTTGCCATTTTTCATACATCAAACCAAACACTGTCCTTTTATTTACTAAACTAGATAAGTTTTCTAAAACATAGGGATTTTTTTTAATAGTTATGTGGCTCAGATCCAGCAGGCAAACCTGTTTTACTGATGGGGTCTCTACTTATCCAGTGTTTCTGTCATCAGCCTGACCTTGCAGCTTTCTACAGTGCCATTATACCCTGGGTGCTGGCTTATTTTCATACAGCAGCCCCCAACTACTTGATCCCACTTCATCTACTTCATGGACACAGACATTTGTTGGGCTTATTAGCTCAGCAGGAGCCTTATCATATTTTGTATCTGAGGCTGTTGGAGATGTCAAGAGATGGAAATGCTGTGTAGCTTTTTATCCTCTCTTCTTGCACTTTCTCTGAGAGCCCAACAGTGCATTTGGATTCAATGCTTTCCTGCCACTAGCTGCTGAGATCTCTTTAAATATGTCTAGCTTTGCCATCTGTACCAATAACACTGCAAAGGCTTAGCCATGATTAGGCTGTCAAGACTTATTAAGTTAAAAAGTATCAAAGTTTCTTGCTGCAACCCCAGACCTTTTAAGAGTCCACCTTCTTTAGAAACCCTTCCCCCGCCTGACTAACACTACAGTCAATGTGCTTCGCTTGACCTTGACCAACATATGCACCCAGGGAACACTAATGAATTTGGGCCAATTCATCTTGGAACTCCAAATTTAATCAAGCTGACATGCCAGGGAAAGCAGACTGTAATTAACTCCTAGCATTTTAGGTAATCTGTAAATTTCATAAATTTAGCTCAATCTGTTTTTGTGGTATTAAGCATTTTTTGTGGATTTAACAGACTACAATTGTTAAAATAATATGATAATAACAATTAAAAAGTAAGCATTTTCTCATAGCATTAAATCCCTTTAAAAATTACTATTTGTCTAGGAGAAGAGGGTGCCACCAAACAATGTATGCATAGCAGCCTGCCTAGTACAACCAACTGAATCCAGTGTTATCATTTCTTTTTGAAAATGAGTCATGCACTCATTTCATGTTGTGCATGTTATGAAAATGTACAATCAGTTAAAATAAAAAAAAAAAAATCCCCTGCTCAGTGTTATCTTTCAATTGATTTAATTTTGATGAAGAAGAGATAGGAGCATTAAAAACTAGCCCATAGGGCTCCTGTTTTATTCTGCTTCATTTTATTATTTGTATAATGGTAGCACTCAGAGGTCCCAGTCAGGATCAAGGTCCCACTGTGTGAAGTACTGTATGAATGCAAGGTTCTAGCCCTGAGGGAAAATAAAGGAAATACAGTAAAATCTTGATTAAAACAAACAAAACAAACAAAAAACCAACTACCACCCTAAACCAGACTGCTCTGAGACTGCCATTCAAATCTCCAGGCTGAAATAGTTCTATGACTATTTTTTTTCTTCTTTTTATGTCTGCATGGAGCATCAACAGCGCGCCCAAGCCCTAGTGTTTCCACAGTGGTCCTGGCAGATGAGAGATTCTGGGTGGCAATGAATAGAGGAGAAGAACAAAGTCAGAGCACAAGCGATGAAAATATTATATACTGATATAAAAGAAAAAAACCACCAAATAATAGAGACTGAAACCATGGCCACATTTACAGCACACAACCTCAACAATTATAACCTTTGATATTTTGTATGTAGGAGTTAATACAAGTATTAGAAGCAAGACCATGCCGAAGACTGAAATATAAAGGGAGCCAACAAGAAAGCTGGAGAGGGACTTTTTACAAGGGCAGGTAGTGATAGGACAAGAAGTAATGACTTTAAACTGAGAAAGGATAGCCTTAGATTAGATATTAGGAAATAATTCTTTACTGTGAGGGTGGTGAGGCCCTGGAACAGGTTGCCCAAAAAAGCTGTGGATGCCCCATCCCTGGAAGTGTTCAAGGCCAGGCTGGATGGGGCTCTGAGCAACCTGGTCTAGTGGAAGGTGTCCCTGCCCATGGCAGGGGGGTTGGAAGTAGATGATCTTTAAGGTACCTTCCAATCCAAACCATTCTATGATTCTATGATATACATGTATAGTATTGCACACATATATTTGCTGCAGACTTTGTTAAAGGAAAGCAATCGAATAACACCAGTAAATGCTTCAATCAAATAAATGTTATTTATTTAACAGCAGAGGCAGAGAAGAGCCAGAGCCATTAATTTAAGTTCACATCCTGAATATGGATTTTGTAAAAACTCCACATTTTTGAGTTCTGCTCTGCTTCTTTGTAACCTAAAAATTAATGCATGAATTTTCTTAAGACAGACAGCAGTACAAAGAACCACAGTGAACAAAAATTTCACCTAGTTCTGTTGATCTTTGTACTCTGCAAAGAGAAGGATGAACAGTATTTTATTGATAACTAATTCAAATTCTTAAATTTTGCAGTGTTTACATATTTAAATAAACACATATACAAATAAACCTACAGTGAGTGACAAAAGGAAGCATGTGCCTCAACCTTTACACATCAATTGTTGTGGCTGTGGCTAGAAAGAAAGACCAAGATCTGAACTCAAGTATAATATGCAAACACACCACACACTGTATTTACACACCAAAAATCATATACAAATACATATATATATTCTATAGGATGATTTTTTTCATTCTGTTCCAAATGGTTTTTGCCATTTTAGATGCCCAAGTCAGTCATGCCATCCATGTCTTTCATGAAATTTTTCCTCATAGTAAGGAAATCACAGTGTAACAACACATGATCATAGAAATTCCTTTACTGTCCTGTGGTCAGTAAAGTCATCGATTTTGAAATGCACTGGACCAAAGGAATAAAAGCTTTTCAAGGCTTCCTTCCTTCACCAGGCTGGAAAAGCTAGGCATAAATTGCTTCTTCTCTTTCTTGGTATATGACTGTACACATGCATGCTTCTCCATCACAAGTCTGTATTTTTGCATTGTTGTGCAGGCTCAGAGAGCTGAAAAATGAATCTTACTTTCCCTCTGCCTATATAAAAAAAATATTTGTGTAGGCACGTTCCTTAATGTATGGAGTACCCAGGACTTTATTTTGAAAAATGCACAAACACAAATACTCAATAAAAAAAGGTGGAGTCTACATAGACACGACCAATAACGTGCTGTATGCTTTAAGAGATTCAAAAAATATCTTCCCATATGCTATTATGATTTATTAAGTAAATTCCTGACCCTAATAGCTAGTAAAAGCTAGCAAAGTGCAACTGGCTACTTTAATGACCGGAAACATAAATGCTGGTTCACAAAGTAATCTCCCAACCATCGTAATGTGCAATAGATCTTTCATGACAATAAACACTTGACTGGAGTGATCTCACCTGCTGTAGAATACTCTCTAAAATCCTTTTGTTGACTGTTCAATGAGAACATTGTGGAGCAAAGATAGGACATAGCATGTCGGAGCCCTCATCATCAGGCTACCTGCAGGAGAGACAATGTAGACTGCTTGGGTGGTGGTGAAGGGTGGCCTTCAGTGATCTGGTTAAGGAATACCCAAGGTGGCATAGAATTATTTTTAAGTAGATCTCAGTGAATTGTGAGATAGCTGTCCAGCTATAGGTTATCTACACGGAGCCCTGCAAGGACTTATCCCACCCCTCCTTTTCAGAGACAACTGGGTCTGTGGAGACAATTGCAATACCACAATTGTACTGAACTTTCACCAACTCCACCAGTTCCATCTTAGCCTCTACAAACAATGTTATCATTCAAAGGAGAGAAGATAAAATTATGGAAAAAAAAAAATTTTTCTGCAAGGACCTGAGTAGCTAAAAGGCCACTGATAGCTGAACAAACCAGTTACAATTTTTAAAGCAACCTTCTAAAGGGAAAAGTAAGTTAATGCAAAACACTGAAAGGAGCAATCAGTAATGTTGACTGTATCTTCAGCAAAGGATATCCCCCCACTAGCTGATAATGGAGAACAATCTTGAGGCTGTATTAGATTCACTGATAGTCCTGACTACACAGATAATTGTGGTAAGAAATGGTTGCACTTCCACTTTCCCAAGAGACCGTGCCTATTCCTGTCTAAAGAAGATCTGGAAACTGTGATTCATACTTTTATCATCTCCATGTTCCTAATAGGACTAAGGGCTCCACAGAAGTTTCATCTTGTGCAACACTCAGCAGCCCACCTCTTAAGCGGGAAAACCTGCCAAGAGATCATAATGGAAATCTGCACACTCTAATGGATTTCTGCATTCATTATCCAGATACAAATCAACTTCCTGGTCCTTATATTTAAGACCTCAACATTTTAGATACTGGCTTCTATCCAAGATCCACCATGCAACTGTGCTTATTGAAAATGCTAAAGTGTATGGAAGCCATGTTCAAATGCTCATAAGTGTTTCCTATATTATGTACCTGACTCTGTAAGGAAAATTCAACATATTTCAAGATGTAATGCAAATCACATCTTCTCACAAGAAAATCTTTCCATAATAGTGCAGCTTCAGGAGGAGTGACAAGGAATGAAGAAAAAAAGGAAGGAGAAGTAAAGTGGGAAGAAAAAAAGAGGAAAAAGGTATACACCTCTAAAACCTGTTAAACCTAAGAATAGCTATAGGCACAATCTTTTTATAGCCATCCATAATTTACTTTTAAGCATGAGAGTTATGGACATATTACATGTATTGATGGAATTAATGATACTTGAAAAATTTCTGCCCAAGAACCTTACGATCTGAGAGTCCTCGTATGCTATGCTGAGCAGGAGCAAAAGGAAGGAGAGACACGAGCTGAAATGGAAATAAAATTTCTACAACTGCAAGGAAAATAGGGCATCATCTATTTGTGTACCACTACACCCACACACTCAAATCCCTTTTTCACTACAGAAAGATGACTTGCCAAATGTTTTTCTTAAAGCAAACAAGGAAAGAAGTGGAAGAAGAATGAGGAAAAGAGAGCAGAATATCAGCTAACAGGAGTTAAAACCTGAATTTTAGTGTTTTTACATGACATGCAGCTTTGTCACATATATTTTGAGCATAGCTAGAAACTACCTGATCACAGGATCCACATTTTACCTAGTTAAAAGAAAGTACTGTGCATACCTGCTGCTGTAGCTAAAGCAGTTTTCAGTAATGTTTAGAGGAAAATGCACATCAAAATAAACACACAGGCCTTGGTCTAAATGCCATCATAAATAATTACTATGAATCAAAATTATTTTGTTGTCTATTGAAATTTTCACGTTAATATATTTTCCAAGAACACAGAAGTTTTAGTGTTTAGAAAAGAGGGAGGATGCATGAAGATCCAAAATTGCCAGTTTTTCAGCAGAACCACTGTTCCCCTGATCTGAGCTTTTATTGCTCTAAACTACTTATGGTCAAAGAAAAGAACTTTGAAACTGAGGACATGGAAAATGTTAATTCTGTTGCATTATAACAGTATGGTAGGCTTGTTGAATGGCTGGTTTCCAGCTGGTTTGCCTAATTTTATTTTAGCTCATCCCAGCTCTGTCAGAACTACTAAGCATGGACACATTCATCAGTGCATAAGCAGCAGTCGCTAGTCTGAAGTGGTCATTAAAAATATGCTGTGGTGGAATGTCTACACAAACTAGCAGGCGCTTTCTCTCCCATCAGGGGATGTGGCTTTCTCCATGTACTCTACATCTGAGTTTCACAAACACAGAGGCTCAGGGATGAGGCTCCAGTGGAATCATAAAATATTTGCTAGTCTGTCATTACCACCAACCTGGTTGTTAGTGGGGTGGGGTGCTCCGTCTACTTTCTGGCACTAGCCCCAAGACTGCTGACAGATTTATGTGAAACAGAACACATACACACTTCTAGCTCCTGCCCAATGTGGTGAAGCTCTTCTTTTTTTTTTTTCCCTACAGCTGGACACCCTCAAAGTGCAGTTAATACTGTCACATTAAGTGCCTCCAATATTGTAAAGATGAGAATAGGTAAAATGGATAAACATTTTTGGAAATACATCCAAATATTATTACAGTTTATTTGTGTAGTGAGAACAATAGGCTAGGCTATTAAGGCAGGGAAGAAGCCAGAATATTTTCCTCTAAGACCTTATAACCTAAATGGCATGCAAAGAACCCAGTTTTGGGAGATGCTGAGCTGATATATACTACAGTGGTAGGTACTATATAACACCTTCGGTTAGATTCCTGGAGCATCCTAAATGGTGTTACTGAAAGGAGGAGTAGTGAGTCTTAGATTTCATCAATTAGGTGTAAGTCAGCAAGACTGATGCCCTTGTATGTTTTTAGGATTTTTCTTGCTTTTGATTGCTGTTTAAGAATCACTGCTTCTACAGTATCATGCTAACTCCATTCATTCTAGGATTAGCCAGGGTGATAGCTGGGGAGATAGCCTCAGGCTTGTGTATAAAGGAATGTCTTTCAGGTCCTGCTTTAGGCTGTACCACCATTTGGCTCGGGTTGTCTAGATGGAGAAGTTAGATACTAGTAAGCCTTAATGTGAATTTATAGCAATCTGGCTACACCGCACAGGGACAGCCTTTAGTAGAAAGTGGAATGGGTAGCACCAAACAATACATACTAGGAATATTCATACAAAAAGGTACTTGTTTAGACAGGAATGAAGACAAAGTACTTTCCTTAAAGAACTTATTATCTAAACAACATATAAAGAAAGCTCAGTTCTGTGAGGTGCTGTAGTTAGTGCTCTGTCAATTCACACCCTTGGTGACTGCATACTAACTTCTTGTATAGACAAGCAGAATTTAAGCCTTACAAAACTGTGAATGGTTAAAGTGATCTCATATATCCTTTCTAATGGGACATTGTGCAGGTAGTGGTATCAGTAGCCAAACTGTTTAGCTTTGGAGAGTTCCTTCTTACATTGCTGCTGCTTACAGGTGGAACAGTAACTCCTGCAGCCACATCTGATAAGCCTTCACTGAGTGTGCTAGTGGTTCTGCTGCTGTGAATGGCAATGAGAAGACTGGGAGACAGGAGTTATGGAAACACATTTTGCTCATGGCATCTCCTCACTGCCTGAGTCCTTCCAGGTGTTGGGTGCTTTCTTAACTGTTGGGTGCTGCCCTCCTCAGTGCACTAGCCAGCCTTCTCGGCTGCTACCACTAGGCATTATTTGCTGATATCTTTTCTGTGGGAGGCAGCAGTAGCTAGAAATGCTCAGGCATGTCAGAGGGAGTCCAGAGGGAATACTTCCCTTGCCATTTCTAGAGCTGTTGGACCTCATAAGATGGCACACACTGCAATGTCATTTAAAGGCTTGGAAAAATCTGCCTGGCCCATAAAACATTACCAGCTCAGAATTTCCTAGGTGTATCCAGTATAAGAGGTTCAAAATTTATATTTCATAATTCACCAAACACATGAGCAATTTCTGGAATTGAACAGTTCTGTTCAGTCCTTTACTCTTTATAAATTTATGAGTGGGTTTGTGGCCTGTCACTAATAGGTCTCTAAATTAATAAGCTGATGTGTATTGCAACACTCTCTAGGGCAAGCTTCCTTCAAGTTTAGAGTCCAGCAACCTGCCTTATGTCATACTGTGGATTCACCCTTAGCAAAGGGCTGAATTTTCAGCCTGCCTTTCTTTCTGTGTTAGTTTACAGTATGTCAGCTTCTCTTTTCATGTCATCAGTTAATATTAAATGCCGAAAAAATAATAACTGTCTTCTAGTACTGAACAAGAAGATTAATGTCTTCTTTTAATGGCATTCTGAGAAGATGGAAGAAAGAATGGAGCATTTTTGCTTTGCAGATTCTTTTCAAGGAGGGCAAAGGCACCACCATTTCATTACGTATAGACTGTGGTCAGAGTCTGTAAACTCCTTAGTGGCTCAGGAGTCTTGGGCTTCCACGTGTGCATACAGAGCTGTGGGCTTGCTCATCACCTCCAATACAGCCAACCTAAAAAAGCACCAGCAGAAGAACAGGAGGTTACATTCAACATGCCACAGCTGGGCCCATAGCATAGCACTGTGGTTGCACAGAGATTGCAGATTTTCTAGGCACAAGAGTCAGGACATGTGCCATCTACAAAGGAGCTCGCCCAAGCTAGTTTTTTTATGCTATTCTCATGTCTTCCTGCCTACCGAAGAAATTTCTATGAGCCTGTGGTCAAAGAAATACCTAATCTCACTACAGTAACAAGCAACAAAGAACCAGGAATTATATTGCTAGCTAGTTGGATAAATGGGCTTTATTACTTCCTAAAGAACTTTGTGATCCCTGTCTGCAAACAGGTAAGTTTCCCACCCTTACACCCCACATGCACCAAGCTGTTCTGTGAAACAGTGTGAGGTGGTACACATTCGTCTTATCTGCACTGGAAGACTTATGTATTGTGGGTTTAACTGGGCCTATGGAAAGAACAGCATGTAACTAGATATAGTCACAAAAGTATATCAGGCTATTAGTTATTTAAAAATGGTCAAAAAGATAAAAAATCAATTTGTGGGAGGAGGATTGTGGACAGAAATAATGGAGTAAGCACTGCAATACACCCATTTTATCTGCATTTAACTGTTCAGTCACCACATCTCTAGAAGGAAAGCACACTTTAAATGAAAATTTCAGCTGGCATAAATCAGGAAGCATCTCTGAAATCAGTGGTTTCAAATGTGTGGATCAGATAAGCACTGTGTTGCGAGTTTTTGTCATTTCTTGAAGACCAAATGAGTATGATCGCTGCATATTATACAAGGATTATTTAGTAGTCAAAAGCTAGCTCTTTTGTTGAACAGGAACCTATTATAGAAGGAATGCATTTATATATAGCAGTAAAATGCCTGCAGTTCTGATTAAATAAAGAGAAAGGCACAAAATAATGGAAATTAATATTTCTGTAAAGCATAAAAGTAACCCCAAGCTCTTTAACAATTTCTATAGGCATTCTGTAAAACAGAACAACTATGTATGTGAGAGCAAGAGAAAGACAGAGACACAGAGGGAAAGAGAGAAACACGGACAGAGGTTTCTCATATAGAAACAGAGAAAAATATTTAGGATGCATGCTGCAAAGAAGTATTTTGGACAAGAGTAAAAACAAAGATCAGAGTTCAAATTAAACTGCCACACAGTCTCTACATGTGATCTGCTCATTATATATTTATTGTTTCTCGACTACTGGAAAATGATCACTATCACTGTTATTTCTACCTGACTTTCAAAAAAAAAAAAAAGAAAAGAAAAAGAAAAAGAAAAACGACACAAGAATACCTGTTATCTTTTGCATTATCTCAGTAGGCTAGATTATGTACTGTACATAGTTAAACACACAATGATGAAATGTTCATATAGGCTGCTCATTTCCCAGATTCTCATTTTTACACAGAGCTAGGTGTGCCAGAATCCTCTTCTTTCTCCTTTGGCAAGAGGGCAAGCAAGCAGTCATTTCGGTGACTGGTGCCAGTGCCACCTATGAGTCAGCGTGATGTATTTAATGCTCCATTTGTTAGAGGCTAAGTACATTACCCCTACAGTGCCCTAACCTCTAATGGCTCAGTGCCAAGGAGCCCAGGTCTGGTCCTGAACCTGAATTACTACTCCACATTTTACTGCAGTGACAGTTGTCTCTAATACATACATTAGAACTAGGCATCACAGTGCATCATTTTAGCATTAGAGTCTGGTATTATGAAACGTATCTTTTTCAGAATATTTCTCATTTCCCTGTAATGCATCAAAAATGGGAATAAAAAATTAGACATGAACTTGAAGTGCAAAAATTTTATGTTTTCATCATTTCGTACTAAAGCTGGAGTAAAAATATAGGTGTTTGTAATATGGTGCACGGATCTGACATATAGCTCTTGATGTTCAGGGTTAAATTTAAATCTACATTGCCTGGTTACCAATCTCCGCAGTTGCACCCAGGCAGGACTAGGAAAGATTGATGATTGTGATTCTGAGATTAATCCTGTAATGTTTACAAGACTCCTGAGCTGAAACCTGGTTGGTCATATCATGCTATCCAGAGAAGGCCGCTTGGCTTGCCAGGGTAATTTCTTCTGATGCAGTAAATAACTAGGCATAATGAAAATACTCTGATGTATTCTACTGCCTGATTGATGCTCTGCATGCGATATGGCAAAGCAGTGCACTTCCTATCACAAATTTACATATACAAACCAGCAGAAGAAGCATGATAATGTCAGCATCCTCCAGAAACCCTAGGATGCTACACAATTTTATAGCAGTTATGAATTACTGTTGACCTTTCTGGCCTCTTATACCAGTATGCTAGACTCAAGCATATTGAAAGTCATCAGTCTGAAGCAGTCATTCTTTACATAATTATGGCTATTTGTGTGTGGGAGGACAGTGTTTCTTTTATTGTTAAAAATTAGCATTAAAGAATATCACTGCTGTGATTCAATGACCAATCTGCTTTAAGCATATATTTTAATAGAAGCAGAGAAAAAGATGATTTGAATTCTGCAAACTATTTTTGTAATTCAAACAATATCAAAACATGGACTTTTATAATTCAGTACTTAATGAAAGAGCATAGCTGGTGTCCGTGTTTCAACATTTTTTTTTTTTAAAGCAGGCTAAAAGGTCTTAGCATTTAGCACTATAATTTAAACTAAATTTCTTGCTGGATTTTGAAAGTCTGAAATTAACAGGAAATATTCAGTAGTGGTATAAAAGTCTTTCAAGTACAAATATAGATTAAATCTTTGAAATCATGTAGATGCATTAGTTAAAGGAGCTTCCATATTTCACACTAAATATTTGAATAATCAGGCTTTCAGAACATCACTAAAACACAGCTCCTTATTATCATTTGCATTTTAATGTCCTTAAAATTATTACACTAAGGGAAATGTTTTTGATACATTACAGCATTTCCTCTAAATGTGTGATTATGTTAATGGGTTTTCAATCAGGATCCTAGCCTGACACCATAGGAAAATTTATGCAAAGTTCATACCCTGTCAGGGCCTTTAATCAGGACCATTTATTAGACCCCTGCCTTCTTTGATGGTTGCTGCTCCCTTTATTAAATATACTGACTTGGCCATCTGAAGAAAAGGACAATAAAAGGTTACTGGGGATGAAAGCATGAATGCTATTTGCTCATGTTTCCTTTACAGACACTTCTTCAATAATTAAGGAAGGGCTTTCTTTGGCCTTTTAGGCTTTTGAAGTGCATATCAAACATAACACTTAGTTCTTGTTTTTATGGAATGTTTAATGCACAGATTTAGGCTTAAGCACAAGTAAACTAACTTAGAGGTTGCTAACAGAATTAATTTAAATAATTTTCACAAAAATCACAGCAGTCACATATGTCAACTGACTAGTCAAGCTATATTTAACCAAGACAATCAAACTTAGTGTAATTTAGGAGAAATATTGAAAAAAATTGCATTTCCTCCCCCTCCCCTTTTTTTTTTTCTTACAGTGGTCATTTTTCTAGCTGCTTTCTAGGCAAACCTTAGCATAACAAAGGCATTGCTAAATCTTATAAACCGGCTTTCAATATGAAAACAGTTTCCTAGAGCCTTCAATGTCTATGTTAGTTACTTTATAAAAATTGTTAATATGCTGCTTAAGGATTTATGGGAGGGTTGAAACTGGCATGAGTGACACTAATTTTTCCCCTGGATCACATGCAGAGAAAAACACAACAAACAGCAGATCTAACTAAGTAGTATTGACAACCTGGGGTTTGGATACAAATTCAATATGAGAAAACAGACTCACTTCAATGAAATACAAATAAACAACGAATTCTGTTTTGACATGTCTAAATAGGTAGTAGGTGACTGACAGGCTTGGGTCTCATAGGAAAGCCATTAGTAGAGCATTTGATAGGAAAACGTTTGATTTGAATGCAAGTTGCGTTTCCCCTCAGGGGGTGATCTGAGTGGTATACTGGGGATTCACAGGCGCCCTTTTCACTAGAAAATGCCTGCTGGGCTGTATCTTGATAAATGAAATTTGTAGGATCTCCTAATACTAACAAGTATATAACTATATCATCTATTTAGAAGGCATGCTAATTATATTGGTTCACTGATGCTCATTTTCTCATTCTGAAAAAATATATTAAAAAGTTTTAATAACGAGCACCTGGGTCAATTCTATGTCCAGCCTGGAAAAAATAATAATACTTCATTAGTTTAATTATCAGTATTTATTGCTCTGAAAAAAAGGATTTCATTATTTTTCCCCACAAGCAATTGGTAAATATTCAGCTAAAAGATAGGATTACAGCAAGAAATTAGTTACGTAAATGCTACTGACCTAATCTAGTGTAAAGTTTTAAGCTAAGAAACTTTAAACTGAAGAGTTATCTGGCATTCTTTGCCAGAAACTGATTTACCACACAGAAACAGTATCCTATATATTATTATGGCAGTCATAAGTATTTGTATAATGAATAATCTCTAATAAGTTATTCAGATGAAAAACAGCACATCCTTACTAGTGTTTGGGTGCCTACATGCATTTGTGTACATGTCTTTAGATGGTAGGCCCTTTTGCAACAAAAGAAATTGGTATCTAAATTGCACAGCAGTGGTATATTTTAGAAAAACAGGGGAGATTTGTCTTTTTTGTCACATTGGAATCTTATAGAAAAACAGTTTAAAGTGCTATTTTATACACTAATATGTGACCTAGCCGTACACCCTTTAAATTTCAGTTTGTTTCAATCACAGATCAAGTATATTCAAAGAATATGGGGCCAGGCTCAAAATAAATGAACAAGGCACTAAGGAGTTAATGTTCAGAGATAAAGCTTGGAGTTCGGGGTTGTTTATGATGCAAAAAAATGCTGCTGAGGGTGATCTTATTAAAACAACCCCTGAAAATTAGTATTACATTTAATTGCATGCATGTGTTTCTGATATATCTCATCAGTGTTAAGCATCATTTTATCTTTCTGTTTGTCCACATGAAGCAGGCAGACTAAATGAACCCAGTAATACCTGATAGTTTGAAAGCAGAGAATGCACAGTATGCAGCTTAAAGCACATCAAAGAAAATGTAACAGGACCTCAGTATGTCTTCCTATTAGACAACATGTTGTTATGAAGTAGAAATACTATTTCTCCTATTTATGCAGTTAATAGATCAGAAGATATCTTTCAGAATCAGTAATTAGTAAAAAAATCCCCAAACCCAAACCAAAAATGTTTTCCCTTTCAGTGTTGTAGAGAAATAAAAAAGAAATGTTATACTTCCCTGAATAAGGAAAGCAGGAGGATATTAATTCTTGTAAAAAATACAGTTTATTGGTCTATGCTGTAGCAAGCTATCCTGATTAGCTAAATGGATCAGGTGTAAGGACATTAAAGGGGATAAGGTGGCTTCTGAACATTTAATAATATTTAATTTATCATATAAATATATATCTGTATTTGTCTATATTGCTCATGCGCATGCACACACATTCTGCATATGTTAGGCCTTTCTGAGAGACACAAACAATATAGATGAAAATCAGCATCTGCAAAAGGCAGCAATCCCGTGATTCCATCTGAGCCTATCACTTAACATATCATTCATAATGCTAGCCTGCTCCCATCATCCTCACCCTGTCACTGGCATCTTTCTTCATTTTCTTCTGCTTCTCAGTTGCAAGAAAGTGGAACCACTGTATCATTTACTGTCCACAACCTAAGCTGCTGATTTAAAGGCTGATTTTTTATTTTCCATAATGTCATATAACTATACTTTCTGCTTTCTACAAAAGTTTAAGTTCTGAAAGATCTCAGGTAATTTTAACACTGAAAACCATGCAGGGAGCTAAATTTTTTCTTTTCTCTCCCACGTTCTCTTTCTATCATTAAAAATCTTATAATTACAAGCTTTTAAAAAATATGATATGCAGCCCCATCTCTCTACCCCCCACCCCCCCTTTTTTTTCTTCCAGGGTTATACAACTAGGTCATGTAGGAAAACTTAAGTAGTAGCTTTTATTTATGTTCAAGAAAATGTCTAAATTAAAAACCAAAATGTTGATATAATTTCTTTCTTTAATGACAAGACACATGACAGTTTTTAAGCATATTACCAAAATGTTGATAGTTACATTTCTTTTATTAAAGCTTCATAAAAGCAAATATAGTACATATTATATCCTTTTTCATCGTTATTATTATTGTTATTATTATTGTTACAGTGGACAGCAATGACTCTGTGTCTTAAAACCTAATCACTAGTGCCTATTAAATTGGGGTTTCATATGTTGCTGGAGGTAGAACTGATTATCATAGTGAATGAAATACTTGTTTGGCGTATTCCCAGAGGGCAAAAAGTCATTCTTCAAGGTGATGCATCTCATTTGAGGAATACATTAACAATTGAAGGCAGTTAAAAATACATGTGAACTCCCAGTGAGGCAAATCTGAGGTTGACCACATATATTTACTGACTGACTCTTGCCTCATTCAGGGGAGAAAACTGTGATATGGAAGGCTGGTTTCTGCAACACATGAGACCTTAATTTACAACTCTAATGTGGCAAGTAGATCATAGCTGCTTAGAAAATATTTAGGATTTAACGCTCTGAATGAGTTTTAGATGTCTTCCGTATCTTCGAAGGTTATAGAAAAAGTATGAGAAAAGATAAGGCTCAACAACATTAAAGGTCAAGTTTGTGATAGAAATTAACTTCTTATTTCAAGGTTGTGTGATAAAATAAAGAATAAAACAGATGCGTTTTTGAAACCATGCTGAGATCCACAGTGAAAAGTTTTATACAATAGAAAACAGGACACAGGCTACATAAAGGCCAGTATTATTGCTACGAAAGGCCAGGTTACAGAATGCTTGCATTAATTGCAGCAGCACTCTGAATGGATAAAGTAATACAGAGGATATCCTATACGATGATGAAACATATTGATGTAACAAATGTTATTTTCCCTCTATATTAACTTTCAAAACATTTGATATTTTATTGGAAAGTAAAGCAGAAATAGAAAGAAAGTTAGGGTACCTAAATTGCTCAGGTAGACCTGTGCACTAAACCAAGTGGAACATGAAATTTAAAGCAACGATATGTAATAGAAAACAAAACAAAACAAATCAAAGTAGTATTTGAGCTTGTTTTGTCATCAAATGAAAAGTTATATTCTACCAGGTAGCTTTTTATTTATTTGTAAAAGGTGACTTTTCGAAAAGTATAAATACTATCATTTTTACTCACAAAGAAGCACTATCAAATTGTCAGCCTCCCTTCCGGCAAGTAGAGTCAGACAAATATGAAGGTTTGCAGAAGGGAAAACAGAGGTAGATTAGACTGGTATGTTCTTCATCCCCAAATCGCCTCTTCCTCCAAATTCAAGAAATGGTAATTTTTAGTACACAATAAATTTACATATGAATATATTTCACACCCTTACACAACCATGGTCAGAGTGTGAACATGTGTGTGTTTGTCTGAGACAGGATAATATAGCTGACATATAAGTTACTATTAAAAAAAGTTTCAAGGCAAAACCCAAACACTAATATGCTCCCTCCACCACCCAAATGTTAACGCCTAAATTCTGATTAGCATTATGACAATAGTTATGTTCCACAACCCAAGCCATTTTCAGTTACTGGGTACATTATATCTGAAACTTCTTGAGATCAGCTCCTCGGTATAGTGGAGATATTACATCATATTACTGCAGTCTATCAACCTGTGATTTTCTTGAAACACAGAACTACTGTGAGATTTCAGGATATCCATTTTCTGAGGCAGCAGCTGAAGGCAGACTGGAAGGTAGGGAAACAGGGAAATAGGATAAGGATGAAAAGGGACAGAATTTTGTCAGGAAAAAAACCCTCACAAAAGGTATCATTTATGCAGTCCATAATCCAAATTGTTACACAAGAAATCCTGAGCTGAGCCTAGGGATCTAACGTTACGTATAAAGCAAAATTGCATGGAGCTCAGGAAGCCAGCAGCTACATGAGAAATATGTGGCTGGAAAGCCCGAGGATTCTGCACTGAGACTGATGAGTTAGGATTTACACAAGAAGCTCTGTCTGTCAGTTTGATTAGCCAGAAGTGTGAAAAGGAACCTAATGCTTAGTCAGAAATTCCTGAAAGGGAATTTTTCCTGTTGGAGAATCAGGAAATGTGGTAGGAAGAAAGCAACAGCCAAGCTGTGCTTTTGGGATGAGTGAAAGTCAGTGGCTTGCTGAAACTCAAGAACAGGTTTTGGTAAAATTACCATCTCATTGTGGAATTACAAATCTAATAGCACCTAACCCAGAACCACAGAATCCAGAGCCAGGAAGGACCATTGCAGAGAGCTATGGGCCACAGAGCCAGTGAGCTTTACTCACGGGCTGGAAGTGTGCACATTTCTTAAAAGGATGTATGATCTTGCCTTCAAGACTCCAATGGCAAGTTTACCATATATTTTGATGTTTAATTGTCTTTATGATTTTTAATTGTTCTGAGATAAATTAACTCTCCACCCAGTTTATTTTACAAAATAAGTAGATGAGGAGCCTTAACACTTGGATCCTAACATCTGTTACCTCTCTTCTCCCAGATCCATTTTAATATTCTTTTCATCTCTCTCTGCTGTTTTCTGTGTCCTTCCTGAAGTATGGGTGAATACATATCCTACTCACAGTTTTCTAGTGCTACATACAGAGTGAAAATGAGTTCCACACTGCTACCTGGTATCGGCTTTACATTCATACCAAAGGGACATGTGAGCCATGGAGGCATATCCTGCAGAAAGAGGTCAGGATTAGCAGTTGTCTCTGACTGACTGACTCAGTATTATATTTCAATGCTGAGTTACTGCTGTCCACTATTATCCAATCCTTTAACCAGAGTTTATTTTTTTTCATTCTTTGATACGTTGTTTTATTGTGTTGTACTAAAAAGTGCAAAACCATACCCATTTTAAAAAGCCATTCAAATCATTCTGTAAAAGTGATATTTCCTCATCATTTATTACCCCACTGACCTTTGTGTCATCTGTAAGATGGAAAGATGTGATATTGGCATCTACATTCTTGATAAAGAGTTTGGCTAACACTGGATCAAGATCTGAAGCTCAAAGCATTACTGAAAAAGTCACTTCATTGTATCAGCATAAACAACTAATTTCTGTGATATATCTATAAGCCATATTTGTATGGCCTGTTAACCCCATAGAGCTCAAGCTTTTTAATCATATTATCTTTCAGTAATAAGTCAGTTGGCTGGAAGAAGTCCCAGCTACCTGCAGAATGCTTTCATCGCCAAAGTCTTTAATCCTATTAAAAGACTCAAACAAAAAACCACATACAACTTGATGACAATTGTTTTATTTTGGAAAGTAATGCTGAGTCGCATTGACTGTATTTTTGCCTCCTCTTATGATTTCCATTTGTGAGTAATAGCTTAAATCAACTATTCCATTTTTTACTTAAAATTAACACCATTCTTTCCTGTTAGTAACTCTCTGGTTAATCTTCTTACCCTTTGAAATATTTGGAAATAATTTACAGTCTTCTACTCCTTGGGATCTGCTCTGTTTTCTATTTCTTTATGGTTAACATGGTTTAGAGAGATTCCGAGTAGTTCCTGAGCGTGAGATATCTTGGCCAGTCAACTTAAAAATGTTTAATTCTGGCAAAAACCTTTGCTACAATGGGTAAAGTTTCAATTACAACAACATCACATGGGACAGATAGATCTCTCTGGTTTATTTCAACTAAATAACTGAAATATCTGCTGAACATTCCTGTCTTTATACATCAGTATTTGATCAAACAAACCTAGCAGTGAACCTATACTTGTAAGCAATAAGATTTTTAAAGCATTCTTACTACTTTTAATTCTATGGGCAATTGATATTTCATTGAAACCTCTAGCTTTCCTTTACTTCTCCTAGAGGTTTTAACTTGCAGCTTATATCCACTTCCAATTGCTTTCCCATTTTTTTCTTCTATCATATACTTTTTGTTTTATTATTGTGCCTGTAGCATCTTAAAGCCAAGAAATCCAATAGAAAGTTTTTTTCTTGTCTACCAAGTTCTAATTTCATTGATATCTATCAGGATATTCTTGAGAAATTTTTGCTTGCTAAAACTTTGTAAGTAAATATGTATGCTAGTCTTACCAACAATTATTATAGATTTGGGGAAATCAGCTGCTTTAATATAATGGTGATTATAGCAATCACCAGTACTGCTGCATTTGCATTTTGCAAATTTTGAAGCCAGAAAATCACTTTATTTATAAATAAAAAAAACATATAATAATGGAATATCTTGAGCTGGAAGGATCCATAAAGATCACTGAGTGCAAATCCCTTCTCCTCACAGGAGGTGTGCCTTCAGATGCCTGATATCAAGTTTTACATCTTTGATGAAACATTTTCTCTATTATCTTTAGAAACTCAGATAGCTTTAAAATTGGCTGCGTGAAATGACAATCAAATAACTGTGTACATTCTAATGAAACAATTTTTCCTGTGGGTGAATGCTTACAGAGCCCTTGATCCTGCTTCCTGGTGTGAACAGGTATTTTGTGTCAGGTGCCCACCTGCAACACCATCAAAACTTTGTAGCAGACACAACTTAAAACCGTAAATACCAAAGGTTTTGTGACTTTAAGATTGACCCAACTCATCTTTGATGTAATGTGTCACATCATGTATTTTGTTACGTTCTGTCCTTACAAAATTTATTTGAACTGTTAGTTTTAATTGTCCATTCATATGCAGATCCTATCAAATTTAAGTAAACCACTTCATATTTCTTCTTATGCATTATTACTTTCTCTTGTTAATAAATACTCAATAGAAATGCCTCTGTGTTTGAATTTATCATATATGGGATACCAAGATAAGTTCCTGGACCTGTATGGTTTGTATCAGCTATGGTCTCCAGTTTTGGAAGCCTTCTATGTAGAATCAAGAGGAAAATTTTGTGGACTCTGACTAAACTACTTCTTCAGGTGAACTATGACATGTTAAATTAAACCAAACAATTATATTTAATACATAAAACTTAAAATCAGTTCTCATTCTTCATTTTAATCTGTATTCTGCAGAACAGAAAGATGTCTTCCTGCTTACCCATCACCCTGGTGTTCATTTACTTTACATTATGTTCTCTGCTCCTCACTTGTTTTACCATGCTCATCTTCCCAAGAAAGTTATATCCAGAGGAAGGAAGACCAATAGCTTTGTCGCTGTCTCTGCTTAAGGCAATTTTTTTTGCAGCAAACTTGTATCTCATAACATTGTTTTACACTATAAATATGTCTTTGTCATCTACAGTTTGATTCAGGGGCTGCTCCCCCATTTTCTTCAGATGGATACTTGGAAAAAAAATAATAAAAAGAAGCAGCTTTCTTCCAAAAATGCTGCATATTTTGTTTACTACTTCAAAAACACAGTCCCTACTGTTACAACAAATGTTTATAGGACTATTCTTTTTTAACCTCCAAATGCTTGTGTGTGTGTGTGTGTCTGTGTGCAAGTTGCAAGTGTTTACAGATAACACTTCACATATCATAAACATTCCTGTGCCACAATGCCTGATCTATGGCTGTCCCAAAAAGATACACTCCTGCCAACTTCTTCAAAGCTGCCACATATCCAGAGAGCACTTGCCCTTCTACCTGATTTCCCTAGTGTAGTTTGTGTCATTCTGCAATAAAATTGTTCTAAGAACAATATACCTCCTCAAAACATCACACTTTTAACCCAGTTTTTGTGGTGTCTGTCAATACTCAGTCAACTTTTCTCCTAACTCTGGTCATAGACACTACCTTATGTTTTTCTTTGGTAGAAATTCATGAGGAAAAAAGCCTTGAAGTTTTTCATTTTTACCAAATAAAGCTGGTTTTGTTGTTTTTCTTTCAGATAGGTTGATTCTTCCTTTTGTAGACTGTCCTTGATGTGATTCTTTGGGGGGCAAAAACCCCCAACCTGCAGAGCTCTTAACTGACTCAGACCAATGCTGGATTCCTCACCAACTATTCCCTTTTGTATATGGAGGGGGATCTTAAAACTCCCGCTGAGTGCTCCTTAGCAAAATGCTAACTTAACAGAGGGTTGCTCCTAGGAGAGATCCAACATAATTCAAGCATAATGAAACAGCTTTGAACACAGCTCTGTAAACACAGCCTGACTGAATTAGAAGCACCACAATTTGCAGCAAAGCTTCATTTCTAGATCTGTTGTGCTCCCTATAACTCAAGCACTGGCAATAGCATGGACACAAATTTCACCTAATGTGTTCCTTCAGTTTCACCCAACAGCTTCCTAAGCCAGATTCTCTCATCATGTATCTCTCTGGAAATGCAAATCGTTTTCTTCCTTTAGATCCCTAAAGAGCATTCACGCAGCCTCCTTCCCCCCTTCCTTCCTTTCCTAAGCACTCCTGCCTTTCTTAGCCAAGGTCTCCACAGAGCTTTAGGGATTTTAGAACCAAGAGTAATTAATTTATGTTTGATTATCTTGAAAACCATCAGCAATTCACACATTACATTTGTGAGCAAATATACAAGAGAAAATCTGAAGAGGCTATGAATCATCTGCTTACAAGGTAACAGCACTCTGATTCTGAAGCATGTTGAGGTTCATGTCTTGGCTGCACCTGTGACATACCACTTAAAAATACTGTCTTATGGGTGGCATGACAAGAACTGCCTCTAAACAGGCTATAAAGTCTTATTCACATTGAGGATCTCAGAAGGACCTTGTCTATTCCAGCAATCTGATTCCCTCCAGTGTTGTATAAATCTTTAAATCCCACATGCAGAAATTAAAAATGTTCTAGGTATAAAGATAATGTTGCACAAACATCAGATTCTGTTTGGGATGTCAAAGTTCCTGCTGCACAAGCCCATCTACTCTCAGCATCATGTTCATACTTAGGACATCGTATATCTTCCGTTTCAGGTGAATAAGCTGCCCAAAAGCCTGAGGATAGGGCACACCTATTTTTATCCTTTGAAAATTATAAAATGCCCCCAAAATTTACTGGTGTAGAGTAGAAATACCAGTGTCATACCTGATGTATGTGTGAATGCATATTTTTTCCTATAAGGGAACTTTCTTTAGCATGAAAACTACTGTTCAATCATCCCATGCAGTCTGAGCATTTTTTTTTTATTATTGGCTGACTCTCTTGTATCCTTTTAGAAGCTGAACAGATCAAGAGGCATAACTAAAATAATTCTGCCAAATGTGGAGAAAGATTAATTCTCCCCGTAAGGAAAAAACATAGCAACTTTACCTAGGAGAAGGTGCAACCCCAGACCACGACATTTCTGGTGAAACAGCCTTAATAATTTTTTGTGAATGGAGCTTTTTTATTTGATAGTAATAAAAAAACCAATTAGAAATAAAATCTTGGTCTCCTCACAGACTAGATGTGACAGGCTAGATAGGTAATATTTATACTACACATGCGCAAGCACTGACACTGTTTCATAAGGCATTCTGGATATTTTACAACAGACCTATTATTTGCAAAATAATTTGCAATTTTGAATCATATATTTCTATTTATAACAAATTTTTGTGCATACAGTGGCAAAATCTCAATAAGCAACCCACTGTAAAACTTGTAAGTGTAAAAAGAAATATTACTCTTCGCACAGATTCAATAAATAGACTAGCATTTCTTTGCACTGCTGAATATTGTGATTAATGCTAAAGTATTCTGGATAATCATGAAGGTGAAAAATCTAAGGCTTTGCAGATTGTAAATTACTTAAGAATAATACAACTTCAGTAAATTATCCATATGTTATTTTCAAATGACAAAGATATCCAAATCATCTACAACACTGACATCTTTAATGAGGTAAGGTTATTTTACCACTTAGCTTACATGTGAAAATCAATAGATAAGCTTTCTCTTTAGCTTTCAGTCAAGTTCAGACATGTTAGAAGCTGGGGGACTTAAAGTTTATTTGTGGTCCTATCATACACAATAAAAATCTCAAGAGGGTTATTCTGATTTACCTTTGCTTGACCTCAAAGTTTTACTAATTTGAGGTTTTAGGTTTTCAAATATATGTCACACCTGACCTGTTGTCAAACAGTTTTCAAGATACTGTATGTAAACTTGTCTTTTAAGGTGAGTAGTAACACATTTTCCAAGTCTTGTGGTATGAAATGAAATACAGATTTTTGATTTAGCCGATACAGCTGTGCAAGTTCATATTTGGAACGGGGACACAAAATGTATAGCTTAAACATATAAGACCTACAACTTGTTTTACTTTCCCAGTGAAAAGAGATACTATATTGTCCTTTTAAGATCTAAATCTCAATAGAGCACATCCTTCACCGTTGGTAATGCTGCCTCAGTATAGCCTGTAGACAGGAGGTTGCATGCCCCTGGCTGGTCTGCCATGCTACATATGAATCTTCTCAACTTAACAGTGAGAAGTATCTTCCCTAGCCTGGAGGGGAATCCTTGGTTTCTCAGTGACTCTTCGTAAAGAATATACTTCTTGGGAAGATCAGAAGCATAAGTGCATCTTTGCAAGAATACAGCTTACACTTCTAGTAGCTATGGATGTAATGCAACCAACCAACCACTGTATATTTGCAACCAACTACTCCCAGCCTGCTATTCTTGGAAGCAAAAGAGAACAAATATTGAAGATAGTTCAAAACCTCTCCTTTGACTCACACAGAAGTTCAATTAGTACATATAAAAAAGCATGGTGTGATTCAAAAGATGTAACTACTGTCAAATTTTAACCCCATAGTTCAGACCGAGCTAATTGAAAATGTGGACAATCTGCAACACTGTTTAGCAGCTAGTGCTTTCTAAATTATGTATATTTGATGTCTAGTCTGTACATGACACACATAGGCTGCACTTGTGGCTCTAGTTGATGTCCATCTCTTACTCATACACAAAAGGACACCTGTTACTCAGTCCTATACATTCTTGTTTTTTTCAGGTTGTTTTTGTTTGGTTGGTTTTAATTTTCCTCTATCAGCCAGGCAGTAGAAATGAGGCTCAAATGATACCTTTCCACTACTTTTTCTTTTAACCAACTTTATTATTTCTCTACACATGCTTTTGAGCTATGTCTGTCATTACAATGTCCACCCAGAGCATTCATGTCTCTCCTCTGGCTTTTTGTCTTAGTAAATATCATTGTAAATGGCATCCTATCCAGACACTTCTGGACATCTAAAGAAATGACCATAACAGTATTTCTAAAACTTTCTGTTAGTTCTTGCCCTTATCTTTTTCTTTATTACTGTATTTTTGATTTCTATTCCTTTCAACCTGCTGAATTCTGCAGTTAATCAGAATCATCATAGAATCATCAAATGGTTTGGGATGAAAGGGACCTTTAAAGATCCTCTAGTCCAACCCCCATGCAATGAGCAGGGACATCTTCACCTAGATCAGATCAGAGCCCTGTCCAGCCTGACCTTGAATGTTTCCATGAATGGCACATTTACCACCTCTCTGGGCAACCTGTTCCAGTGTTTCACCACTATCATTGTAAAGAATTTCTTCCTTATATCTAGTTTTAATCTACTTTCTTTTCGTTTAAAACCATTACCCATTGCCCTGTTGATACAGGTCCTACTAAAAAGTCTGTCCCCATCTTCCTTATAAGCTTTCTGTAGGTACTAGAAGGTCACTCTAAGCTCTCCTGGGAGCCTTCCATTCTGAAGCCTGAATAACTCTAACTCTTTCAGCCTTTCTTCATAGGAGAGGTGCTTCAGCCTTCTGATAACCTTCTTGGCCCTCCTTTGGACTCTTTCCAACAGGTCCATGTGTTTTTTATGTTGGGGACCCCAGAGCTAGACACAGTACTCCAGGTGGGGTCTCATGAGGTTGGAGTAGAGAGGGAGAATCACCTCCCTAGACCTGCTGGCCAGACTTGTTTTGATGCAGCCCAGAATATGGTTGGATTTCAAGATTGTATGTGAACATTGTTGGACCATGTTAAATTTTTCATTCACCAGCACCCCTAAGTCCTTTCTTTGCCCGGTCTATATTGATACTGGGAGCTGCCTCAACTCAGGTGCGGGACCTTGACTTGGTCTTGTTGAACTTAATGAGGTTCACTTGGGCCCACCTCTCAAGCCTGTTGGGGTCCCTGTGGATGGCACCTCTTCCCTCCAGTGTATCAACCACACAACTCAGCTTGGTGTCATCAGCAAACTTGCTGAGGGTGCACTTGATCCCACTGTCCCTGTTATCAACAAAGACGGTGAACAATGCCTGTCCTGGTACGGACCCCTGAGGATTGTCACTTGTCACTGGTCTCCATTTGAATATAATTAATATCTGTTGTTTGACAGCTTTGACCATTTTTCACCATTCTGACCCAAACCACAATTAGTGGCATGACTGTGATCACATATATGCTGCAGTTTCTATCATTGACTGTCCTGCTTTTATACCCCAAATTGCTGTAATCACTGACTAGAAATACTTGGGAAAGACTGAGATAGGGAACAATTTTTGCATTCTTATGATTTGGAGCAGTGTTCTAGTTGTTCTAGGCTCACTATTTCTTAACTACCTGTGTAAGAGTCTGATGATATAATACAGTCAAGAGTGGCAGTAGCATGCAGCAGACTTTGTCTTTTCCTGCCCAAACTTCCATGCTATGCTTTTTCCATGGAGCAAAGATGTTCCAGTGGTGATGACTTCAAGACACGTTGAGATAAATATGTCTGGAACTCAAAGTGCTGAGGTCTATAGGATTTATTTCAAAACTTGTTTTTTCTAAAAATATTTTACATCCATGTAAATGATGTCTTTGTTATTGAAGGAGCTTCTGAGAGAAGATATAAGGATGCTCAAAGAAAGCAAAGATACTTACATTTTAGAGAATTAGACTTCAGTATTCCTAAAATATATCAGCAGTGCCTTAGGTGAAATGACAGATGACATCACTAAAGACTTCAACACATGAACATATGAACACCACATACAGATATAGAAGCCTTTCTTGGCTTGTCTAAGAGGAATTTTGTACATATGGTTTCAAACCCTCTTTTGCTACATCTTCAGGCATTCCAAATTATGATATGTGGCTTCAGTACATGACCTGAGGCAAGATTGATTAACAAGGCTGAACTAGTCACAGGACCAAAGAAACTAAGGTGAATGTGCTTGGCTTATTATGAAATATAGGCTGTTTTACCCTTTTTTGCATGTTTGCCTTTAGAGTGGTAGATGGCAAAAGAAGCACAGATAGTACCTGCAAAGGATTCAGGCACCTGCAAAGGATTCAGGCACCTGCACAGATTCAGGTGCCTCTCTCTCTTGGTTGTGTCTCTTTGCTCAGCGGTACCACACAAGGCATAGTTCAGAGGCACTTTCCCCAGTTAAAACGTAAAATCTGTGTATGCTACCCTTGGATTGCAATGATCAAAGCAGCTGTGATCAACTCAAATGAATATAAAAGAGAGTCAGATTTCGATTTCTAACTCTGCCAATGACTGTGTGATATTGTCCCTTTGCCTTTGTCTTCTTTAACCATCTAAACCCAATATTATTTGAAAAGTGCTTTTATCTATACACAAAAGGGGAACACTGTAATATTTATGGGAAGTCTTTTCATCCAGTTTATATAGCCCATCACCAGGTTGTGCAATATAAGATTTTATCTTCACACAGATATATTTTCATAATTATTTTTAGTGCCTTTAGATGAAGAATGGCAAAAAATGGTCTACTCTCTCAATATTAATGTTAAAAATAATATAGGTTATAAGATACAATATGACAGGATTGCAGGAATATTCCACAGTGATGGTGATATTTGTGCTATCTCTGACAGAAATGGTATTAAAGAAAGCCCATTGTGAATCCATTCATTGCTTGTCACGTTGAAGAGAAAATGATTAATCATAGAGGCACAGAAATTTACTCAGTCAGTGTTTTTAGAGTCTTCCATTATATTAACAGTAGCTATATGGACTTTGAATGTATTACTTGGGAAAGAGACTTTGCCTTAAAGTCTGGCAAACCGACTGACCTGCTGCACTACAGATGTATCCCAGTTTCAGCCATGAGGTATCAGGTGCCAGAGTCTGAGAAGCAGGTAGCACTGACTCATATCACCTCTCATAGTTTTGGACCTTGCTGCCTCTAGCCAGAGATGAAGCAAGTACTACTCTGCTGGGAGGCATCAGCACCCTTTAGCTGAGTTCTTGGGGTCACTGAAGCCCACTGGGGAAATGGAAGGGAGGAGAAAAAAAGCCAGCACCAATATCTGTTGATAGGTAGCAATTAGTAGTGCTAAGACAAGCACCTATTACTTGGCAATATCATGGGACTACAGTCTCAATGGAGAAGCAGCAACTAACAGTATGACCTCCCATCTGTAAGTGCTCATGCTTTGCTTGGGGAGAAGGCAGGTAACAGCATACCACCCATGTCAATTGGGTGCTTGTTCCTTCCCAAGACTGGAAAAGAAAAGGTGTGCACTTATATTTGGGCTTCTGCCTCAGCTGGAACACTATGCAGTTAATTGCTACCTACTGTGCGAGACTAGAGCCCAATTGCACAACAGCTCCTCCCTGCCCCTGTTACTGGGATGCAGCAGGCACCAGTCTCAGCTTGCAGGCACCTCGGTAAACTCATGCTTCCCAAGGATGGCAACAGATCTCAGCAACTCATCCCTGCAATGCAGTTAGGAGAAACTCCCCACACAACCTTATCTGTGCCCAGGAAGCACCAAGCACTGTGCTGGGTGGCTCCACGTCTAGAGCCTGGGGTATGACAATGTCATTGGCAAGTGAGGGCTCCAGCAGGGACTGAACAGTATAATCAGTGTGAAATGTTGTAGTGCTTTGAAATCTTATGCCTCTTTGTTTTTATCCAGTGGTGGATATGTTTATTCTTCTCTTTTAACAGTCAGGTTCATTTGTTCATGGCCACAGGAAAGTCTGAGGAGTTCAGCCATGTTTTTGGGGTGATTTTTAAGTAGCTGGATTTGCCCATAATGCATATTTCCATATCAAGTTAGTGGTGGCCAGCAAGAACCTTGATTTTACTGAAAGCTGAATCAGGCACAATGGAAGTGTTACAAAAGGAAGAAAACTCAGATTTCCTAAGAAGTTCTATGTAGAATTTGGTTTCATAACACTCATATCATATCCCCTACACTGTAAATGTTATATTCCTTTTCTCTCCCCCCCCCCCCCCCCCATTTATGTGAATTTTTTTCTTTTGGTTGGTTGGTTGGTTTGTTTTATTATTGGGTTTTATTTTTTTTTTTCTTTAATGTATTTTTGTTCTAAGACACGGTTCTGTTTCCTTTAATTTGTGTCCATATTTAGAATTAAATGATTTTGCTCAGCTTTACTCATATCCCTAACATATGTATTTCAACAGATCATACAGGCTTCATCTTTGGAGAGATAAGCATTCAGGGCTTTGTAACTCCTACTTTGAATAGCTTGCAGCCTGATGAACAATAAAGGCTCATAGAGTGAAAAACTATCATCACTGACTCACAGATGAAGAACTAAAACATTAGGGAATTAAATAGCTTTTCCAAGACTAAGACAAAGAGAGACTTCTAAAATGTGACAGAGACAGGAGTTTATAAACCAGATCTTGCCAGTCTCAGTCTTGTACCTTCCTCCCATCCCGGTGAGATCTGGTTTTAATCCTGGTCTCTGTACCAGAATTCCAGTGGGAATGAGATCTTTCTGGGAGTCAGAGTTAAAGATGTATTCCAGCAGCATGCTGTGCTGCGTTGTGGTCAGCCAATCGAATATCAAAGGGATTAAGTCTGTGAATCATTTAACAGGAAATTTCTCCTGCCTCAGTAGCATTGATGTTTTAAGGTGTGAAATTCAAGAATGGCTTAGTTCTCCTTTCCTCAGACAACCACTCTGCAGCCTGCGTTATCAAGAGGCAGTCAAGAAGTTCCCCTTGGGTCATGTGGCTGGTGTACATTTTTGTATTACCATAGTAGGCTAGTTTTAACCTGCAGGATGTAATCCTATTTACCTCACATGTGGTCTGTGCCCAAGGAGCATGTGCTCCACATATATATTGTTCGCATTACCAGAGTACCTGGCAGCCCAAATCATAGACCAGGGCACTATTGCGCTGAGTGTGACATAAACATACAGCAAAGCAATGCCCTCCCCTTCATCCAACAGTCTTCTAACAAAACACAGCAGGTAAGATTTATGCAGAGTGGGGTGTGGAACAGAATTTGTCAGCATAATAGACTATGACCTTTGGATACTTGCAGCCTGTTGCCAACATTTTTGTTTGTATTATTGAAGATTTTTAAAGATAACTTTCAAAGACATTTGAGAGCATCTCCAGGTAGCAGGAAGAGTAGACGGCAGAAAATGTAACAAATAGGCAGTGACAACAGGTATGACGGACTGATGGGAAGTAGAAGTCAATTTCTCATTACTGAATAGGAGAAGTTATGTAGGAAAGGGGTAGTCCAGAAAAAAAATATTGAGGCCAACAACAGCTTATATTTAATTGAAATATGGAAAGGAGGGGTGATGTTGTTGAGATGTAGTCCAGTATTCTTGGTTACAATTTGGACAAGAATGGATTCATCAAGTTTTGGAAGAACAGCAAAATGAGGCTTGGAGAAGGTATTTCTGGTGTTTGTTTTGATTTTTGGTGGTGGTGGGATAGGAAATAACACGTTAGAAGCTAATCTGAAAATATACAGTGGGAAAAAAAAAACTAAAGCAAGGCTGGAACTGATAAATGTGGCCAGATTATGGGCAGGAGTTGCAGGCAAGATGATGATCTTGTTCAAAGTCACCAAGAGAGAAAGCAACAGAAGATTCAGATGGAATTACGAAAAGACTTTTAATAGACAGTTTATGCTTGAGAATCAAAGGGTCAGAATAAAAGACTAAATATGGGCAAAAGAATCCAGGTCTACCAATTAATAAGGTATATACATTATCAGCAGAAAAAATTGCTGGGTCAATGCATTTTTGTGAATGAAACTGCCACAAAACCTAGAGGGAAAAATGCTTAAGTGTAGGTTCTGTATTGGGCTGAAGTAGTGAGCTGGTAAGAGACAATCTCAAATAATAAACAATGTCTGACACTGTTCAGCTCTGCTTTCCCATCTCAGTAACAGCAATTCCCATTATAGGTTTCACAGAGTAGCAATGAGGTGAATGGACCCATACCTATGACATATTTTACAGAGCAGGAACTTCAGCACCCACATTTGTTTTAATTCACAAAATAACAATCAAAATGTTGACAGGTCTTGAAGCTGCCAGTGTTCTGTCCAAACACACAGCCCTCAGTGATCCATTAAACCATGAATGAGAAACATTGTTTATTTTTTTAGCTAAGGTGGTAATTTTCAGTGTTGGTCATTCTGAATGCACAGTGTTTCAAAACCATAGCCCCCCTGGAGTATCCAAGGTGAAATAAAAGCAAATGTTGGAAATTCTCCAGTCCTTATGAAATGGAACAGCTTTCTCTTGTCAGCTCTATTTGTTACACAGCTCAGAAGCAAGCCCGGATTTCTTATCATTCCTCAATTAAAACAAAAATTGGTGCTAAAAATATTCTTAGTCAAACATAAGGTACTTAACCTTGTAAAAGGAATCTGCCAGTTCTTAAATAGCCACCGTTTCTTCTGCCTTTGTCATGATGTAGTTAAATAAATGTTTGCTTTTTTCTCTTCATGTCAGTGATTTTCTAAGGGGCCGTCTCTTTATAACATTTCTGTAGGTTAGCTGGGATAGCAGATCCTTACTGCACGTACAGTAAGTTTTGAACCTGGTTATAAAGACATATAAAAGTGAACCCTGCTAGGAACTCCACTGCTCATGCTGAGGTTTAAACACTGGAATTGGGTTCCCAGTGGATTTTCACTTTCACAAGTACTTAATGCAGCTTTAGGTGTCCCTAGGGCAATCTGAACTGGCCACTGAATATCCTTTTTAAGGGGAGTGAACAATGGCTTAGTTCCACCTCTCTTAATACAGGATTCATGTTTTCCTCTCTTAAAATTTACTGTTCCTGGAGGCAGTCAGTAGCATTAGAGAATGAGACTGTATTTATCTATCCCAAGGCTAGGTACAATGTAGGTAAGGGCAATCCAAGCTTCCCTGTGGTGCTTTGTCAAAGCTTTTTAACCCTAAGCTGAAAGGATAACCACTCTAGAGTATGATTACAATTGAGACTCCAGGCCTATTAAAAAGTTGGGCCTTTAAGATTCGCAAAAGCTTTTGATTACAGAAAATTCTGTCTTACTTTTTATGATGTGCATCTCTGTACTGGGGGCTATACTGAGAAAACCAAGCAGATTTCGCCTTGAACTGATTCTTATTTGGGAACTCAGATCTCTGGAGATTTCTTTTCTTGAAAAACAGTGATTTTATTTTTCAGAAGAAAATAGGATAAAACATACTTTCTAGGAAAAAAAAAGCAAACACAAAAAACAGTTAGAGTAAACAGACCGTTTCTAAAAGAATCTAAATCAAACAATAAGTCATATAAGAATAGAAACAAGGAGAAAACAAAGGTACTCATAAAAACAAATTGCTTTTACAAAATTAAAAAAAAAAAAAGCTTTAGTGATGTTTTAAAGATTGTGATGAATACATTAATGCTTTAAATGTCTTGGAGGCACTAAACACCTCTGTTCTATTGAGTGTCCTCGACTCCTATTGACCTCAGAAGGAGCTGAAGGCATTCAGTGCTTTGCTTGATCTGGTCTATCTGAATATGAACAAGGAGGCAAACAAAAGGAACAAAAAAACCCAAACACAAACTTGATGATATTCAAGTACCTGTTCATAAAATTAATGATATTTTTTTAATGAAACCCACAAAGATCTGCATAACTATAGAGTACTGTATTTCATTAAAAATTCAAATGGCATTTCAATATTTAAACAAAATCCATAGGCTAATTTCATTATTGTCACAGGCAGAATATTATATTACCTGAAAAGTGCTCAATAAGATTGATTTGTGTTGCTCTGTAAAACATAGTCTCCATTGACCACTTGCCAGGTTGGGTTACAAGAGCCTTTCAAACCACAAACTGTGCTGTGGTCTGTACAATGCATTGCTTGGAATTCTCAGACTGTGCTTTGAAACCCTACAAAATATCAATGACCACCTTACATCTAATCACTAACTAGGCAGAGGCTCTTTTCTGAAGATCTTTTGAAGTACCTATTAGTGTAAATCAAAGGTTTTGCGTGTTCTATTTTTTTCCTTGCTTGCCTAGAATATTCATAAATGATTTGTACACTTCTGCAACCTACTTAAAAAAAACAACAATAAACCTTTAAATGCTATAATTTAATCTCTTCCACATTTTTTATGAACCCCATCAATCCCATTCATAATTAATGAAATGCAGGATGATTCCTGGATGAAATAAGTTTTCGTCCTCATTGCTAATCAATATTTCTGACCATGTCTGTTTCATTATTGACAACATCTAGCCACATTTACTCTTATAATTAAGTTATAGTTCAACTCCTAACTTTTCCTGAGTGTTTGAAATGGCCGTATGGTGTTCTTAATTTCAGTTGCTGTTTCATCTCTCTCAGTAGGTGCCTATTTTATTGTTAAAGGTCATACTCATTTGTCTGCTCCAACAAAGGCAGCCCTTAAAGTTGGCTTTGGTTTTGACAGACAGTGGTCCCTATAAGTGATGGCCTTAAGGACAGACCTGGCACTGGGAGACAGTCACCACAGCAAGGGAAATAACAGATAACAAATCATGCCACTATTTTTCCTCCTGGCGTGATTGACGACATCACAGCAGGTGTAACTTTTCAGTGTCTCCAGATTAAAAAACCCTCAAACAAATGAGTTCTTAAAATACTGTCCAGGGGTGTCAAAAGGTTGCTGCTGAACTCAAATGCATTTTTAAATTCTATATTCTTTTAAAAATAAAGTGCATAATTTTAGAGTACTGAGTGAAATTATCTAATATTCAGACATCTTTCAACTGACACTACACAGCTCCCTTAAAAATGGAGAAGATATTGTATTAGATGGGTAAATACTTATCTTATAAATACACCCAGAGGAAGCAGCATTTTCAGTGAGTAATAAGACACTTGTCAACATGTAATACTAATCTTTCTGTACTACAGATGGCAGAAAAACTCTTTGGGTGTGGTCTTTTTCTAAATTCCCTCAGGGGAAAAAAAGAAAAAGCTGGGGCTGTGCGAGTAGCAGCATTTGTCCACGTTTTATGAACATGCCGAAGAAGAGCAACATAAAAATTTCCCTCCTTCATGTTCAACATGTTGATTTGAGCCTTGTTGTTTGTCCCAATGCTAACTATCATAAACGTGAACATTATTTTTCGACTAGTATAGAAACTGCATAATATCATATAATCAATGTTTAGAGCTGTTTCCTCAGTCTGCTGGTCAATCAGTCCTCTGTTTTGGTAAGCAGAGTTGAATTTTTTTGCCCCCCAAGGTGTGCTATGCTTGTCTTTTTGAAATCTGGACTTCAGTTTCTTTACAGGTTGTCATACACAGACACTCACAGTAACTGCGAATATAAGGAATTATATTATTTTGTCTGCAGTTTCTAGACACAAATAGCATATCTTACATGCATATCCTGATTTTTAAATATGAGGTATCCTTATCTTTGCAGAGGGTATGAGTGAACGAAATAGAGCAGATCCTGGTCATAGAAAACAGGTGGAAAGGTTATAGCATTTCATGGCACAGAGCGCTGTGCTTACAGACGTGAAAATACATCAGAGTGTTTTCTGACTGATTCAAGCATGAATCTGTTCAGTTTCAACCCAAAATACCAGTTTTTGATGTATCTAGATTAATTGTAAAGCCAAATGTGCATGTATGCATGCACATGTATTAACGTAAAACACGTGACAAGTATACTTTCTTAGTCAAGGACATCTCCTTTGCAATGTGCCTTGGTTGTTCTGCTGGCTGCTATCTCCATGAAGAGTCTACATAGCGCAGACTCTACAAAGAGCACTGTCTCACCCCTGGTGGGTAAAAGCACACATACTAAGTCACCAGTAACACCCATTTTCACCACGATGCTAAATCTTTGTTCTGAGTTCATCAGCATTAACATCTATTTCCCATAGGCATATGTGTAATGATTAGGTGTAGGATGCGGTATGCTGCAAGGCCTCTAGCCACGTTATGTGACCCCTTCCAGTCCCCAGAGCATAAGGGGGTCATTAATCACAGATAACAATGGGATAGATCTATGCCAGTTACAAATTTCCACTTAAACTCCCTGCTCCTTCCACCCCAGTCTTTTCCCTGACTCTGAACACTTTCATATTTCAACCCTCCACCCTTTGTCTGGTCCCGTTGTAGCTCTTAACAATGTCTGCACTCTCTCTGTAATGTCTTCTGACTCTGGTGAAAAGCACTTCCCAACACAACTGACAGTCTAGGTCTGACAGACTAAGGAGCCCCCAGTGGCAAACTACAAGTGCTTACCAGCACGGAAACCTGTCTGAGCAGCAGCACACATGGCTCTGGAGACAGCATAGTTTCCAGCTGAGCTACCAGCTTTACTGCAAAGCCTTCTCTTGATGGCAAGCTATCTATAGAGTTCATTGCTAAGAAATATTGGGATGTTGAACTGTTCCTGGTCAAACATGGTGATGCAGGTAGTGAGGAAATAGAGATACTCTAGAATGAGTGTCAGAAGGAATGGCGTCTGCAGACCCGTTCCACCTGGGACAATAACAGAATAATTTCTCCTGTTTCCTCCACAACTGCTTTTCCATCCAAAGCCTGCTGTAACCTTCAGCCTATGCTGCAGAGCTGTGCAACAAAAATGTGCAACAAAAATGTGCAGTGAACATGCTTGCGCGGGCACCTGTGCATTTGTGTAACAGATACCATCTTGGATAACTCACTGTAGATTACACCAGGCACCTCCAGAGCTAACAGCGTGAGCTACTACAGCTTGAGAAAACAAACCAATCCCCTGTAGCTGTGGCTATAACAGACATATATTTCCTGTGGATCTAGCACAGAGGGGGACTTGTAACACATACTCGTCACTAGTTTATACATGCACATTCATGCGTGAGATTTTTGTACTTATTGGAACGTGATTCTTTACTTAATAGAATCCAAGAGAAGACAAATCAAAAACTTAAATAGAATAACATTTACAAAAAGATAAGGCTACTAGCATTACTGAGGTTTCTAAAGACAGAGTAGGAAATCAGGTTGTAAGAATTAGCCTGTAGTAACAGAAACCTACAGTCAGTCTTTGAAGCAGAATTTTCCAGTATGGGGTGTAATTTTTGAAAGGGGCTGGGCATAGACACAGGTTAGCATTCTTCAGGAAAGGAGGTACAGCTGCAAAAAAGCAAAACGAAACAAAACAGAAAACACAATTTATATGTGACTTCCATATGAATGTCTGCCTGGATTTGTTGACAGCCTTAATGTATGAAGTGTACCGTTTCTTTGAATAGTTTCTAAGTCAAATATTCACAGCAATATCATTATAGCAATCTTCTATAGCTTTTAGATATCATCTTCAAATTTAAACTTTTTTTTTCTTTAAAATATGAGCAAATGTTCAGTTTTGAAAATATAATATGCACTATTGTCTTGGTTTTTAATGCTCTAGGTAAAGTAAGTTCCAAAAAGACTAGAAGAGGTTTTTTTTGTTTGTCTTGCTCTCTGATTAGTGTTGATTTGTTGAAAAAGGAGAACTACTGTTTTGGATGAATATTTTAGTGTTGGACTGAAAGAGTGGCCTACTGTCTGCAGCCATTATTTTGCAGAGTTGGCATACATGCAAAATAGAGCAATACTGAATAATGTACACACACTCCTCTGATTTCTTCTCAGCTGGGAATTTGGATGATACTGTTATGAATATCTGTTACTTTCTGGAGTGGAGCTAACCACTAAAGTAGACAAGAAAAAATGCTGTTCTTTTGTGTTATAGTTTTCTTAAATCATACAGGACCGTAGCTGAAACATTTGAAGAAAATAAGACAAATACATCTAAAATATTCTAAAATATGCCTAAAATGAAATGTTTCTTTTTTTTTTTTTTTTAATTCCTTTTTCTACATGATTTATAATCCAATACGGCCCTGATGTGAGAAGTCCAAATGTAACACAAAGTGCACCCAGTATCTTAAATATAGTTATTGGGAGGCTTACTTGAGCCAACTCAAAATGTCAGCTGTAAAAGGAATGTCCCTAACAAATGAACACTAGCTTTCCTTGAAGAAAATTGTAAGGCATAATTAATCAGTTCAGTTTTGAACAGGCCACTAGACTAAGACTCAACTCAATTGAAAAACCAGTATGACATGCCACTCACCTCAATGAGAGAGCTATCATGTGATGTGAAGTGCCTTCACTATTTCACCGAGTTTGTATAATCAATATCCACTATGTATCATTTTCATAGGCTATTCCTTAAAGACTTCTGTAAAAGCAGTGATATATTAGTACTTTCAAAATATTTTATTTATTTACTAAAGACTAGATCGTGCATCTAGCTTCCATCCTGAACAGTTTGCAAACCACTGTATGTATACACATATCAGAAAAAGTTCCACATCAGAATTATGGTCTGAATTATAAATTTGTATGTGATTTAATTAGTTTTTGAGGACTCTGCTCTGCTTACTCTAGAAAGCATATGGAATATAGCAGTCATGAAGTTAGCTCCTAGTATTTAATGTATGCATAGTAGGTGATGTCTAAAGTTAAAATCTCTCATTTTTGGCCAGTTATCTTCAGGTGAGCACAGATAAACTGTATTCATCTCTAACAGGACACATGTAAAGCATACAGTATGTAGACACTGTTTAAGTTCTGTGCTTTTGTTTCAGTGGCTGTCTTGCACGTGTGTGGTTTCCTTTTTTTATATGGTAGTCATTGGCATATCTGAAAGAAAAGATGGTTCAGTTCTGACAGATGCTGAACTTCCCTCAGCTTTCTCTAATTTCAGTGAGAATAGTGCAGTGAAAATAACGCAGTGGGGCTCTAGAAACTAAGCATTGAAATAGCTGTGTTCCACAGCTTCAATTGTAAGAGTCGTGGACTTCAACAGAAACCAAGGGCACTCAATCCACTACATATATTCTTGTTGATTTTTAACCTTAATTTTTGACACCATTAAAAATAACCAGTAACTTATCCTGGAAATAATGGCAGTTGACAAGAACTCATAATCCTTCAGAAGCCAGAAATTCATCAAAATAGGTTTTAGCTGGAAAAGCACATTTTTTTTGTATGAATAAATAAAATTTCTTGTAAAGACACAAGACATTATTCTATTTTGCACGGTACAAATAAAACTGTCCTCACAAAATTGTAAGCTTAACAATTTATGGTAGTTTCCCATAAATTACATGAGTATATTGGAAGCTTGTTAATAATTAAAAGTCTTTTACTTTTTCAAATCTCAAATAAGTATTAGAGTAAATAATTTCCAGTCTTCATCTGACATGACATCTAACCAATACAGGCATCACAAAATAAATAATTTATGAAAAATATTTATTTAAAGAGCTGTAATTTACCTTGCATTTACCATATGCCATTCATCCAAGTATCAATATAAAATATTCATTAGAGAAACTCATTAAAACAAACTTCTATACAATGAGGTGACGGGCCAACAAAAAACATCAATCATCACAGGGGTTTAAGTTGTTATTAGTCCATATACATAAACTAATATTTCAAAGTAAAAAATTATGAATATTTTTAGATTTACCCTGGAATCACTAGGGCTACAATTAAGATTTTTCTTCACCTGTTTGATGAGGCCCAAGTGGTCCATGACAGAACACAGAGATCTAATTTATTAATGATGAATAAATCTGATGTAATAATTAATGGGAAATCTATAGCTAATCTTAATGGAAGAATAGCTAAGCATGTAATGATATTTAAGTTTGACATAGAAGAACTTCGTGCATGCATGGCAAGCAGGGCAGTTACTTGTGAATGTATGCAATTCTAGAGGGTTAACAGGAGGGTCCCAAGCATTAAAACAGTTCAGGACTCCCTAGACTCAAAGATAAGGAACCTCTTATAATTCCTAATACACTGGTTTTAAACTCTAACTTAAGTTAGTGAGATAATGTATGTGTGGGTAAACATCGGCAAGAGTATATGCTATCAATATCCTCCAAACAAAAATAACAATCCTGTGTAAAAATTATTTTAGGTAAGTAAATAACATGACTTCAGGTTTAAATTCATAAATGTAGCCTGCCACATTGATAAATTCATGGGATACATCCACAAAACTGCATACCTTGCTCCCATATATAGAAACTTCCACGTTAGGAAGTTCTGTTAAATATCTGCTTCACATAGATTGCAGTTCTATTACACTGTTGATCTGTGATTAAATGTTCTAATAAAATTAACTGGCTTTGCTACAAATAGAACATCTGGAGCAATGTTTAATTTCATGTCAAACATATACAGGAAACACCTGTCTAGGTGAAGTAATTTTTAAAAAAATGACATTAATCCATCTGTTGTGGAAATGCATGTCACAGTTGTCACATTAAAAAGCAATATCAACAAACACAGAAACTTAAAATTATTTTGGAAGGTAAGTCTTCCAAAATTAACAAAAAATTCATTAATCCAAATGTTACCATGTCAGTCTGATTTCATGCTGAATAAGATCTCCATTTTCTCTTCAGATGAGAAATGTCTTTCAATTATTGCACGGTAAAACTTCCAGATGTGAAATTAAGCTACATAATTAGAAGATTAAAAGTATTGACATGACTCTTCCTAAGCACCTGTACAAAACAGTGCCTCAAAAGACTCTTTAAGATAAATAAATCACATTGTATATAAAAGGAAAAACAGAAATAAAGTTAAATATAGCTGGTATTTAGAATTGGGACCCTCATAAGTTCATATAAGACGCATTGAGTAGGATAGTATGTTTGTTCAGAAGAGTAAAAAATTCACACGAGATATGACAAAAATATTCCTTTTTTTGAGATTTTTCCAGTATTTCTTTTCTTCAAGATATTAGTACAAGGTGTAATATATATATATATATAAAAAAAAACCTGTTTGGAAGAGAAGACCAGAAGAAACAAAAAAGAAGTAACTCCAGTATCCAAGAAGGGTATGTGGCCTTTGTGACAGAGTTCCTCTGCCTTACATTTCTCCATGACATCACTCAATTTCAATTAATTTTCCACCTAAAAAATGTCTTTCAAAGCTATCAGCAAGGCTGATTCTTCAGTTAAGAAAAAAATTATTAAAAACAATGAAAAGAAAAAAAAAAGACTGAGATTTAAAAAGAAAAAAGTGAAAGATGCCTGCTTCAGGGAATGTTATGATAGAGGCTATAAAGAAATTTTATATGAGCAAAGTTTAATAATTATACATCATAGTGCCTTAAAATGTCTTCTGCCTTATCTGGTACTGTCCACTGTTAGAGACAAAACAAGTGACCAGCTAAAAGTTTATTTGACCTCTTTACCAATTTGCGTGCTCTTTTGCCTTCCATTTAATCTATTTTTGATCACAGATAATATTAGGTACTCTTTTGTTGAATCATTTCTACTGTATTTCAAAACAAAATGCTTCATATCTTCTGAAGTATATTCTGGATTATGGAGTCAGCTGATGGGATGCATGAAGAAGAAAATTCATCAGGAAATGTACAAACAAAACAGAAATATATTTTTGAGTACATGCAAAGTACTCTGGAAGTGATTTGGGGTTTGAAGTTTCTAGATCTTCCTATATCATTACCAGCAGTGTGAGGACAAGAGAATGGGGAGGGGTTTGTGGGTGTCTACTTGGACAGCCAAAGTCATGTTGAGACCAACAAAGCCAAAAGTAGGAATAAGAAGACAAATAACTGTAGCAATCTCTGCTTGCGTGTCAAGGGGTCTCAGAAGAGACCATGGGGCTTATGCCTTACAAGCTCCTGTTTGCAGGAGGGTGAGAGAGCTCCTTGATCTTGCAAGGGACAAGCAGAAAATCATGCTGGAAGCATCAGAGGAGTCAGTAGTACCATATGTGCTGGACTTCCACAAGAGAGTAAGTGGGTTTATGGCCTTAGTGCACCATAATAACCTTGCTGAAACACAGCAAAAGCAGAAAATCTGGTATGATTGACAAGTTAAGGCTTAGACATATGAGGTGGAGCAAAAGGTCATAGTTCTGATCCCAGCTTGGCAGGAAAACTGTAAACAGACTAGGAGGGACCATTTAACAGCATTAGACAGGTCAACAATATTATCTACATCACACAGCTTCCAGAGAGATAGCAGAAGCACAGACTCTACAGTTTTAAGACTAGCAAGCTCTAGCAAGGACAGGAATTTTCTTCACTATATGTGGGCGCAGAGTAAAATGGAGATAAAATTCATAATGGAAAGCAAAAAAGTACTATGATAGAGGGAATGATTTTCCTCTTCAAGCTGTATCCATGAAGGGAGTTCAGAGGACAGTGGTGCCAAGTGCTGTCACTGATGTGCTCCAGACAAGCTGAGGCAGAGCTCCGCAGTAAAGCCTTGGGTGAGGCTTGACTCTTCAGAGGTACAATTACAAAGGTGTAGCAGCCATATGAAAGGGAAGCACTGTGCAAATACATCTTATGGGCTGGACTTCGTGTCTTCTATTTTTGACTTCTCATAGGTGTTTTGTGATGGCATTTACAGCTATCTGCTTTGCTGTAGCAAGGTTATTTGGAATAAGGATTCAGGACAGTGAATTGTGGGTTTTATATTAATGTCAGAAAAAGTAAAAATAACCCATCAAAGACAAAAATAATTTTATAAAAGAAAATAATCTAACAGCTCTCTCAGACCTTTTAAATGTTGGATGACTATTAAAAGGTTATTACCTATAATTTTGCTATTTTTTTTTATTTCCAGTCCTCCTCATGGCACCATCAAAACCAAATATATATAATTAAGACTAACAGTTCTAGCACATCAGAACAACAAATTCTGCTTTTCTTGTGAATTCTTTTCATTCTTAACATCCTGTCTTCACAGATGTCAGGCAGCTTAGTCAGTCTGCAGGTACCTCAGACTAGGAATGTATGCATTCCTCAATTGGACCTAGGAGATATGGCAATAAGAAAAAAATGAGGGTCATACTCTTTGAGTGGTAAAGTTAAACAACTCAGAAGTAGAGAAGAAATCTACCTCTCAAGCCTCTGTGATGGCAGTGTGTGGTCCTGATAGTGAAATAAAGTATGCCCTTTGCTTGGGCCATGGTTGGTAGTTACACCCCCTAGCACTACCGTGCCCCTTCTCAGAAGAGCAGTGCACAGGTGTCAGGGCTCTCCCTTGCTGAAGGCAATGCTACTCCCCAGAAAGAATTGGAGAACATAGAATCATAGACCCATTTAGGTTGGAAAAGACCTTTAAGATCATCAAGTCCAACCATAAACTTAACACTGCCAAGTTCACCACTAAACCATGCTCCTAAGTGCCACATCTACGTCTTTTATACTCCTCCAGGGATGGTGAATTAAACACTTCCCTGGACAGCCTGTTCCAATGCTTGATAACCCTTTTGGTGAAGAAATTTTTCCTAATGTTCAATCTAAACATCCCCTGCTGCAACTTGAGGTTGTTTCCCCTCATCCTATCACTTGTTACTTGGGAAAAGAGACTGACACCCACCTTGATATAACCTCCCTTTCTCCAGACGAAACAGCCCCAGTTTTCTCAGCTGCTCCTCACAGGACTTGGTGAGACCCTTCACCAGCTTCATTGCTTTTCTTCAGACATGTTTCATCACCTTCAGTCTTTCTTGTAGTGAGGGCCCCATAACCCGCAGCTGTCATAAAGCTTTTCAGGATAAAGGGAGTGGGGTGTTTGACTGTGCATCTGATCAGAGGGCAAATTCTCAGTCAGGCGCAAAGGCTGACAGTGTGGGGGACAGGTGCCTGCTGTCCCCCAGGTTTGCCAAAGTCCATGCTCAAGTGCAAACATACCATGCCCAATTTAATTTGGATGCCAGGTTAATTTGGACTCAAGGGCAAGTTTGAACTTGTGTATGTGTGTGTATATATATATATGTATATATGTATGCATACATACGCAGGTTATAGTACATGTATCCATATTACCACATCCCCTTACATCTATATATACACACATAAGAAATATACCCTTAGATACATTGGCTGAGCCAAATGAAACTTTTAGAGTTAGAAACAGGACCTTGAAACAGGACCTCAGCACTGGGAAGAGAAATACCAACTAATGCAAAGATATTTCAGTCTCATATACTTAACATGCTGCTGAAGAAGAGTCATGAGACTTTCTTTGTGGCTCCATGTCAGGCCATGGACCAGTGTGACGAGCTGCACTTCTGAGCAGAAAATGTGTTGCTTCTTGAATGTGAAAGTGGAAAAAATAATTTGTATCACCTTTTCTATGTATGCATCTTAAACATATGTATGAATCATTGAGAAATTCAGTCTCCTGCCTGTGTCTGCCCCTGAGACTGAACAGATGGTATCAACATTCCTTTTCTGAATTTTAACCATTTTGCCTTTTTCCTCACAAGTTTGTGCTAAGAATTAGACTTTAACATTATTAACAAATTATGAATTAAGAAATAATTGTTAAAAATAAAAAGAAATTGTTTCAGTTTCTTAACTGACAAAAAATCAGACCTCATGACTGGTGTCATGACATTACCTTTAAAAGTAGAGGAGAAAGACTTTTTCTGATAGCTGGCCTTTCTCAGACATGCAGAGTAAGCTTTGTATTTGTGACGCCTGTATCTAATTCAGCACTAAACTCTAAATATCTTTCAGAACACTCAGCTCATGAAAGCAGTTCAACATATTGTCCATGTCTGAAATGGACTGTAATTAGACTGAAAATAATTAATTTCTTAAAGGAATTTCCATGTTTTGTTAACTACACATATAATTATATGTTTTTCTTGAATAGGAGTGTTGTATGAGGACAAAGTTACAGTCTTTGGCCTACCTCACGTTCCAAAGAGTTTACTACATTTATAAGGATCTTTCATTCTCTCCTGGGCTTTCTTATTTGTTTAATCCACAACTTCTTGCATAAGACTGTGATTTCAATCATTTCTCCTATGTCTGTCTCCTTCAAACACAGTGTTACGAAAGGCATAATGTTTTTAAATGTGCGTTCAGATCTCTTCTCACAGTTTAAATCTCTTCTCACAGTTTAAATCTCTTCACAAAAGATTAATATATGAGAACAATTTTTAGCCATTCCTTAATTCTATAAGGAATCTATAACAAATGTTCTTTTAAGAGGTGATGTCTGCTGTCATTCTACTGTCATGAATAAATTAAATAAAGTCTCATTTATCTAGTAGTTTTGGTCCCTTCTTTTCTAACTGCCAGTAATAATGCTGAGAAGGATTCACAGGATGCAAAAATATTTTTAGCCTGGTGGAAACATTTTTTTAACTGTAAGAAACATCTTCACATATGAAGACAGAGTTGAATATTTATACAGGTCTTTCAGATCCTCCTGCTGCAGCAGTACAGCCAGTCACTGTGCTCTGATGGCTCTGATGACCCTGTTTGTTTCTTCCTACAAGTGAACCTTAAAAGACTTTTTGATGCAACACAGTTATAGACAGTCAGTGATTGGTACCAGATTAAGCTGGAGGACATGAAGGAAGGTTAACCATCCGCAGCTATGAGTTGTTTTACTTTGTTGCAAGACCACAGTCCAGCTGAGACAACCGCTTATCAAGTCAATATAACACTAATGCAACAGCTGCAGACTACCTCTCCCTAGAACAGCCAGCCATCACCATCTGTCAATGAGGGTGCTGACACTTGGCTGTGAGCCAGTTCTGTAGGTTGACTGTGTACCCCTGTTACCTGTGCTAATACAGAGAAGAGCATGGCCTTCCTTGGGACCTACTCCAAGAACTAAGATAAGTGTCTTTGGACATTCAGGCACAAGCAGCAGCAAAACTTCAGAGAATCTGTTTACAGTGCTTAGTGTGGCAGAGGAGGTTCAAGAGGATTTAGGAGAACACCACTGAAATGCTAATGATGGAAGAGAAGTTGATGGCATATGCAAGAAATGTTCCTCAAGTTGGACCTTACTCACTGTCTCACATTAGAGTTCTCATTCCTCAGACTCCTAGTATAGTGATGTGCCTTCTGGCTTCCCATACCACGCTTGCAACCTATGCAGGTGATGCCAGCCACACAAACAAAACGTATCTGCCCAGTGACTCATTTTGATTTTCCATTCTGTCAGTGCCCACAAGCTAGCAGTACTCATTTAATCCTGAATGTTCTTCACAGGTGCTGCACAAACCATCAACCCAAAGTTGTACAGGCTGTGCTCTGTCTTCCTTCATGGTTTGGCCTTATAATGATTTCTGCCAGACTAAGGAAGAGTTCAGCTGGAACTACAAGTGGACAGAGCGTTAGAGGCTGTGGGTAGTGATGTGCAAAGAGGGAGAAAGGCCCTGCACAATGTTGCAAGGAAGCCAAGCTGTTAGCCTGAAAGAGATCATATGCTTTTGCTGAAGAGTGTAATCTTGAATTCCACTTACAAAAAGATTTCCAGTATCTGCCAGATTCCTTTCATTACAATCATCTCCATGCTTTGTCCTGGCAGACAGAAGCCCAGACCTCTCTAGACCTCCAGGTAACTTGGCAAGCTCTACTTCCCCAGTCTGAGGAGGCTGGTTGGGCAGCCACACACATGTCAATGTGCCAAAGGCAGCCCTTGCAATATCTGCAGGGGGAACTGTCCTGGGGTAATTGCCTCAGTAGTAGCAGGCTGGTGAGAGAAAAATTTAAAGAGCAACTAAATGTGAGGAAATGCACAAAGGTATCAAAAGGAGATAGAGTACTCCAGGACTTTTCCTTGAAGTTTTGGGGTTTTTTGTTGTTGGCTTTTTTTTCTTCCTCTTTTGGTTCTGCTATTTGTAAGGTGGGATGCCCCCTCTATATCCTTTTCCACAACTACCTCTAAGCACTAGACAAGTACTTCCCCCCCCCCCCCCCCCCCCCCCGCCGTGTGATCTTCCCCAGAGTATATCTTGAAGAAAACACCATGTGCATTTGATCTGAGTACATTCTGAGGCATTCCAAGGCAGCTTTGTCTTCTCCATATGGTGTGCTGGACCAGCCTTTCCCAGGTTTTCTGACTGCGCTTTTATAAATGTGTTTTGGCCTCAGAAAAAGAAAAGGGATTCATATAAGTACTGTCCCTTGTTTTTCAATTTTCCAGTGGGGCAGAGAGCCTTGCAATGTCATTTGGTTTCCAAACTCATCTCTTTTCCCTGTGAGAGATCTTTGTTTATGTTTCACACTAGCTTTTTTACACTTGAAAACAGTGAAGGATGCTGCATTTTGGGAAGGCTCCTAGTATTTTTGATGTCTCAAAACAGGAAACTGGAATGTGGTTACAAATTGTCACATTCCTGCTCTGAGTTTGGTTTAATGTAATTTGGTTTAACCAACAGATCATTCAGAAAGTTTATTAGACCTTGATATTGTGGTTAGTGTATGGTCAGTTAATCATTTATATCCAGGGAAAACCACCTTAAAGAGCCCTAGTTACAGCTGTGAGATGTCATGAGGATTAATTCTACTTCTACAAATTGTATCTGGATGTCACCTTCAGCTGACTCATTTTTTTAAAAAAGATAATTTTCGTTCTTACAGAAAATCAGTTCATAAGTCCCCTAGTATTTCCCTATTCCCAGGGGCTTTTTAAATATATATCTCATCTGTGTTTTCAAAATGCAGGAAAGAGGTATGATGCCTTGATGCTGTTTTCTTTAACATGTAAAATATGTAATTACAGTCCTGTAAACTTAAAGATACATTTATAGTTAAGTTTTATATAAAATTATGTTGGTTTATAAGTCCTTTATGTCTAGGAATTTCAAATCTATATGCCTGCATGCCCACTTATTTTATATATAATTGATAGCAGTTGTCATTTTATTTATAATAAAATTTTAAGTCTATCCCTTCTGTTGTGTTAGTGGAATTTTCATTCTGAATATTTACCGTATTTCACAAATACTTTGCTAATGGTTGCAAGCATGTGTCTTGGTTCAAAATCATATGGTACCAGAAAATGAGCTATGATATAGAAAAGGCTGGTTGAATTTAGAGTCTGAGATGTATGCAGGAATCACCTGTATGTTTAAGATAGATTTCTATGTACAGAACCATGGAAGAGATTCCAGCTCTGCAGAAGTTACTGCTAGTGCTTTCAGTGAGTCCAGGATTTTACATCATGTATTATTCTTCCCTAAGGATAAACAGACTCATCTGATCTTAAAATCAAAGAATCTATTCTTATTCTTCAAATTAATAGGAGTGGGAGGATACATACTCTTGCTGTCTGAGGGCAGAGAAAAGTTGAAATAGTATGAATTGTAGCTGTACCTCTTTTAAAAATGTATAAAAATTTAAAATATAAATAGGAACTAACAACTTTTTATGATCTTCAATCAACTAGAAAGAAGGCATGGAAATTTGGTACTTGAAAAATATTCTTTAAAACAATAAGCTGTTTCTATATTCTCTTCTTCGAGATAGCCTGCTAGCTCTTCATACAGGATTAAGAGGACCTTGGGCCAAAACAAATGAGAGAGAAATTGTTTGCAATGTGTTGGTAATGTGAATAAATGTAAAAGATTCCTCTGTAGAATCTCTCAGCTTGCAATTTTATGACAGATCACAGAATAATTTTGGTTCAGGAACCCACATTATGATACAGAAAGTGCTTTCCAGTCTAAAAATAATATATTTTCAGCTAGGAATCAGCATTTCATATTTAGGCACAATATACTGTCACACTGTGTGATATTGTTAATGATGTGCTATGTGAAACTGATGAGATACTGGCTACTTGCAAAAAATGTGAAGTGACATCCTGTGCACCTACCTTTAGCAGGAACAGTACTTGTAACATATGTCATGTAGTAACAATGATACAGCCAACTGACACCAATTAAAAAGTCACAAATGGTTGCTTTTCTCTAATGCTCAAAGAGCTCAAAGAATTTAGATGTATACATTAAGGATCAGATGCTCGGTTGCATATTCTACAAACTACGTTTTAAACAAATCAGCATACAGATGGCTATGACAATAACTACCATGAAAAAGTGAAGGGTGAACTGTCACAAAGTTTGACAGGCCATTGCATATTGCGGGTCTTCGTTTCCTATTGCCATTTGAACAGTCCCATAGTATTTCTCTGCTCTGTTTTGCAGGCAGATGGAGGGCAGGTAGGTATTCTGATTAAGGCATGGGACTGGAGATTCAAGAAACCTGCAGTAAATATTTTTATACTTCTATACAAACTTCCAGTATGACCTTGGATAAACATTTAATCAGTCTGCCTTGGTTTTCCCCATCTGAACATTTTGGATACTACTAGCTTCCTCTCTCAAATGTTCTGCATGTTAGTGAGACACTGAAGTACCATGGCAGTCGAATTACTACCATAGGCTCATTTAAATGTTTTTTTAGCTCATTTTACAGAATTTAAAAATTTTTTCTAAGTGATCTTAAATGCCAGGAACCTGTACAGCAAAGTAAGAGTATCCTGAACTTGGGACAGAAAACAGGAAACAGACATTTGGGGACAAAAGCAACTTGGTTGATCAGTTACCTGGAGAAGAAAACAGGCATGAAATACAGGTCTGTGCTTATTGAGAAACACAGATGAAAAACGAAAAAATGGCAGAAAACCACTGTTCATGAAAAAAAAAAAAAAAAGAAAAGAAAAAAAGAAAGAATAGGCATGTATTAAAAGGGATCTTCCAGGGCCAAAGTTACTTTTTGGAAAGCTGGTGAAATTCCATTGGGGTACTTAACGATAGAAATCTTTGCACCTGGGGAATCAGATATGGATGTGTCTACGGATAGAATTATCTATAAAATTAACGCAGAGAAACACTATTCTCAATAGTTATGACACTGAGAAATTTTAATTCTCAGGGTATATGTTGAAGAAAAATGCAACTAATAGCCAAAGGAACTCTGTATTCCTAGATGTTTTTAGCTGATACATTTCTTAATCAAGTATCCCCCTGAAGTATTTTTGGAGAAAATAACTTAAAGAACTTAATTAACATGGAGTTAATTAAAAAATTGATTCAATTTAAATTAAAAGGAAAATATGCAGAAGTAGGACAGTAGGTAAGGTTTGGGATTTCCAGAATTATCTGTTTTGATACAGGAATTGGGTAGTAAAGTCAGTTGGGTTGAGAACCTTGAATATGGCTAACCTGAGCTCAAGAACTTGAGATCTGAAGCTTTTCCAAGTCAAAAGTGTTAAATCTAACAGTAATCTGTGTCACAAAGAGAACAAACCTTCCAAAAAGGGGATTAACCACCTCAAAACCAGTATAATCAGAGGCATATAAATAATGGGAAAAAGGTATGATAACAAAGACGATGTTTTAAAATCAAGCTGGGATGGAGTTTGCCAGGAGATGTAAAGTGTCTTAAAAGCAGGTTGGATTTCACCCCACTGCTCCAGCTGGAAGACTGTTCAAGGTTTTCTGTGACCAGCCAACTTAGAACTTTTTTTTTTTTCCCACTTGAAGACACTTAGGACCAATATCATACTACTATTACTTGGACAAATATTGCATTTTAGTTTAACTCTTTTTTTCCCCTGTTGTGGCTTAACCCTGGCCGGCAACCAGGCACCATGTGGCTGCTTGCTCACTCGCCCCGCAACCTGGAGGGACGGGGAGGAGAATTGGAAAGGAATGTAAAACTCAGGGGTTGAGATAAGAACAATTTAATAATTTAAACAGAATAAAAAGCATCAAATCCAAAGGAAAAGGGAGAAAAGAAAACAAGTGATGCACAGTACAACTGCTCACCGTCTGCTGACTGATGACCAACCAGTTCCCAAACACCTATCCCCCCAGGCTCCACCTAACACCCCAAGTATATATACCAAGCATGATGTCCCATGGTATGGAATATCCCTTTGGCTAGTTTGGGTCAGCTGTCCTGGCTCTGTCCCCTCCCAATGTCCTGTGCCCCTCCAGCCCTCTCGCTGGCAGGGCCCGGGAAACTGAAAAGTCCTTGACTGAGTATAAACATCACCCAGCAACAACCAAACCCATCTGTGTGCTGTCAGCATTGTTCTCACACTAAATCCAAAACACAGCACTGCACCAGCTGCTAAGAATGTTAACTCCATCCCAGCCGAAACCAGGACATCCCCCTTTCTGATATTCTCAGGAAAAGTGGATCATCCCTGCTGTTTTTACACTGCTTTTACCTCCTTCAGTGTACTTCTTTTACTTTCATTTAATCCTTGAATGGTGGCAACAGGAACTGTAGCCATTATCAAACTGTACTGTGAATAATGCCCTGTTGCTGGCTCTGACCCATCACTGTAAATTTGCCTTTTCTTTGCTCCAAAAAGTGGTGATCCCATGGACGTCAACTAATACTCCTCCCACCAATCCTCCTTCAGTTGTTCTCCTCAGATGATTTCCCAAAATAGATATGTTTATCAATAAAACATTAGTAATACTAGGATGAATGAACAGCCACTTCAGATGAATCATTATATTGATTATTCCCAGCTGGGGCACTGGAAATAAATTGTCAGTTACTACATTTTTCTGGAAACTGGGAGGGTATTCCTAACTCACTGCTCTACCAAGCAGTAAAACTCTGATGGCCTCCTAAACAGACTTGCAGTAAAAATTACCCTAAATGTTTTTAAAATAAAGCTCAATAACATCATGAGTGGTTATATGATGTGCTGTCTGTGAGTTTGAATAGAAGACCTAAAATGTCTTTTCCAGTCCTGTGTTTCTAGTTGATCTTTACTTTCTTCCCATAATTAGATTTCTCTCCATATTCCTGAAATAAATGCATTTTCATCTTGCAGATCCTTCTCTTTTAGTCTTTGATTTACTTCACAAAATACAGAAAAGCTGTCTTTCGACCCTTCTTTTTTTTTGTTTGTTTTTTTTTTTTTTTTCTAACAGAGAAAGGCCAATCCTACTGCTGATGTGTTGTCTCTATTAATCTTCTTGAATGCATAGCTCAGTTTTAAGCTGCAGTTTTGAAAAGACAATGGTATTTCCAGATTTGAACCCTGATAAAAAGCATGACACAGAGGGAGAAGGAGTAAAATGCCTGGAAAATTAAGACTTATGGCAATGTAATGACCCAAGAAGAAAGCACTTCCACTGTAGAGAATTCCCTACAGTAATTTTGGAAATCTCATTACAGTTAGATCTTCTGTTACTTCAAGGATAGTCTCAAATACAATTCACTTGCATTTCAGTGTAATAATAAGAAGCTCTCTCTTGTTGATTAAGCCCCAGCTCTTGAATGTCTGTAGTTCAGGACATTTTGTAGAAAAAATAAAGAGTGTAGTATGCCAATTAAATCTCCCAGAAGACTGGATTACAACAGTTTTGTTTGATTGTAGCCTTGTTTAGTGTTTGGCAGGGTAATAAATAGCAAAGAGAGATGTAATATTCCTGTTTCTTCAAGTTCAAGTGTTACGGTTTCACTCAGAAAGCCAATATTAGCTATTTCATGTACTTAGGGAGGAAGAGAAAGAGCAAGAAAGACCCTTGTTCAAAATGTCTCAACAGCTGGCCTTTCCTTTTGAATAAAAATGAAGGGAAAAAAAGGAATCAAAACAAGACCTTTTAATCATACTCCAAGCTATATGATCCTTTCCTAAAATGTTGCTTCCTTCAGCAGCTGGAACTAGATGCCATGCCTTATTTTTATCTTTCTAGAGATGGCTGGCCTTACTAGTTTGATGACAGAAGAGCAGAGGACAAACTTCCTGCTTGGTGCAAAATACTCAAGGGAAAAAATGGCTGATGGCTGAATAGTATGAACAATTCAAAATTGCCCTCACAGTTGCTAAAAAAAATATAATTTTTTCTGAAGCTGTTACTGTACACACTGCATCAGTAATTAAAAAAAACCCCAAACCCTATATAAATGTTACTAATATGTATTTAGTAACATCTCCATTATTTTCTCATTCATCTTTTTTTTTTTTCTCCTTGAGTATATACTAATACATCTATAAACATGTTATTGCTCTTTCGAGAAGATTTCTGCTGACCAGCCTGTTACTTCACAGGATTAATTCTGGATAAACAAAAAGCTACCACTTTCTGATTGTTTATCTTGGATGCAGATGTCACCCTTCCTTTAAGTTAATAATTTCATAACTGGTGATATGGCTGATTTGCTCATAAAAATAAAGACACTCTGGTCCTATATGTTATTTATCATTTGATTTCATAAAGAGAGAACATTTTGATGTACAAATCCACTCCGAAACAAATCTGATTCCTTGCTAATCCATAGCATATTTTGATCTTTACTGGGTAATGAAGTCTTCATTTTTATGTGTAAAAAAATCTCATGTATAATACAAACAACATTATCTCTAAAACTGTGATACATCATCATACATGCAAAACCAAAGCCTTGGGTAAGACAGCCTGGCAAGTTAGATGAACCACTTCAATTTTCCATCAATCAAATTATAGTTTATTGTTCAGCTGAACTACCTCAGGCAACACAAATCTAAAAACTGTCATTTTGGAAACATTACATTTTTTTTCTGTCACATTATAACCCAAGCCATGGCCATAAAAAAGAATGTCATACCATTACTGACTGTAATATTCCTTAATTTAGGAACAGCTAATTCATCTGCAGTGTATGCAGTGTTCCTAGTATTTGAAGCTTATAGCAGTGTTCAGTTACAGTAATCATATCAAATTCCATTAGTACATTTATTATTTTTAAATAATGGAGATTTTTGAAAATTCAATTAAATGTAGAATGGTTGTTTATAACAGCATTTAAATGCCTGCATTAGAAATAAGGTTTATATTTCAGAATCTTCTAATATTTCAATTATTTGATTTCTATGAACACTAAATTGTAGGGAATTTAATTAAAAATTAGGTTTCTGTGACAACCCCTTGATGAAAGAACATGCTGTCCTTTTTCTATTTCTTTACAGCAATGAGTGTCATTACTGTAAGGCTCAGAAGTTAAAAATTACAAGTCTCTCTGTGTTCTGTCACCCCAAATGCACCTATGTCCTTTTGATGTTTAGGCTATAAAATTCCTATAACATTGAGGACCAGCAATGTAATTCTTGTACATTTTAAATGTTCTATTTGTCACTTATTCTAAATTTCTAAATGATAAGTTTAGAAATTCTAAATGATAACTTTACGTTGGTACTTGTTTTATCCACAATGAGTTGAAGTGCATATACCAGTTAATGCAAGAGTAGAGGGTGAGAATTATGAACAAAGAATATATTTCTTCCCTGGTTAAAATATATAGAAATGACTGTGAAAAGAAAAGGATTTACTAATATGGGTATGATCCCCTCACCATATATATGTTTAAAAATACAATTTTACCCCAGGAAACCATAAAGTTAGTTAAGATACAACTCTTTAAATAGTATATGATGAAATTTAAAGACACCTGAAATGTTGTAAGAACACATATTTCAGTGCAAAGATATATATCATGAAGACACCTGTCCCCCCCTTAATTGACTACCTGCTAAAAGAAAAACCTGCTAAGAGAGCAGATTTACTGGGCAGTGAGGCAATGAATTTAAGAGGTCTCTGCTGAATAAAAAACTAGTTCCATTGACTGAGTTGGGCCATGTTCTTGAACAAGTTCAGACATATTAACTGAACTTTTATGTGCTTTTATGCTCCATTTATTTTTGAAAAATCAGAAATTTTCAGTGCAACTATTACTTATGCACCAAAGTCATAAAATTCCTTGTTGTTGGTATTCACCAAATCTATGCTAAGCAAATTCCAGCAAGGACTAATGTACACACTTTGTATGAACATGCAAAAGATGAGGGAAATCAGCCCAAGACTACCAGGTGTAAAAAATTTAATCATGGTATTTACATTTCCTTTTTTTTTTTAAATCAAATTGGGTTATGCAAGATAACACATTTACCTAAGGAACATATTTCTGCTCTTAGGATACTTGTAGTCGCTGTTTTTATGTATGGCCTCTGTTACTTATCTATCAGCCTAGTGCGCTGCAAAAGGTATGAGTGAGAGCACATAAAGTAAGACAAGAATCAGATCCTTACAGTGCTTTTCTTAGAGGATCATACTAAGGAGTGCACCAGAGTTTTCGGGGAAACAGAAATACGTCTTACATTTTCAGAGCATATTAGAGTTTTAGCCACCTCATTCCCTATTTCATTGAAAAGTGTCACACTGGTGAATATATTAAACAGCAGTCAGAAAAGGTAGGCATCAGACACAATTTTCTAATTAACAAACCTATACCTTCTAGTGTTATGTTTGTTCTGTAACAGCTCTTTTTCTGTTTTATCCTACTTTATTTCTTCTTCTGAAGGAAGTTATTTTTCTTTGATCTGAAAGTGGTCCCCTAAGTACTTTGCTGTTCCAGATGTGAGGAAAGGAACCCTGAGAATGCTGCAATCTTCATTCACAGGGTAGGTAATAGAGAAGTAGGAACAGGGTGTCATCAAACTAGTTACAATAAAAAAAATATAACTGACCCATCACAGACTCAGTAAGATGGGTCAAAGTTGCTTACTTTCAAGTGAAAGCATGTTTTTTGTGACTCATTCCATTGACTCATGAATATATGTATATTTTCACTATGTCTATGAAAGTTCTTGTTTTATCCTGTTTTCCAGAAGCTGGACTTTCCTACTGTGATACTAGCTGCTGGCAGTGGAAGCACCCTAACCTTTGGCATATTCAGCTTTGCAATAAAATCCAGGGTGTTTCCTAGATACAGTATAATTAACTTCAAATGCTATGTTACAATTATGTTCAGGGTGTGACTTAGACAAAATAAAGCACTTCTGAGAGAAGGCTGATGTGCAGTTCTAAACGCAGCCTTTTTTGTGTCCAGGTACTATAAATATTTCAGAATACTGTAGATAGCACCAAAACAAAACATTCTAGGTCCCTTAAATTCTGGATCTTAGGTTTGCAATATGAGATGGATTACTCTTTTTTTCTTTTTTAGTTCATTTAAACTCATATAAAATAAAACCTAGCGAGTCATAACGACATTTTGCCTAGTTGTATTTAAGATTATGCATTAGGATTTGTTCAATCTTAGTAATCATGTACAAAACTTGATAAAATTAGCATGGAAGCTCTCTGGTAGTCAGAAACGGACATTGTGTTTACACATACGTGATTCAGATCTTTTTAAAAAAGGCTTCCAGCCAATACATTGAAATGTATTGTTGAATGTTCCCTTCTCGTTTGCAAGTACAGCTGCCAAAATAATTTTTCTCATGTTTCAGTCACTCCAGTCAAACAACCTCTAAAACGTGCTGCCAGCTTTACATTTCTTTTCTTTAGGAAGCATATTCAGTCAACTTAATTTTTTTCTCTTCCAAAACCTGGTTGTAGCTCGGCTTCTTCCACTTAAGTTTATCTTTGCCCATCAGTTCATATGACAGGCTATCAGGATGTGAGACAAACTGCATAGGTTTAAGTGCCAACTCAGCCCTGAGACCTTCACCACTACCTTCACTTCTAGTACTCACACCCAGAAACAGCCTGGTCTGGAAGATAGACACTGGGTCTCCTGCTTGCAGTGTAGCCAGGTTTTGAATGGGCAGCACAAGGGCTCAGGCATGGACTGTGATTCAGTCATCCAGATGATAATGTACTCAACACAGAGCTCCCTCCAGGGCGAAATGCTTTCTTTTAAAATAACATGTCTAAAGAAGGATGTTTTGATATGGTCCTTTGCCATCACCGATGGACACAACACACTTAGATCTACATCTCAGCTGTTGTTCTTTGCAATCTGCCTTCTAGAACACAGGGAATTTTTACTTTTGTCTTATTCCTTTATTAACCACCTCACAACAACCACCACACAACAGAAAGTACAAGCAGTAGGAAACATGTATGTACCTGTTAAAATGGGCACAAAATACAGCTCAGACATTTTCACAGTAAAGACATTTTTAGTAGTTACAGTCCAGAAAAAAATGTGAACTGAAATGAAAATGAGGATGCATCCTAAATAGCAACTCATGGACGGGTTTCATTTATGATCCTATTATAATGGCATGATCTCATTATAGACTCTCCCATCAATTTATAAATAGTGAAAAAAATCAATAAATAGTAATTTGTACAATTTCTCATTAAGCCAATGTGTTGGTATAGGAATACGGCAGATCCCCAGGTATTCAAATGCTGCCTATGGGTTGCCCTTTTCTGAAATCCCTTTTCACATTTGTCACATTTAAAATGGTTTCAAAGGAGAAGATCAAATGAGGAAAAAGTAAGGTTTTTAACAAGGCAGTCATTTTTAACTATCAAAGTTTTTTCACTCTCTACAGGTATGTATGAAGTAGAAGTGCATTTATAAATTCAGGCCACAGCATTAAACACAAAACAGAAAAATAAAGAATTGCTTGTGAAAATATTATTGTATTGTACTGACTGGATCATTAGATGGTGTTCGACAAAATTTTTACAAATTGAAGTCCAAACATATATTTTAGAGCATATAAGTCTTAAAACATTACAGAGAGAAGTTAATCAAAGCAATACTTTCTCTTAGGTAGGTGAACAGAGGAGACACATAGGGAAAGAGAGAAAAGGTTTCTTTAAATAAGTGCATGCAAAGAACTAGAAAGTACTTTGATACTACTTCTTTCCTGAATAAAAATATGCTCTCTTTCATGGAGGATGAAGCTGTAGCTCAGTATCTCTGTGCTTCTAAGTGTGTTAATCCTATACAAACGATGAGCATGGAGTAGTACCAACGATGAAATCTTACAATTTTTTCATTTGTTAAGACATGGAATATATATATTGTATTGTGGGAAAATGACCCAAATGTTCCAGTTTTTGTGAGGGTTGCTTGCTCCCCTTCTGACCTTTTTTCCAGATTTGTATTTGGAACTAGATTTCTCCTTTTGGAAATCTCTTTAAGAAGGCCTGTGGACAACATGTGTTGGATGAAAAGTTTCAGAACTGTAAGGTCTTTCAAAGGTTTTTTTTTTTTTTTTTGATATTGCAGTTCTTTTCATTACAACTCATTTTGATGGTGGTTGGGTGAACTGTTCGGGGGGGGCAAAAAGTGAACCTGCCCAAATTTCATGGGCTGAAAAAGCTGAATTAAACTGAAGCACATATTTTTAATAGTATTTCTCTGTTTCTGTTTTAGAAGTTCAGAATCATGAGTGGTTTCTGATTTTTGTGTGCATGTGTATGATTTTGTGTCTTACACATAAAGACAACGTTTGACCATGAAATAATTAGCCTGAACTGGCATGCACTTTTATAACCCAGTCACTAGGCAAAATGTGACTATCCCAAAGCCACAGGAGCTCTTTCTGGATACAAAATGAATTTCTGTATTCTTAGTTTATTCATAATTTTGTACCATTTTTGCACACCCTGTAGTATCATATAAATATATATATATATATATATAAAAATAGCAGGTGGAAAGCCAATGATATCAACTATGTAAATATATATTCTTTATGTTTTGTAATTTCTGAAGTTGTGAAATATATTACCTGAATATTTTCATTTATTACAGATTGCTCACTTAGGAACTTTAGTTTTTCTCTCTCAATATATTTTTATATACATGCATATCGTGTGATATCAGATTCACTGGTAAAGATGCATATTTATTGAAGATGACAGGGTCAAACTCTACTAGTGAGACCAATGTTAGATATAGCCACTGAGGCAATCAACAGAATCAAACAGCTGAGTAGAACAGTAATGGTAAAAGTAGGCAAATACATAAACTATTGTTATGAGTGATCAATTGTTCTTCACATTCTCTGGTTGTAAGGGAAGAATTAATGAGTGAATTTGTATCAGAAAAGTATTTAATTTGAATATTATGGAAAACTTTTGTATTAAAAGAATAGTACTGGAACAGGTTGCTCAGTGAGGTTGAGGAAGCCCCTGCAATGGCTGTATTTTAGAGAACATTAGACAAATGTTTGTCAGTAACACTTTGTATACCTGATGCCTTACAGAGCATGGGAATAAATTGAATGACCTCTTAAGGACCTTCCCAATACAACATCCCTATGAAGTTCTGATTGAAAAGAGCCCAGTACAAATATTTATCAGACTTTTTCTCTTGTTCATATAGTCGGTTACTTTATGATTCTCTGAAAGAGCAGTGAACTGGAAGGAACTGACAGTGAATGTTTTAATTTGGCAGTTTAGGGGGAAAATAAAAATCTTTGCACTTATTTTGATGTCTGTTACAGGCAGAAAATACAGCAAAAAGCTGCCAAAATCTCTTTGAGACAAATTCAGCCAAGTAATTCTCTTTCAATTTGAGACATATGATTGGGTCTACAGCCAGTCTCTGAGCTCTTTACTTGTATGTTTCACATTACCACCTTGAAAATCTATTTTGATATATTTATACACAGATACAGACAGGAAGACACATGCACACACTTTCTTTAGCAAGACAAACTGAAGCAATATTTGACTAAAATTTTGTGATGCTGTTGCATAAAAATGCAAAGAATTATAGATAGCATCAATTACAGAAAGCCAGGATAAGGACAACAGTCATATCTGTTTATAAGGTCTATTAAACGAATTCCAGTTCCTACTCATGCAGAATTATCTGCAAGGTGGCATGACACTTACTTCTGAAGTCTGGAACTGCATGCCAAGTGATCACAGAAAAGCTGAAAGATACCCACCCCTACTTTAGCTTTTCAGCAGAAATGGCCAGTAGACAAAGGCTTGGGCGCTTCAGATACAGGATGATTTCAACCATGTTATTTCCATATGTGGGTGACAGAGAGAAGAATCAGACATGTTGGCAGCCTGTGCTCTCCAAAATGGAAAAGCTGGGATTCCTCATTGCCCTACATGTATCAGGCAGAAGAAAAGCTTTTATCTGATGCACATTAAAATAATCCAGGCAGAATATTGCCATAGCTGTTGCCTGCGAGTCTCTGCAACAGCCAGACAGATGGACTTCCAGCTCACTTGCATAAGGCCAAGGACATACAAACACTGGTAAGATAAGACTTGAGGGTAGAAGTAGTGTCACGTTTGGTAATATCCAGATACTTTGAAATCCCAAACTTAAAACCAAAGTAAAAAAAAAAAAAAAAAGAAAAGAAAATAAATATGAAACACAGACCTTTTGATTCTATTTTCCAAGTAAATAACTCCAACATTGCCTAGAGAAGAGGTTTTGAAAAATTACAGCTCTTTCAAACCTCTGTTATTAAAAATCTATGATGTCACTGAAAACAGGTATTTACAGCACTTTTTTTCCTAAGGCTTTAAGGTGTCAGGAAACGGTCAAAGTTACTTCAAGTATTACAACAATGCCTTAATCACTTGCAATCTCGTTCCTATCAGCATCATCACCAAAAGCAAAAGTAGGCATAACTCAATTTTCTCCTGAGAATCTCACAGAACTGTTTCAACTTACTTATTTTATCTATGTATTGCAATCATGTTTTATTGCTTCCTCAGCTTCTCCATTTAACGTCCTTTTACCTAACTTGTTTGCAAAATTGTAACTTTATGAACAAGCATTTAATTTGCCTTTGAATATCTTCCAGTTCTGATTAATACTTTCTACTTCAAAAGTCTTCTTACAGTCATTTATACCAACAGTTTCTTTAAACTTTGAAAGCAGATCCTTCAGAGTTCCAAGTATAAAAAAATTGGGTGTCATCATATTTGCACTAAAGAAATACAACCAAAGAAAAGTATCATTATTTGGACTACTACTGTTAGGTCATCTGTTAATCCTTCTTTATTCTACAAAAGAGGGTACGATTGCATTTAAAGTATAGCAGTATCAAGCATGTTATTATTACACTGGATGTTGACTGACACAGTTCATTTAAGTTTCAGACAACTGTTAAACTGTACACAAGTACCTCTGAAATCTCCTCAGAATCCCTTTCTTTGCAGACTGTGCCAGGAACAATAAGAATTAAGTGTGCTGAAACTGGAATATTTTGGAACAGCATTCATGTGGGTGTAAGGAAAAAGCAAGAGGTTTTCAAAAAATTCAGCACAAGTAGTTTGCATACAAATGAATAATTTGTTCTTGAAAATGTTCTTTCCATCTTGTTTTACTTTTAAGCACAGTCAGGGACAGTTGTTGGTATAAATTTTAATGATTATCATGAAAACTTTGGCAGTGGAAACCATTGAGAACGTACTGTAGGAGGCTGTCACTCCTTCCAACTTTCTGGTCAACATTTAGGAGCAACTGAAAAAATATCCAAACACATTAGTGCCAACACTTTTACACACCATATAACTCAGGACAACAGGATTTTAGGATCTCACACTGCATACCCTTACTTGTATTACTAGTGCTGAGTATTATGTGGCAGTACTTTTAGACTCAAACTTTTAGTAAGCTTCACTAGGTGCCCATGTCTACATGTAGAACAAAGTCTTTAATTTCATGATGAGTCTTCAGTATATGACTTAGCACCCCTAGCAATTTCAGATATTTTGGAAATCAGCAATGCCTTCACAGAGGAAATGATTTTTTCTGAGGCTGCAACTTTACCACCACTTATACTAGATTTTTGCACTATCAGGTACTAATTTGATTTTATTCAAATGTGGATATGACATTGCATTACTGCTGAACTGGACAGAACATGCCATATAGCATTTATATCAGCTTTCTGCTCTTATAGAGGTTTTATGCCAGCTGTAGGAGGAAAAATGATACCTGATCCAGTGAAAAGTCAGTGGTGCAAACATAAGAGTGATCTTATATCAGATGAGTGCTTTGTGTCACATGGCTGTGGCATTTTCAGTCCTATAGCAGCAGCTTTGAAGCAAGATTTACTGCGTTGTCAAGCCATGGCCTGAGGGTTTTAAGCAGCTTGATTAGAAGATTCATACTGTCACATAACAGGATCTGTTGAATGCGATGAAAGGTTAGTATTTCACACAATGATCTGCAAACCTTCAGTTGAAATCCAGAAGGTTTGGGTTTTCTTTTCTTTTGTTCTCCGCCCCCCCTTGGGAAAAGCAGGTTGTATATATTTTTTGCTTCCAAATTTCAATATTTCATTTGCAATCAATACTAGAGCAACCTCTGTGCAACATGTGGTACATTCGTTTCTAAGAAAGCCACACACTAACTCATGCTAAACTTGTTCCTAGTATGTCTAGAATAAGAATATGAAAAGCTTTGTCTTCAAGGGCTACTTTTAGTGAAATAAGAATTATAAATAAGGACAGAACTCAGAATGTTTCATGTAAAGAAAATTGAATCTAGGAGCTGTAGTCAGGTATTTTCACCCCTTCATAAATGGCCTGTTTCTGCTTCAATGCTTCAAGATAAAAGTGGATCTCAGAAGAGAATATTCAAGTAGGGAAAATTATTTGATGATTCAGTCAGGTCCGATAAAAAGAGGGTTGTTTCTAATGGGGAAATGCATGATGTCTTTCAGGATTGACTCTTGTCCAGCACTGAATGTTCCTCCAACCCTGATCACTGTGAGATGCTACCAGATTCCTGCAGAGGTAACAGACAGATGTTGCTATAATCATTAACGTATTGGAAAAAACTCCCAGGAGATTTTACCTCTATGGTCTTTCTTGTTTTTCTTTTTTAACTTTCCCAGTTTTTTAGTAAGACATTTAGCTGAAGTATCAGGACTGTAACTGAGTCAGCAATCCCCTTCTTCTTTCTCTCCTCCCCCACAAAGATTTTTTAATAGCAAAAATCGATCACATTTGACAATAATGAGAAATGTGACTGCTCTCAAGTGGCAGGGTATCAGATTTTCCCCCCCCTTGCCTGTACTTGATTTTCTCTCCAATTTAATTTACTTAAAGAGTAAAGTATTTTGGGAGACAAATTCTTTGAGATAGATTATAAAAATTAATGCTTTCTGACTTTTGACTAAATGCATTATTTAGAAATATTTGTTTGACTTTTAGCAATTAAAAAGTTTTACCAAATGTATTATTAAGGCCATGTCACCATACACAGTCAAACATTCAAAGCAGATCCCCGCCCTAGAATGTTATTGTGTATTTTTTTTCTGTAAGTCAATACTTTCATGAAAAAAACTGATTTTTATATAGAGATTTCCACTATGTTTTCAAGATCTAAAGGGTTAAGCATGTCTGGAAGTTGCAAATTATGGGGCTGAGAGACCACCACAATGAACAATGTTGCTCTGTATGACAAAGGTAATGACATGAATATAGGGATATCACCAAATACAAACCAAATAGACCTTCGAAGATCAAGCCTTAAACTAAATAGAGGTGCAAATAAGAAGCCAACACAGTCTTTAGAAAAGTCAAATGCAGCAGTCTGACTGTCTAATAAGCTGCCTGGCTGGCAAAGAATGCCACTAAGAAAAAAAAAAAAAAAGAAAAAAGAAAAAAAATATCACACTTCAAAGAATCAGGAGGGTGTCTTCAACAAGTCAGAAATTGGTTTTTGACCTTTCTGACTCATGTAAGCTTTCAGGATTCCCACCTGTGGTTTCTTTTCTAAATGATTTGATGATAAAAAGATAATATTTTTTCTTCTTTTGAAGAGAAGAAACTCCTCCCTTTTTGTATTGGCTATAACACTGGTCAAGCCAGCTCTGTCCACTATTGCCCTTTCAGGGGCAGAAACAACTCTTACCACTACGCTTCCCTGCATCACATTTCCTACCATATCAACAGCCTGAGAAACAGAAATCTTTGCTGTAATTGTGCATGAGTATGTAGTTACTGTAAAATGAACATGAAAATCAGTTTGGTTTTTTTTTTTTTGTTTTGTTTTGGATTGTTTAGGGGTTTTTTGTTTGTTTGTTTGTTTGTTTGTTTTGTTTTGTTTTTTTTTTGTATTAGATAAGTTCAGCATGAATTCTGGTTTGTTTTTTAAAGTAATAAGACATGTCATCTAAAATGCACTGGTGACTGAAATTAATATTTTCAAAAGGTAATTTAAGGATTGGAGGCTGCTATTTTTCACAGCCGGGACAGAGGCCTGATTTTAGGAAGCGCTGTCACTCATGTCCCTTTGAAATAGGTACTCCCAATCTGAAAAAAATCTCAGCTATCTGGCCCCACTTCAAACTCCTGGTTTTAGCTTAAAAAAAACAAAAAAAAAGTTTATTTTTTCTTTAATGCAAAATGCCAATGCAAGCAAAACTTAGGAATTACCATCCTTGTAGTCCGTTTTTAATGACACAGAACATTCTAACTGAATCTTCAAGAAATAACAAGGTATTCTGAACAAAACCTATGTGGTGCTGAGCAGAGGATTTGAATATGCTTAAGATGCTCAACAGTTCACAGAAGTAAAACATCTGGAAGTATCCTGATGTAGATATGGATTATACAACATAAAATGGAATGAAAATCCAAGTAATAAGGAACACCAGAATTTAGATTGATTTGAAAAGAAATGAGTAAACGAAAGATTGAAATCCATAACTGAGACAAAACTAGTGGACAACTTGTTAAAAAAACCCACAGGATGCTAAGCATGTCTCCCATGATCCTCCATTTTTATTGAGAACAAGAGAACCTTCTCCCTCAACTCATGATCTCCCTGTAAATAATCAAGAAAATTACAACTTTCTGTTTTTAACTTTGATCCTGCTGAGAAATTCTGCAACACTTTCAGCAGGTCATCCAGATAGTACTAGTCATTATGTATGAGAACAAGTGGTCTTGAAGTAGTTTGTATAAGAAATGTAAAAACAGTTTTGAAGGTAGGAGCTTCAAGATCATACACAATACTGCTGAAAGTGTAAAATGAAGTAGTTAGAAAAATTTAAGCAGCTCTGGAAACAGAGGAAAAAATCAGCTGAGGATCTAGGAAGCATTTTGTCTTTTTTTTCTAAAATGTCTACTGCCTAAGCAATGTAAATAATGTTTCCCCTGTCCTCTATATATTCTTGTGTTTTGCTAATACTTCCCTAGAAGAGTGCTGTCTTTTTCTACCTACTGTATCTAAGAGGATCTATTGGGGAGGTTCCTTTCTGCTACTGTTGCCCAGTACATCTCCTATGACACAACAACACATGCATAGGTCTACCCTTCTTTACTTTTCCCGTTTTCCCCCCAGACTTAGATTTCTGACCAACAGCTTCACCATAGACTGCCTCTCTATTTTTTGGTATACTGGGCTTGCTAATTGTCAAGGTGATTCTGAAAGACATCAGTGAGATACCAGTTCATCCCCATGTTTTTATTGTGGATCCAGGATTCACAACGGTCATTCTGGCTACAGGGATTTTTTGGGGGAATTTACTGGCTGGTTGGGACACAAATGCATTTGCCAACCCAAGGAAAGCTAATGTGAATTTGAGAAATGTTAAGATGAAGAAAAAAAAAAATCATAGCAGGACCCTTTTTTGACCTCCCTTTTGCAGCATTTTATTTATATCTTATAAGGAGGAGTACAACGGTTTAAAAATGAAAACTGCTTTTGAGGAAATTTTATTTGTTATATAGAGAATTCATTATGCAAAACCAGATTTTGATGAAAGGAAAAATCAAATACTTCTCTAAACTGCAGTGATAAACTACTATGTTAACTATTAATAGGTAAATGCTTAGAGCAGGATGAGCAAACTTTAAACTGAATATAGCCCCATAAACAAGTCTCAGAATATTTAAGGTATTTAAAATGCCACCTCCTATTCAGTGTTTATGACTGTGGCATAGTATAGTACACATAACTTCAGTGTATTGTGAATGAGACAAAATACAACTCCCAGTATAGTCCACAGAAAAACTCCCACTTACATTACTGAGAGCAGAAGCAGGCAGCCCTAAATTAGTAATAGCTGATGTGTCATTAGATTTATCTTCTGCAGCCTAGAACCACTTCTATGTGGCATGATTCATTGCAGGTTCCAACATAAATTATGGATCCAGGGAAACTGGTAGTCATACATTGCAAGTTGCAATGGCTGGAATTTGTGTTCTGCTTCTTGTTCTTTCTTTTAACTACGGACATCAAGTTAACAGTAAAAATATTGTTTAATTTCCCATCAACTTGTACATGTTTAATCAGCATCCAGTATTCCCTCTTCATTTCACAGAAACTTTCCCCTGCCTCTCACCTCTATACTGTAATAACCTAAAATTCAGAAATCAGATTCTTCTCAATCTACCCCTGTGCTCAGTTGCTGAGTTTTGCTACCCAAGTGTTGAATTCAGCCCTGGAGCTGGCCAAGTTCAGTACAGAGTAAAGTGATTTTCATGTTGCTCGCTATATGACTCACTGTGACAATAATGAAGTGTGGGTTGGTATGGTTTTCAGAGAGCTGACCTTGCATCAAAATATGTTCTCATTAAGCAAAGTTCCCAATGAAATTCGAAGTACAATTAATGACCACAGAATTTTGCCAAAAGCAGTAAGCACTAAACTAAATGAGACAGTGTTGATTATGCAAATAAACAACCACTCTGGAAAGCTTTCCTGTTGTCTAAACCAATGCATTTCTATTATTATTTATGTCATGATACTGATCAGAACTGGAGCCTTATTATGCTAGATGCTATACAAACAGAAATTACAGAATTGCAGTGTAATTTGATACAAGATCCAATAAGTAACAAACCACAGAAAGAGATCTCGGGTCTGAGGGAATTTTGTGCATATCCAGTTTATTCATTATCTAACAATATTTATAGCCATTACAATTTTGTCTTTAGTAATCAAAGGACTGCTTGAAACTGAAAATAGCTAACTGAATCCTGGCAATTAAATTAAAAGCTTTGCCATGTGAAAGCTTTTGGTATTGAAAGCACATTCATTTTATTAAGGAAAAGATGAACCTTTTCTTGGACTGCCAAAGTAGGGCAAATAACACATTTCAGTGGATTATACTTTCCCAGCAAAGTCTTTAGCAAAACTAGAAAACCTTGCACAAAACCTTCAATTATTAGTTGTAAATTACTGCAGTGTGCACAATTGGAGATTACAGATACAGGCATACCACTGAAGGAACTGTAAAGCAGGAGAACACATAAGTTTCCCCTTGGAAAGAAAGATTTAACTCTTATCATTTATGAAAAGCCAGTGTAAAAGCCACTCTCCAGTCTCAATCTGTTATCTCTTCTTGTCCTTGGTTTGCATATCTACCTATTTGCTTCTTTTAAAAGTCATTTCTGTCTCCTTTGTGTCTAGGAAACAAAAAACATGAAGGAGAAATGGTTTACTGCCCATATAACAGAAACAGTTAAATTGTCTAAGTTCAAACTGCTGTTACATGCACAAAGTAATCAGAAAAAGAAATATTTAGGAAACTACATTCCTGCAGATGCAGAAAGCTTACAATTCAGCCCCAAGATGAAGTCCACAACAGTGATAGGAACAGACAACCAAGCTTCTAGTAAGAAACACAACCCTTGCATGATACTCATCACAAACTTAGGTTACACAAAAGGATTTTTGATGAGAAGGATAATTATAAAAAGTGAGAACTTCCCTTTAAATTCTATAGGCCAGGAGATCTGACTCTGCCAATATATAGTGAGCTCCGTGTTGCTGGAATCTTAAAATTTTTAGCACACAATTAGCTAGACGGCAATGTTGTAACAGGCCTTGAGTTTTCCTTCTAAAGCATCTGTATGCTATATCTGGGCTGACTCTACTACACTCTGTCCAGTGATGGTGGATACCCATCACACAGTACATTTTTATTATGAATAACACTCCGTATTTTACTCAACAACACAGTACACATAAAAGGCCAGAGAACAGATTGGTGTTTCTCCCAGGAAATATTAGCTTCACACCTTCTTCTTGCCAGGTGTTTTTATCTTTTTGTCAGTGAACATGATGAATGTATTTGGAGCTTAAAGTACTTTTCATTCATCTCTCCTTTCTTTGGGTTCTATAGTTACAGGCAGCAAGAAGTTGGGGGATTTTGCATATGGGGCACAAAAATCCCAACAAGAATTAATTTTTTGCAGGATTCGCTTTTGTGAATGACTGTTGTAAATGCATGTCCAGCAAAAACTTTACAGTTTATTATTATGTTATTCTCCATGGATTTGTAACTTAAATTGCAAGGCTTCTTTTCCACATATTTTTTTTTTTCAGAAAGCCAATGAAATATTGTTTTGTTTTTCCCTTCTCAGAAAAGGACCATTTTGTTAGCTGTTTTAGGGTAAATTTCCAAAACAGTTCATGGTAGGTACATATACTGACCTGTACAACAAAGTTTAATATTAATTCATCAAGATGATATGCATAAGGAAGCAGAGTATGGAAACATACCTTAAGAGTTCTACCTTTCCCTTACACTTTAAGCACCATTTTGGAAATGTAGCCCAGAACACTCTTTTAAAGGAAGGAGACATCATATTTCATATTTCCCCCCATATTAAAAGAACCAGGTTCTAAAGCTTATAAAAAATAGCAAACAAATAATGATGCGTGACTACCTTTGTCTGCCATAGGCTACCGCTCTACAAGAGCAGCATATCATCTTCCACCCTTAGCGAACACTACATTACAACTGACCATTCCCTGCATGATGAATTATCCTATTACTGCATCAAAATAAACCAAAAGTAAATCCAAACAGTATTAGGGTTTCATGTATTTTTACAGATAGAAAAGCTGATAAGACTTTCGCAGCTGAAATTATAGTCAATAGTGATATAGTATAATACTGTTGCCAGTTGTTTACAACAGGTTTAGCCATTGCATTGCACTTGCTTTTCAATGGATTTAGCTAAATGATCAGCCATAGATTAAGCTTTTGAATTCATTCCCTCAACTTGGTTAGGAAGGACTGGAAAAAATTCCAGGATTTTTCTCTATCATAGTACCTCTTTAACATGGAAGCCTGTTTTAAACGATTATGAAAAATACAGGCTATGGACTGTACTGGCATTCTCTTTGCTAGGTTTATGTTTATGTGTGTGGTAGGGAAGAGCTATGCACAAACTGAAGACATTGAAGCATTTCCTGCATGCCTGATCATTTCCCCCATCTCCTAATTCACTGCCACTCTCAAGTTCTCCCCAGAGAACTTTGTTGGAGTCCTGAGACAACTACTTTAAAATCTATGGGTAGTAAATGTGAGTCTTGGAACATTTTCAGCACTTGACTGAGCACCTTTTCAGTGCTTCTAAGATAGTATAATCCATATTATGGAAAACTTAAAATTTTCAAACTTCATGCATAAATTACTTTCAATAACACAAAGTTAGAAAGGAGAACGATAAGGTAAATCTTCTATTTCTGAAATTATTCATTCTGAAAAAGGCTTATCAAAAGAGAGAAGGGAGGAATTCCTGTAGAAATGTATAGCTAGGATCACCTCTTCAGCAAATGTCAGAAAGCAAAAAGGTTCAATGTCCAGACCTGGAAGAGAAGGACCAGCTTTGCTCTCAGACACACTACTGTTGGAGAAGGTCCAACCAAACTTAAGTTGAGAGCACCTGATGGTAGGTATACCAAGACCCAAGTTTTTTAATGGAAACATACATGGATACATTAACATCACCACAAATAAAGCAGAATATCATGTTATGCAGCAGGTAGGCTTAGTGCGATATCACAGTTTGTGCTTTGGACTTTGCTTGCAGTGAAATCAAACCTCCAGCTGATGCATAGAACCCGTTTGCTTTTGCAATAGTGTTTATCTGTTTGCATAAAGAATTGTTTCACATGGTCTCTAGACAAGGGAGTTAATGCTTTAGTCATGTCACACTGTATCTTCAGCTAAAATGCTTACTACTGGTGTATGCCTGCTTCATTTCTGCATAAACTGACATCATATACAGAAAGAGAAAGAGGGCCAATGTGCTTCTCAGAAATCAAGTAGTCATGAGACTTTACCTGCCACTACAGATATTCACATACATACACACACACATACACACGTGCACACGCACATATACACACACATGCGCACGCGCGCAAAAAATAGGAAAAACAACTCAGCAATTGCAAGAGTCACAATTTAGCATGGAATCTTCTACTTAATATTCCGCTTGATCTGCCAAGTTTATAGCCTGGCAAATCTGAATACAAATGTCGATGCAAATGAGGATTCATTATTCTTACATCGTCTTTGTGTTGAAGCTTAATGTAACTTGGTTCCTGTGGCTGCTCAGGGAATGTAGATTGCAAGACAGGAGGGGGAAAAAAAAACCAACAAAAAACCAGAGAAGCAAACAGGGAAAAGTAACAGAAATGGAAATAAATGGAAAAAAATATGTTAAGGTTTCAGACTAGCAAAACATCAGACTAATACATTACGTTCTCCCCCGATTTTCTCATATAAGGTACATTTTCTTACCATTATCAGCAGAGAAAGAGTTAACTAACCAAGACCAGTCTCCACAGAATCAAAACATAACAATCCTCCTTTTACTGATTATACAATATTGTGCCCATTGTAAAGTCAGTGCCCCATTTATCTGAAAATTTCAACATTCTTTCATAATCATAGAGCTCATCGTCTGGTAGAACCTGTACATTTAGACCTGTAAGAAGATTATAAATGAATTTAAAACCACCCCACCAGTTCTGCTTCTTTCATTATAAATTACTGCTGAATAATTCAGAAACACGTTAAGAAAACTACAGTACGATTAATAAACTACACAATGAAAATCACAATAGTTTAAATCATACATTTATTGTCCCATTTATAGCCCATCACAAGCAAGGGTTGAAAAGCACCAAATTAGAGAAAACATGAAATGCTGCAAAATTATAATTAGATCCTCAGTGCCACAGTACATTGTTCTGATGAATCTTTTGTACGGCAAGCTTATGCTTACATATAAATACCTTCTCAGTAAATAAAAATGTACTGTAGGCTTGACTTTTAGAGAAGCTGTAAAGCTTAGCATATGCGATGATCCCAAAGTCAATGCTGTAAGGCTTGCTTCTTCATCCATAAATAAAGCACATTTGCATCCATTCAGTCAAATTAGCTCCATATAAAAAGGTGGTTATAATTAGCTCCTCTTTCAGGTTCACGGTTAAAACTCAAGCATGCCTGCCGTCTTGATTAAATCCACCATCGTCTTCCAATAGCTAGTGCTAATTCTTCCAAGGAAATATTCAGTTGAGGTGTTATTTTATTCTGCACTGCTGTTAGTTGTCTAATTTACGCCAAGTCCCTGCAGTGCTTTCCTTAAGCCATCCTCTTTGTCTTGCCTTTGAAATTTACCAAATCTTACAAGAAATCAATACTTAATTGATTATTCACTTTTCTGCAGCTTCAAACAGCAAGCACGCATAAGATCCTGGAGTAGTCACCCGATTTCCAATGCAGGAGGTTGCTTGGTGGCAGGGATCTGCAAGTATCCAACAGCAGGCATTCCACGGAGCTGTGCAGTGGCGTACAGTGCCAGCATCCAATAAAGAAAACGAAGATACTCTAACGAAGCAGGAAAAGTTCCCATGTGAGACAGATCCATATCAATGCTTTAAATAAAAAGCGGAGGCTCTGGCTTTCGGATAGAAGAGCACCATTCTCTTTGCAGCTATCCCTCTGTGTTTTGCTTACCCTTTTCTTCCCATGGCACTGAAGTGGAATATCCAAAGTGCCACTGAACTCAGAGAACTCCACGCCGGAACGGGGGTGAGGCTCATGCTGTACCTCTGACATAGAATAAGGATGGCAAGCACGTAACATTACAAAATGTAGGACAAATTCAGACGAGAGAGAGAGAGGGAGAACAAGAGACAGATGGCGGATCTGGCTAGGAGCCAAAGCCAGTGAAATGAATTACATTGCTGAATAACTGTACACCATTGATTCTGCCACTTGTTGCTGCATGGCAAAAAAGGGCCCTGGTGTTGGCAGGAATCTCCTTGAATGTCACGCATGCTGCAGACAACTTTTCACACGTAACTCACCGCACTGACAATGACACACTATGGCAGGGAACGTCGTGTGTGTGTCTGTGTGTGTGTGTGTCTGTGTGTTTGTGTGCACGGGGAAAAGTGCGTGCGTGTGCGTGAGGGAGAAGAGAGAAAGCCGGAGTGCTTGTGGGGGGTGTGTGGGTATGTGCCTGCGCGTGTGGTGTGTGTGCCTGTGCGCGCGCGCGTGTGTGTGGAGGGGAAAACAATCACTGCAATCCAGCCATTTTGTTTAATGAAGAATGGAAGGCTGGCATTCAGAGACGTGGTTATGTGCCGCATATTAATGTGTGCTCTGTAGACATCCTCCCCCTTTTTAAATGAGTGGCACAGGAACGAAGCCCTCTATAGAGCAGCCACCGTGGGAGCAGGAGCTCGCAAGGTAACATATCATCGCTAAACCTACGGACGTGCCACCCGCTGCTCTGCAGAAGAACAAGTTACTGTCTGACAAGGAGGAAAAGCTGGTCCCATGGTTACAATGTTTGGGTGTTTTCGCAAAGATAGCCAGAGTCGAAGCAGATTGTTCAATAAATGCTTCGTACCCAGGATGAAGGGAGACATTATGGGATGCCCAGGGGGCTTTGGAAATCAAATACAGTGTTTGAGTAGCACAATTTGAGGTACATTATAAAAAAGCAATTTGAATTGCCAATGAGGCGACACATATCTGCATGCTAATTAGACCTGTGTCAAGCTTAGTCTGCCGGGTTGTGTTGATGGCTAGGAATGTGCTTGTAACTTGCTGAGAGATTGTTTCTGCATAAATTATCAGCTTTGTCCTACTGATCATTTTCTGCAAACAAACATGAAATGTAAGATCAAAAGGCAATTCTGAAATTAAAATTATTGATTGATAAAGCCTAGATTTCAGAATCTAATTAGAGGAGGCACAAACAAAAGCTGATATTATTACAGATTGTGCCTGAACTAGCAGCCAGATTGTGCAAGGCTTGTAATTTATCTTTGTTTATGCAGCCGGGATATTAAAAATGTAATTAAAATGGTAAAATGATCTGATCAGAAATAGCCACCTAGTGGCAAGTATATTATTTTAAATGGATTATAAATGCATTGATCGGTGCAAATAAAAGGTTTTTTTAATGACAAACATAGCAGCTCATTGAAACTTGCTGAGCAATTTGTCTTTTGCTAATAAGTTGTCTTTTGTGTTTTGTTCCATAGATAAGCAACATCATTTATAACCCTCATTTGCACACTAATAAACATTCTGTTATTACAGGTGGTGTTGAGAACATCTTTCATAAATTATGGCATATGAAAATAGAAGAAACAAATAAACCCTTTTCTAGACATGCACTATATACATTCTGTAACATTAGAATATTCACCTGACAGCAGCAGAAGTTGCTTATTAACACACTCTATTGCTCTATTTAAGCCATGAAATGGTAGAAACACTATTAATATGTAATTCAGCTTCTTAGCTATCTTGGTTACTTTAAAATGCTATACAAAACACAGAGGGCCCAATTTACTAAGTCTGTGCAGATTCAATTACTAAATTTCATGGTAATAAAGAGGTCTTCGTGATTTATACTTTATTTTATCCTCATTTAGAACCTTTCTGGAGCTGCCAAGTGGATTAAGTATTTAAAGAACAGACTGTTTAGCTGCACACAATATAGGAATGAGTTTTGAAATTTCTCAGCCATATGAGCTATGGACACTGAAACTGCCAAAGGAAGCTTTGTCATATGTTAATGAAGCTAGACGGCAAAAAAACAAACTACAAACAGTTTTTCAAGAAAATATAGTCAGAAGCTTCTAAGTTCATGTGCAGGGCTTAACTCATTTATTTCTTCTTATTTCAGATTTCCACATGAAACCACTATGGAAATACTCAATTCCTTTTTAAGAAATTCACAATTTAGGGTCCTGTCAGCAGCTCTGGGGTCTTTTGTTAGGTGCACTTAAAATGCCAGATTAAATATTAATATGTGGTTAGAGTTGTGCTATTTTGCAAGCCCTGAAACCCTATTAGTAAATCATGATCTGGTGACTGATGCAAGAAATTTCAAGGCACCAAGAGTGCAGATTGCCCATCAATCTGATGGATCACTAATTTTTAGTAAATCAGGCCCTTGGACTTTTAGCTGTAAGCAGATATATGTTTCATTGTGACGGGAAAAGCAGTCCAACTAACAGAGCAATTTTCTGCACTGAATGTGTACCGTAACAGGCAGAGTTGTTTTGCATAATCAGTAAGTTATTTGAATACAAGTGTTCATTTAACAGGCTGTGCATGAATGATGTTCTTCTTGAAGAAAACACATTTTAAGGTAGAAGAGAAAGCTGCATTATTTTTATGGAATAGTACTAGGATTTAAAAACAGGTCCTCAGTGTGATACAGCTCCAGGATGCCAAAGGAGAACGCCCAGGAGGTAGTGTCACATCTTTCCAGCCCGCCCAAGTAGCTGCATCTCTTTAATAGCTTCATCACCCACTGACCACAGGTCATATATGCAGAGTATTTATGTGGGGTGACAAAAGATCAGGCAACGGAAAAGGGAACCCAAAAGGGGTGGGAAACAATCTGGTTGAAAATACTGAAAATACTTTTAGATAATAAGCTACTGCTGTAGAGAAGGAAGATCCTCCCTGACATATGGCATGCTTTGATATGTGGCTGAGTTCCAGCCTTCCTAACCTCTTGAGAAAAAAACCCCAACAACCCCCAAAACCAAACCACACCCTCTTTATTGGCCAACTTTATTTCATACAGATGTATTTTGACTTCTAGCTCCTTATAATATGGATTTTGGCAGCTGATTTAGGTATTTACTAATTATGAAGTGTTTACTGTGTACAGATAATAGCATAGTGTATATTGCCTTCCATTTTCTTTCTGTCCTTTTTGCTTTCCTAGCTTCTCTCTGTCACTTTTTTAGCAGTCTGCTGACACTCGCATGGAAATCACCATTAGAAAGAGACCTCTCCACACGTCCTCTGTTGGTGCTGCTTGACTGAAGAAGTACAGGTTTGAAAGGCTGATAAGCCTTGCATGTATCTGTTTCTCTCTCAGCTCACCTTTTTCAAAACACATATACACACTGCTTAAAAGAAATCCCACTAATCTTAATCTAAAATATAATGTAATTAATAAATTCAGGTTTTATTCTTTAGCAGAAGGGTACAGATATAAGCCTTTACAATCAATATATTGAAAGCACAACATGTGGTATACAATTTTTAAAAATAGTTAGTGTGCAATAATTTAAGGCTGACCCAAGCTGATGGACAGTCTAAGAAAGAGAGATGCGGTGGTGTTATTTTTACTCCAGGTGGCCATTTTTTACCATTTTCAAATACTAAATAATTTCTTTTATTTAAAGAAAGTGATCCAAATCAATAGGCCTTCTGGTATTGACATTATGAAGTAATATGCAGCAACACCAACCATCCTGAAACATTCCAGTGGGCTTTTAATGTGAGCGAGAGTCTGCTGGGAGCAGCCTCCCCGGCCGAGGCACATGGAGGGTGTTCTAATTTCCACTAAGCCCTGATCAATGGGAATTTATTACCACTTAGACAAATAGAAAGCCAGACCATGTGCACAAAACCAATACCGGCTTGGATATATGGTCCACATCAGAAAGAAATACAAATATTAAAAGTAAAACAAAATAGTAAACCAATATATGGACGTCTTTCTAGCCTTCCTTTTCCACAAAGCTAGTGCTTTGCTACTACATCCTGTGAAAATACAAATGCTGACGGAAGAAAGCTCACATGTATTTAATAGCGTTCCAGAGTAATGTACGTATCATTGTTTCTGAACTGTAGCTCCTATTGTGCTCTGTGTCCTACTCATGTGTTTACCAAATGTCAGAAACCTCCTTTACAGGCTATTAATACTATTGTGGTCCCTCCAACATGCACACAAATACACCCACTCCTCCCACCACACACACTTTCTCAGTGTCCATCAATATGTTGCAAAGTCTGCGTTTCATTACCATATCATATGGAGTATTGATTCCTGTTCCAAGCTAAATAATGTTGTTTTTTAAAAGATCTTTTACCCTTTAAGTGGGGTTTGCTAACTGAACCGCAGACTGGTAACAAAGACGTATTATAGTATTTGATACCATATATACTTTGGCAAACACCAAACCCTGTAACTTAGGCAGAAATTTCAATGCTTAATTCAAGTTTTACAAACAGGAAAATTGTGCACAAGATCCAGTTACATACATTCCATGTTAAAAAGGGAAACATTCCTAATAGACCTTTCAACATAATAAGATTCAGGCCTTAGCAGTAAAGAAAATAATTACCAGTTTTATTAGGCTTCAACTAGTTTCCATACCAGATCTAAAAAGTCACCTTGCACCTATATAAAGAGGATTATTTATGTATTTATCTGTACATGTGTCCTCATCAGCCACTGTATACAATCATTTTGTGGCATTCAGATTCAGCACAAAAACATCAAGGCCTAAGTACAAATATTATTACTATAATGGGTTTTCATTTCTAGAGGTCATCAGGGGAAGGGATTAATTTTGCTTGCTTTATTGTACACACAGAACAGCACACAGGGTCATATTACAATGCCTCTATCTGGAAAATCACATTCAGTTGTAACGAGAAAGGCACTTCTTAAAACAATTTTACAATTTTGGGTGTATTAGCTGTATTTTATTTCATTTCTACATTGCTTTCTTTTATGCACATTTATTTCAGATATTATTAATTGATTGTGAGTGATATTTACAAAGATGATTTCAGGTGTCTTTTTTGATCTTTGACAGCTGTTTGCATTTCCTTTTCAAGGTTCCTTTTATCAGTCATAATATGGAAACATTTTCTATCTCTGGCTTGCTATAGATATTTTTTCAGAATTGTATGGAGAACTTAAAATCTGTTAACCATGACAAAAGTACTCCAAATGCATTGCATTTCCTTACAGTTTCTGTATATTGTACATAAAATGGTCTCTGGCTAATAACTTACAGACACAACTTTATTTCCCCCTTGCTTCTTCAGAGAGCCTCTCATTATGAGATATTATTTAAATGAGACAACTGCATTCTCATCTATGCTGCATGAAACTGATATTCTGCTACCCAAGGAACTTCATTCTTCACATCAGATGACATTGTGAAGCAGGCTTTGTATAGGCAGGGTCAGAAGCAGCAGGAAAGCAAACCCAAAAGATCATGTCATACAATGTCCAGATATACACATCTGTACACAATATCCATTTAATAAGTATGAAATAAACAGTCACATTTTAGTCAGCAACAGATGATATTTTTAGTCCATTTTCAACCAGTTTCAAAGCTGTGTGAGTGAAAGCTCAACAGAGCCAGAACCGGCTGCAGAATCCCAATACGACAAGCTGAGATAAGAAAAAGAGAAAATACGTTTTAAAATAAAATATGGAGAAAAGCGAGATGAAAAGCAAAAGCAAAAATTGAATAGAACCATTGACAGAGACACAAATACTGGAACTAAAATTAATAAAAATAAAAATTTAATGCCTATAGTATTTCTTATATGCCATATGCTAGATTCACATGTTTTTCTTATACTTGCACAGGGAAAACTTGTTCTTCTTTTTCTATAGCTGATAAAACCTAGATTTTGCTCAAGTTAGAAAACTTGTTTTTCCCGAGGTTTCCTTGATAGGGATAAAAAAAGTAGTTTAAACTACTGGAAAAAAAGATTGACCAACCTGAAGAAGTTCCCTGAATATTCCCAGTCTTAACAGTAATACTCTTCTGACTTATTTTGTCTTGGCAAAGGAGCTGAGAAGCAGCAGTGTCTGGAGACATTATGATTTCAGAGGCCAAGACTATCCATAAACCTTACAAAAGCACTGGAGAACTACACAGAGCAACAGCATTATAGGCAAGATAAAACACATGCTTCCTTTCCCTAATGCATGCTCTTTCTGGCTTTGCAGATTGGTAATAAACTCGTTCTCCCAGACACTGTCTTTTTGGAGCACCAAAGACTATTCTTGGCACTTGAGGAATACATGTGCAAGCATGCTGGCCACTGAAATTATGAGCACAACTGAAGGAATGATATGTCCTTTCCCATTCCAGCAAGGATGTCTCAGGGACTCTATTGACTCTAGTGCATTGAGACTATTTCTCACTCCAGCAAAGATCCATTAAACATATAACATTTTTTTGGCCAGAATATAGCCAAAAAAGTTCTCATTGCCATGTGAGAGTATACATTGTGTTAAGAGGTACACAAACGTGTACCTTGGGAGTACCTGCTTTTGGTCTTAACTATAGTTCATCCAGATCTTTCAGCCTACATATTTGTCTCCACCTTTTTAAGAAAATATTTGATAGAAGTACATTTTGGTGTGGAGCAATATAGGTTTAAGACTGTAAAGGTTTTGTATGCTCCTGTGCATAACATGCATAGGTAAGAAAAGATGATAAATAATTCCATTCTGCATTCATGTACAGCAAAGATAAAGGCTCAAATTGTGCTTAAACTTGCATATATTAAATCCTGACATGAAAGTAAAATATATTAAACTATTGTAAAGAACTTCACCAACCCTTTCTTGCTTCTCCATCTAGACATATTTGACATTAAGAGAAGAAACAAATATTGATACACTAGAAATAATAAAAGTAACTTTACTGCAGAATATGCATTTTCCTTTACTGAAATGTTTATACACAATCACACAGATATGTACAGAGCATCCATATGACCCTTACCTTTCTTGTTGCTTAAAGTGTTATTCTTTAAAATTCAAGACAAGTTTCTGAATAAATCAAAACCAAAAACATTTAAGATGCTAGTTGAATCAGGGGAAAAAAAAAATAAGTAATAAAAAGCAAAGAAGTAGAATTAGTCCAGAGGTTTTTTTCAAATATTTGTCTTACTGTTTTTCCAAGCCAAGGGGATTGGATTCCAGTCTTCTGGGTACTTAGAGGAGCCATTTCAAATTTAAAAGGTCTGATCCCACTTGACTCTCTCTCTCTCGGAGTATAACAGCATCCTGGCACCTGTCCTCAGCCTCACACAGATCCCAGACACCATCGTACTAACTCACAGAACAGTCCTACGGGCTGGGGGCTACTGGTTCCCCAGTCACTGGTTATTTTAAGCCTGGACCTTACCTTTCCCACTCCAGATGGTTATTATTCTTGGATGGGTTAGTGGAATTGTGTCCCTTCTGATATAGGAATCCCACACTTACTGGGACTCGAGGGGGCATTCCCATCAAGATTTTTTTATTTTATGATCAAAACAAGAAATATAAGAAAAGCTCCTGACCAGTTCTATCCAAACACATCCTTTTGCAAGGAAGTCTATACAGTGCAAGGCTGTGAGAATACACAAAAAAACAACCACCCCCCACCCGCCAACAACCGTCATCTTTCCCAAACTTACTGGTTTAGACTTCATTGTGGATACTCTGGAGGAGACACCAGGCCCAAGCGACACAGGACCCACACCCCTACTGCTAAACTTTTTTGCCCTCCAGAGGTGGCTGCACTCAAAGTGTCTGTTTGAGATTTTCTCTGTCTCACATTAACTCCTGAACTACATCCAGGAATTAGTCAGCTGAAGGCTAGCTGGCACAGGACGAAATCATGCTGGGGAACATGCTAACATTTTAACCATAGAAAAAGTAGTATTCCAGAGCTCAGGAATGTTCCTAGGCTCTGTTTAATTTTAGGCTATACATTTAACCTTTAAGTCTTTCCAATAATGAAAGTGAGCTTTGGACTAGGTCCTTAGAGGGCCAGTGACATTTGAAGGATGGGAGAGGGATACAATCAATTTAAATATGCATTTGCAAATTTACAAAATATTATAAACATGTAAGGTAGTGCATCTATCTTCATCAGACTCTAAAGCTGTAAATACCAGATGTCATTTATAGATTAAATGATTTTCCTAAATCTAATTTTATATTAATACAAACCATTTGTCAATTCAACATGAAGGTTTCTATTTTAAACATTCAAAAGTCATGGAATGCAAATGTTAGGGTTATCCCAGTGATTCATTGCACAAAACATAAATTAAGGTATAAACTGAACAGAAAAATTTGTTTTTCTGAGAGGTGTTGAAACAGATCTGTAACTGACCTGCTCATGGCATTTTCACCTCTACTTCCTCTTCTGGGGAAAATCTTTCAAAACCCCACAGCCCAATAGCCTCCTGCACATATAAAAATTTAACTGACAGTAAACAAAAATCTAGCATGTGCAAGAGGCCTTTGACATGTGAGTTTATAAGGAAAAAAAAATTCACCTGCACTTTAAGATGGACTTTTTCTGTTCCTGGTTACCATCAGTAGTGATAGTTTCCAAATCATGGAATGGTTAAACACTCTGTACCTTTATCTTCATTTCACTCAAAGACTGATCCTTTCAGAAGATATTCCAAGTAACTGGCAAAGATAACCAGATTGTCAACAAGTAATTAAAGAAATTAAAGGAAACCATATAATGCTTAGATAAAAAGAAAGTTTTAAAATGTAGCAAATAAATGGCTGATTCCTTTTTCACCATGATTCGGAAGGATAAGATATCACAGAAGGTAATATCAAAACTAATTTGAAAAGTTATATATGATGCTACTGTTTTCAAATTAGAAACTTGATAATGTCATTAAGTCTTTGATAAGATCTGTAAATGAGAAAATGTAATTGTTTAAGAGCAGAATTTTGCCAATCTATATTTCTCAGAATCCCTAATTTTGAGCTCCCAAAGGAATTGTCAATAGAGCTGGCAGTTAAAAAGAAGTAACTCAGTTCAAAGTGACCCTTGCCATGTTCAGTCTGCATATTTGGATCTTGATGAAGGCAACTGGACAGGCACAAGGCAATGAAGGCCACCTCCGTTTCTGCCCATGAAGCTGTTGTAGACAGTCAGCTTCATGGAGTTAAGTGTTCTATTTCTCTCTATTCTATTTTAAAGCAATTAAATGCAGGAACTCTGCTGACCACCAGGACCTTCCTTCACTAGTCATCATCAACACTTCAAGGACTCACCCTTCTCTTGAATATGGCTCCTGACTTTGGAACCAGCTTAGACTCATTTTTTTTTTTTCTTTTCTCATTTTTAACACAAAGGATTTATTTAATTAAGTGTGAGTACAGGACAGATACATGCCAAAAGCAATGCTGGCAACCCTCTCCGTAGACAGGATTCAGCTATATTAGCATACAGTGACAGAAAGAGCTCCTCTATCATAGCAGCTCCTCCATTTCAATAAGCTGTTCCAGTAAAAGGAATCTATTATTTTCTGGATTTTGCTAGCACAGTTATGGCAGGACAATGAACACAATACAAGTAAATGTAAAGTAGAAGACACAAGACAGAGAGCAGAACAATAGTGACCCTGATAAACATCCATGAAAGAGACCTTCTGAGCTAAGCCTTGACTGCAACAGACTTTGTAACTTGGCATTACGAACAAAGTGTGCATTTCTTAGTTTCATGTGTACATAGAAACATATTTTCAACATTTATAATTACATTACCCGATGACAGGTATCAAAGTCTGTCACTGAAATTTGTAGCTAGGACTCTTTTGTTTGTTCTCATTGAAGCTGCAGTTTGATGAGATGATTGTGTGTACTTACTGATAAATGGGATGAGCACTCAGGACTTCAATATTTTTCGACACAAACATATATTGCTTCCTTTTTAGTATTAACATATTCCAACATTTGGAGTACTTACACAGGGCTCAGATGTCAGTAATGCATGCATCCAAGAGTTCAGGTATTCTGTTGATTTTTTTTAAAATGTGAAGCCAAGCATAATTTGGTTTTCATTATATTTATGCTGTGGGATCTCTCCAGAGGTAAGAAAATGTAAAAATCCACAAACCCAAACCCAGAAACACCAAAGCAAGAGTCAGGAGAGGCATCTAAATATTTCTGCCTTAAATAAGGCATGTCTTGTATCACATACCCTCATATATGATCTATTCACTATGTATCAAAACTATTTGATTTTTAAAACGTCTATATTAAAATGTATAGGAATAAAATTTATAAATACAACAGAAAATGACAATATGAAATGAAAGTCTAAATAACCACCAGCTTTAAAGAGTTATAGAAATACCTTTATATTTTCATTCATAAAAAAATATCAGAACAGGAGATAATAAAATCTCATTAATGTACAATGCTTTGTATTGCATCTCAAATGACTTTCACAGCAAGAAACTTGCCTTACCCATATCTAAACATCTGTGGTACTTCTAAGCAGAAGGAAGTATAAAATCAAATTATTCCTACTACATCATTACATAATTTATTCTCAGTTATACCTTGAGAATGATTTTAAATATTCAATTAAGCTGCTTTTGAATTTTAACAAAGATTATTTCAGTTCTTATCACCTTTGGATGCCTGTTCAAAATGCTTACTGCTAAGGCATTAAACATAACCTCCCATATTGTCACATTGACTGTAGGGTAAATGAGTTTATGATGATTTCTCCCTCCAAGGCTTGGAATATTAAATTAAAATCTAAAAGAAACAACAACATTGTTTTCATATAACCAGGGGCCTCTCCAAACATAAAATACATTTGCATAGTTCCAGACTCACTGAGGGGGAAGTAAGTTTACGTATTCACATAAAAGTGGCAGTGATGTGTTCTTATATTCTGTCAAGCTACAAATCTGAAAATTTGCCTAAAGGCAAATTGGATTTTATCTATCCATAACATTAATATAAAACAAATCTGCATAGCTTTTTATTGATATTACATTCTGCTTTTCTTACTTCTAAATTTAAACAACGTTTCATCTGACAGCATGCTGCAGATTTTTTGTTTCTTGCTTCATCTATTGCTGAAGTACAATATATTCAGTGGAGTTCTTATCTTTTAAAATGATACCTCCTTCCAATTAACAGCATTTCAACACAAAATTGCTCGAGTAACTAGACTGTGTTGGTCCAATCCTTAAGTCATGACTTAAGTATGTATTTCTGTGGAGCGCTTGCTTTTTTTTTGCCTGAGTAAGGACTGCAGAAGTGTTTGGGGTTTGTTTGAAAATTAATAGCTAGCAGTTTTCTTGTTCATTAGAAAAAGCTTTCTTTTTAAGGTTTCCTCCATAAATTTATCTGAATCCTTCCCTACCATGGCCAATGAATTAAAACCATGTTGTAACATTGCATCATCTATATAGTTGTAAAATAGATTTAATACAATCAAGAATAAATCATTGACAGATAAATTCAATAAACATGGTCTGAAGGCTGAGTCTTGGCGGACATCACAGTCCATTTCAGCCAAGCCAGATTCCTTGCCCTGTACAACAAATTTGTGCTCTTCTTCTTAAACAGTCATGAATCTGAGTTAAGTGACTTATCCTCAAGAGCATCATAGTCTTATCTCCTCTAATCAGCATTCTAGAGTCAATCAAATAAAATACTTCTGTGAAAATTACAAAATACAGTGCCAGTACTTTGATTCTATCCAATGCCTGGTCACTGGCAATATTACTGTTAAAATGCCAGATGCCAAAAAATATTCTTGGCACAGTAAGGAAGAAATGGAAGTCACAGATCTAAAGAACTGGGTTGAAAATCTGCCAATTAGAGGGATAGAAAGAGAAAAAGCCAAGTTGCTTTTATTCTCCTACCTACTGATAACTAACTAAAATTAACTGAAATGACTGAAAATGAGCTCAGACATGGCCTCCTGGGAGTTGATTGCAACATCAGGCATCACCCAGAGTAAGGTGAAATTCTTTGCATTGACCCTTACTTTGGCATAGCTAAAAACGAGTTCACTCTTTCTCTTTCAGAAAGTTTTTCAACATTCTGGACCGGCTGCCCTGAAGGAGAAAGAACATCAATTCTCTCAACAACTACCATATTTTTTGCCATGACTCTAGTACAAAAGGGGTGAAGGCAATGCTTTTATCTTTCTTTTTGGCTGAAATCACAATCTGATGTCTCGACTTGGCCAAACTGGGAAGAAAGGAAGGTAGAAATATTTTATTCCACACTGTAGGGAGCAGACAGACTTTAACTATGACTAAGAGATATTTCCAAGTACCTTTTCACAGTATTTTTCATTTTTCTTTAAGTTGCAGTTTGGATTTTTTATTGCACATTAAACTATCTCACCTAGAAAAAAATCACTAAAAAAAAACCCCAAAACTTAAAAATGTTCCTTAGTTTGGGGGATTATGTGTATTATTATGTTCAACTACAGCTAAAGTGGTCATAGCATCAACTATTCCTAAATTTGGAAAGCCTGACAAAACACTTAGATTCTATAGTACTCAAAAGAGGTTAAAAAAAATTACATTTATGGGTTACATAAGTAAATGTCAGTAATTTCATTTTGGAAAGAAGTATAATGGAAATCTACCTGCGTTAAAATCCCTGTCACTGAGAATAGAGGTTAATTTTGTCCCTTTACAGTATTTCAGTGATGCACTTCTAGAATTTATTTTGTTTGATATTCGTAGAGTTTTTTAAATCTCCTATCCTGAAATTAATCAAACCCCTAACCATCTTCACTTTTATTAAAAAAAAAGGCATATTTTGTTCATTTGTTTTTAAAAGAAACAATGACGGTGGCAAAATGTCTGAAAATGTCATCAAAGTTTACCTGAAAGCAGAATGATCCCCTTCAGCTGTCTGAAAGGTCCTGGAAATCTATACATTATTTGTAAAGATCCACAAAAGAGTAACTAAGAAAATAAGCTTTAGAAAATAAGCTGTGACCCTCACATGTGATTGAAAAATACAGTACAAAATTTCCAGATCTATTCCACTATGATTGGAGGGTAGAAGCCAGGTGGGATATCTTAATGCCTTAAATGGCAGCAGACATGCATTTGGGCAAACATATTGTGCCCATCTTGACAAAAGACTCAAAACTTACTATAAAAGAGCTCACAGCTTCACGTATTTAGAGCTTTGCTGTTTGAAGAAAGACTTAGCAAATAAAAATAATGCTAAAATGTTTACTCTTAGTTTACTTTTTCGTAGTGTCTCATTTTGCATCCTTTATCATGTGCACCTGACTTTCTACCATGAAGTACAAAGCTCTTCTCATTGACTGTAGATGGAGTTTAAGCACCTTATTCAGTATTTTGAATTCCTTTCCTAGAACAGGGCATGTAACTTCATTCTAGCTTTTCTACTAAGCACAATAATACTTTGGGGTTCTTTAGCTAGTCTTTAGTGGTAGTGCATGGCTGGGGTGTAGGAGCACCTCCTAGCTCCTAGTCTGGATGATCTCTGTTCCATCCTATTTTAGGATGAGATGTGGGAACCCAGCACTGCAACCTTTCTCCTTCTCTCTGGTTTTTATGGGAAGGAAAATGAGGAGATTAGGCTGGATGAAAAATAATATAAGTTCCCTGGTCTGAACACCAGAAGCCAAGACAAATTTTGGTCCTTAAAATTTTTAACTCTTCATTCTGTTTATGTAATATACACCTGTAAAAATGGAAACAAAGGCTAAAAAAATAGGATTTCCATGTATGAATGTGTTTGATTTGTAATATTATCTAATTAAAAACATTCAGAATCAATATTTAATGCTCTAAGCTAAACACATTTACATTATTTCAGGAATCTGATCTTTAAAAAGCAAACTGAAGAGATATTTAACATATATTGACAAACAGTGTCCTGAGAAATGGACATATCTGTCTATGAGTCTATCAGATTTAAAGGGTCTGCAGTAGAAAGTCATGGTAACTTTCTTCAGACTGGTTTGTGCTGTAAAATCTGTATTCACATAAATGTACAAGACTGAAAATACATCAGTAAACCCCCTAATACACTGCTATGTGTGAGTGAATTTAAACCAAGCTTAAATGAAGTTAGGAATTTATCTGACTAATGATGAAAATTGAAGTTTATAATCTATGTTAACATCTGATTTTCTTTAGATGTATGTTTTGAAAAGGAAGTATAATACTCTTCAACATTGTGAACTTTTGAACTACAGCTTCTTTGCTAACACCTGTTAGTTTGGGGAAGGGTAGTCTTGGATCAGACTCAAATTTAGGGTTTTGCCATGACACTGAAATACTGTAGCCTACAGTCACAATTCCTATGTTTTATATCTCTAAGTCCACTTGACTGAAATACACATTTCACCACATCAGCAAAAGGAAATAGTTGGAGTTGACGGTATGCAGTACAAAATATTACTATTATTTTTTATAATGTATACTTTCAACCAGATACCATCCTCAGATATGAATCTGCAGCTGAAAATGCCTTATGAGAAAGCACAAACTGGATTTTTAAGGTTACAGAGTAACGCGTTCCACATATCTGAGGCTCAGATACAGCTGGTGTGGGTTTTTTTAACTTTGGATAAAAATCACCAGTACAATATTCAGTCCATAAAGATCTGTTAAAAATTTACCAGGCTATGATATTCATTATCATAGTCTTTCAAGAGAAAGCTCAAATGTTAAAATGTAGCTAGACGCATACCGGCAATATATCACTCTGTTTTAATAAACACATATATTTTATTTTATTTTATTTTTAGATTAGTTTCATCTTGAAAATTACAAATTGGATTAGGAGTTTTGATATGATTCGAAAACAGATTGACAGTCTACTTAGCATTTTTATTAGTCGTGTAGATTATCTATAGGCTATAGATGACCTCAGTAAACTTAACATTCTTTAGGCAGTCAGACACAAGGCAACATCAGCCAATCATAAAAACATGTAGTTGATTATTAGGTCTCAAGATGTGTCAAATCAATACAGTGTATCACCTTCAAGGCTAGATATAAGAAAGCGTCTGCATCTTTTGTAACTTAGGAGGCTGAAGGAAAAATGCTAAAATAAAAATAAAACACCAACACCACAGTTTGCATAAGTCCTGTTTAATACAGGTACCTATATTTTTGTAATTTTGGGTTTTTGATATAATTATGACAGTTTTTAGTCTTTGAATCCCTTTGAAACCCAAAGAAATATAGGCATTAAATTCAAGCTTTAAAAGGATCAGATTGTTTCTACCATCTTTTTGTCACTACTATATATGTAACCAACATTAAGTGGTCTCTTCTGCTTCTGATTGCAACAAGAAATAATTTAATACAACCAACACACAGTTAAATATCAAAGGACTGTTTGTAATCATGCTTAACTGATGCCATCACACTGTTTAAGGGAAAAATATGTAATGGAGAGACGGTGGCTATGCTGTACTTGTGCTTGCACTATTTAAGGTGCAGTACCCATGTCAGTAACAACATATAAAGGGAACAGTTCTTCAAAAATATTGCTTTTCTGCAATTCCTTGGTTTCTGGATATTAACCTACAGCTGGACTTTACCATTACTTGGCTATCAACTTCACCCTATTGTCTGCTGACCTTACTATCACATTTACCTTATTTAGGAAAACAAGGAACCAAGACTCTCAATTCTTCTCTTATTACCTCAGGCAAAGAGGAGAAAGTGTAACGTGTCATTAACTTCTGTGGATCTGGACCCATGCTTAAGGAATTTACTCAGAGACAGAATATACTTACCATTCTGAAGCAGCATAATTCAAAATACAGTTCCTCCACAGGCTGGATATATTAAGCCTATCTCTTACAGTTACCAAGACAGAGCAAGGAGACACCAATCCTTCTTTAAGATTACCTTACAGCAAAACTTAATCTTTACATGCTTTGGCTGTATCTACAGACTGGATCTTAAATGTTTCACCACAAAGAGTGCTTCCACATGACCGTGGTATATTCCCCATAGATGAACTGCAACCTTGAAGCTGCAATAAAGACAGAACAAGACACATTTGTCCCATACTCATGATCATAATATAAAAGGCTACTCTATCACACCATTAATAACTATGAATTTAGATTCAGGTGGCTTGTTGGATGTTTCAGAAATTTTCATGTAGATTTTTCCATTTAACTTATCAGGAGACGGTTTTCTGAGTGTGTTAACATTTTTCATTTCTAAAATTAAAATTGATTTGGAGAATAAAATTGTGAATAGTATATTCAGAAAAGTGCTAGACAGCTTTATCACAACACTAAGCATGCACAAGAAGTTGTTCTGATAAAACTACTCGAAAGAGAAAATATCTCCTGATATATCTACATATATCTATATTGATTCATCAGACAGATATTTTCCTCCTGAAATGAGGGACCAAACCAAAGTCATCTGGAAGCATAGTTTAAATAAGCATTACTTATAAGACAGGAAATGGCAAAATGCAATATTTCATTCTTTGACATAGGCTAGAAATTGGCCATACCTTTTCTTCAAAATAACTTTACTGAGGACTTAAAATAATATTTTGAAAATGTTTTTTCTTGTCAAAACACAGCTTTAGTCAACCTTCTCCCTTCCTAGTGGATTCTTAACAGTGGAATGAAGAATTCTTAATATTCAGAAACTTTTTTTAATACCTGTGCACCAAAGACCTTTAGAGACTGAAATTCCAGCATGCTTAATATCCCTGCCAGACATTTTTGGAATTTGTTTGTTTGTTTTATGGAATGTTACCTGAATTACAGGACATGAGTAAAGCTTTTTCTGCTTAAGTCATTCAGTTACCCCTTTTGTAATAATGCTGGAAATGAGGTGGCTTTGTATATAATGTATCACACTTCAAAACCCCTATGCAAGTCAGCTTTTTTTTCTTCTTATTTGATATATAGATTCTCAAACTAAGATATCATAACTGTTATTCCTAACAGAATTAACTGCTATTCTGCACAGAAATAGCTGTAACAGTGCCATATGATGTTTGAGAACTTTTTTCCTCCTCCTGCTTAATTAAGTCCCGTAACTCCTAATTAACACTTCCGAAAGCTTTAGTTTGTCTAAGGTAGTAAGCCCTAGAATTTCAAGGGTAATAGGTGTTATGCTAATTGAAAGGATAGTTACAAATGAGTAGCTAAGGGATTAGTCCAAGAAAAGCTAAATGCATTTAGAAAGTTTTCATTACAGTTTTCTATACAGAAAGATCCAAAGAATCTTAACTGACTAGAAACTGAAAATCAAGCAAAACCAAACTCCTTTACAACTGACTCTTACTAATGTGTCTCTCTTCGAATCCTTCCCTCTCACTGATTTTGCTGGAAAAACAAACATATATGCCATAATTAACTAGATATACAAACATGAGGTTTAACTTCTGTAACCTTTAGTGAATCTTTTTGCCTGATTTATTCTGGCTAAGGCTAAAAAAAAGTCATATCTGAGGGGCTAGAACTTAATTTTCTCTGCTGAGTACAGATTTCTGCTGACCAGCCAGCCTGTTCTTTGTGACGTCTTAAGATAATTTCTCTTCACTCCCTGCTACCAGGAAGCATGTGTACATATATATATATATATATAATGTATATATACACGCACTGAAAGAGATTGTTTTTCCAGAAGCATCCTGAAGAGCAAGCTGCCATGTTGAACTGGGCAGTTCATTGGAAATGTCCCAGCATACCTTTCAAATGTCCTACAGAAATGCACTGAAGTACATGACGTAGAAAGGATTGGTTAGTGCGCAGATCTAAGGGTCTCCATACCCCTGGAAACATCTTACTGTACTGAAGATCATTCTGGTTATTTAGTTACTGGTAAATTTCCTAAAATGAATCCCTAGGTCATCACATGATCATATATAATATTTCATCTTTTTTTTTTTTTTTTTTTAATTACTTGTCCTTAAGGTCTTGTGATTAATGTTCTATTGGATATCTGAATTAGTGCCCTGGATTCAAGCTCCTTTATGTGCCATTTTATGAAAAATATTATATGAATGACCTCATTAGAAATCTAATAGGACCTAAATTCCACATCACTTTGCACTGTCACTTTTGGTTTTCTCCTCTGTCAGACTTCTTCCTGATACCTCACAGTCATTGATTTTGCATTTGAATATAAGCATGTTGCATTAATACACTATTACAAACTGCTTTAGTGTACTTGGAAGTGAACACATTACTCTTGGTGATCTACGTAACAGCTTGCACTGCCCCTCTTCCATTCCCCCTTCTTCCTGGTACTGTTAATAACCAAGTCAGTAAGTCAAGGACAGAGGTTAGTTTGGCCTGACTTTTTTTTTGTGAGACAACTTATTTTCTCTGTTTTTTTTCTTCCAGCAATTCAGCTTATGGTCACTGGCCCCAGTTTATTTATTTATTTTTAGTAAGAAGGCCACAATAATGTCTTCCCAAAACCTTCTCTTCTGCAGGCTAAACAACCTCAACTCAGCCTTTCTTCATAGGACTGGTGTTCCAGCACTCAGGTCTTTTTCTGTGGCCCTCCTCTAGACTTGCTCTAACAGACCAATTCTTTTTTGTGCTGGGAGTATTGGAGCTGCATGGGTCTCACAGGAATGGCGTAGAGATGGAGAATCACCTCCCTCAATCTACTGGCCCAAATCACCTCCTTCAACCTATTGGCCACTCTTCTTTTTATGCAGCCCAGGATATTATTGGCTTTTCATCTGTCATTATCCCCAAGTCCTACTCTGCAGGGCTGTTCTCAATCCGTTCATCCATCAGTCCCTACTGATACTTGTGTTTGTCCCAAGCCAGGTGTGAGACCTTGCACTTACTTCGCTTTGTTGAGCTTCATGAGGTTCACTTGGGCCCATTTCTCAGGCCTGTGGAGGTCCCTCCCCTCAAGCATGTCAAATGCACCACTCTGGTGTCATTCACAAACAGACATCTGAAGGTAATGGTACAGTTGGATTAATATTGAAGAAGGATCTCCTCTTGAAGATACTGTATGACCTAAGATGAATACTGTTGGGAAGAAATGTTTTCTCACTGTGTCCTTGTCATTCACAGTATTTTCTGTAAGACCCTGGGAGTCCAAAAGACCCACAAATTTTCACACATACCTCCTGTTTCTTTCATACTTAAATAATGCAGTATTTGGGTTTTTTTAGTCTCTGGATATATAACTTTTTTTGTCTTCTTGGCTCTCATTCTGTTTTAAATGTTTGCCTGACACAATTTATGATTCTTTCTACTGGGTTCACAAAGATAGGATTTCCAGCTTGCCTCAAGTAATCTTGCAGATTTTGCCATTTACAAATACTAACTTTTATCTTACATTTTTTTCTGAAGTTATGTTCTCCATAATTCTGTTATAACACAGTCAACATATGTCTATCCTGAGTCAAAATTTAATTTTGCCTATGTTTGATATTAAGAGTCATTTTGACTAGTTATGGTATTAAAAGAAACAACAAAAACCCAATGAAAAATTCTTCCTGAAATTTGATGTCACAGTACTTGGTTTTGGTTTGAGTCTTATTCCTGCAATTTTGAACTAATTTATATTGTGGTCACATCTGCTCAGTGGCCCCAATGTTTTCAAACAATTCCTGTATATTATCATTTCCAATTTACTCCTCCTGTGTGCTTTTAGAATTCATAACCCTAGAAAGAAATGGTTTAAAGGATCACACATCTTTAAATCTGGCTTGTTGGGGCATGGTACAGGTTTAAGTGAATCAGATTATTATCACTATTTAATTATCAGAAATAGTGATTCATAGTAATAGCAAATTAGTAACGTCTTTGAGCTGCTTTATTGCTAGAGCATTCAATATTGTTTTCCTAATGATAAAGTCAGTAATGCAATGAACTAACCTCTAAACATAGAGATTTTCATCATTGGAACTCCCTTCACTGACACCTTTCCTTGCCTTACATTTTATGCCATATTTTGGGAAAAAGAGTCTCTTTCCTTCTGATTTCTGTCAACTACATGGCTTAATTTGTTCTTTTGCTGCCATGGTGTTCCAGTGATCACCATAATTGTTATTATGTATGTTACTTTCCATTGCTTGGTTCTTCGTTTCCCACTGTACCAAGTTTCAGAACACCTTTTTATTTTATAATTTATTTATAGCCTTTACTGAAAGCAATAAGTAAAGCCTCCACCCCCTGTCTTTGAAGTATTCTGACCAGTTCTGAGCTGGAACCCACACTTTATACTCCTGTAGTTGGGAATACCTCCTTAATTTTATTTAAAAAACTCTGGCCTCTTCAGCCTTGATCATAAATATTACACCTGCATCAATCTCTAATAGTATCTGGCTCTGGCAAAAGGGAATAGTTTAGAATATCTTCCTATTACTTTGCATACTTTTAAAGTCATTTTTATGGTTTTCCTAACAAAGGCAAAGGCAAACTTTTATTAGGTGAAGCTATTATTTCAGCATGGATGATGATATGCTTATAGGGAGATAGATTTAAAGTCTGCAAAAAACAACATTATAATTGCTATTCTATAATAAACATAAGGAATGCAAAACTGGATTGAAGAGTTTCTTCCAATTAAAAAGAAAATTAGCATACATTGCTATATGGCTAGGCTTTTAAGGTAGTCTGTGATCCAACTATTATGGATGGAGAACAAAATGCATTCTAAAGTGGTGTTCAGTGTAAGATCCCTTTATTACTGAGTTTTAACATTTGAAATGCAGTTTTTGGGTGATAGAAATGGATGCTGTAGAGGCCAAGTTACTTCAAATGGATTTCAGATAAGCAGAGGCCAAAATCCTCCATGAGTTGCTGCAGACATTGAAAAGTTTTTTAAGCAGCTGTTTTGTTTATAGCTCTCAGACACTTTATTGTGTTGTTGGGTTTTTTTAATGTACAATAATTTCTGAGCATATTTATCATTCAGTGTGGGAAAATAAGCAAGCACAGACTGTGATGTAGGAAGAAGGATATACAGTAATCTCAGGATTCCCACATATCATCTTAACTTCACAGTGAACTGAATGGACACTGCATAAGCAAGTAACATTGTTTGAAATTCCTATTAATATTTTAGAAGTCTTAAGAATTAATGAACTCTCTTATGGTGAGTGTCATCTTCCATTCTTTTCAGTATTGATACATATAGCCACTATGCCGAGGGTTTTGCTGGGAGTATTTATATGCTGAAGAGGGACTTCTCAAAATGTAAAAAAACCCTCAGAAAACCTCTCCCTTTTGCTTGCTCCTTTCTCATGTTCTGTTTTTTTTAAGAGGATTGAAAAATGCCTAAATAGCCTCTTAATTAAAATGATTAAGCTATTTTTTTAAACAATTTTATTCACAACCTCACACCAGCAAATCTTATTAAATAGTAAGGTTTTGAAAGTTCAAATTATTATTGTTAATTTATTTATATTTTATGTTAGGTACTGTGGGTAACGCTCACTATTTAGGCATACACATTTTTATCAACACATGTTGGGGCAGTCCTACTTGGTTTCAAAATACTGTGGAGGTTTTTTGCTCCACCACTGTTAAAAGAAACTTGAACTCAGTTTTATTCTATGTGGAAAATGTATATCCCTTGACATTTAACTTAAGACATAGCCAGTAAGTTCACATTTATGTGACAGAACAGTTCAAATTGATGAAAACAATGTATTCCTTGTGTCATTGTAAATTTCATAAAAATCTAAACATAATAAACAAAAAATGGGGAGGTATGTTCCTGCAAGCTCTAACAAAGATTTGCTGTTCTGTTTTTCAAGAAAGATTTTTTTTTCCTTCAGTTAATTAATGGAATTCTAAAATTTTTACTGTATAAGTTGTTATTAGTGTTTAAGGTAGTGGTTCTAAAAAAAAACAAAACCAAATGAAAAACATTTCAGAAGCAAATGAACTATGGGTATTTCAGTCTGACATATTTATAACACCAGTGTTATGCCAATATGCCTTTTAAATTAGAAAATATCAGTAAAAATATGCAAAAAAGGCAAAGTGATGCTCATTTGAAGTACTTAAGACACAGAAGCAACCTAATTTTGAGGTATATTATGCAATATGACTTAACTTCAGCAACAGCAGCTATGGGCATTCTGTCTTTGCTGATCAGGCCACATGAAACCACAAAACAACAGACAGAACAACAAGTTATAAATGAAAAATGAAAAGCAACAACAGGAATAATTCAACACGAAACTAGAGCTAGAGATTTCAATAAAGAGAAGATCATCCCATTTTTTACAGGAAGCACTATTTAAAAATTCCACCTGTAGGCCAAATCAGTCTTCTATGATCGTGTTAGGTCTGACACTCAAACATTACTTTAAGATTTTGCTTAGAACAAAAAAAAAAAAAAAGCATGTTAATCAACTCTTCTTTTTAATCAGTGCAAGATGCACTTCATGAACAATTTATGGCTCTCAACAAAGACATGGGACTTCTTTCTTCTTTCAGATTTGTGAAAAACAAAAGAAAAAGGTATCTAAAAGAGAACACCATCACTATGGATAGAAAACAGGCAGAATATGGTAGGATATGAGCAGGCATAATTGCATGCTTTGATATTTATGATGAAAGACCTGAGCTGAAAGAAAAATGACAAAAATGCTATCTTAGCCTTTTATGAAACAAAGAAAACCTGAAGGTCGTGCAATAGTAATTTTCATCATTTCTTCCAAAGCCTTGGCAAGCTTTGAAAATTCATATGTAATAGCAGCTAGCTTTTCTAAGTGAAAGTGCTTTGAAATCATGTTGGGATATACAGTATATAAAAGAAACCTTAATTTTTCAACTACAACAAAAGCAAAACTATATTTCAGAACATTAAGCTGACTATTTTAAATTATGTTGTCTTAGCTCTAGAAAAATCTTTCATTACATTGTACAATTAATTTTCTTGTACTCAGAATATTCTGATGTATGTATTACTTTTAAAAGAAATTACTTCTGTAAATTAGGAAAAAAGCTCTTAAAAACTACAATTTATTCACTAAAATACAGCAAAATATGTCTGGGAAAATCCAACACAAGAAACGCAAGCTAAGAATATAGAATACAAAATGATGTTTACTGTGAGGTTTCTACTGCTGCATAGCATGCTAAATTTAATTTCAGTCCAAATTCCTCTATATACAAAGTAAATAGTTAAATTTAAAGATACCTACAATCTCAACGTTAAGACACCTACATTATCTTTAAAGTAGAGGCATATTCTACATAATAATATTAATTTCTCATCTTTTGAATGGGTGGGATTTATTTTACCAATAAATCATTCTCTCTGAGCTTCTGTATTTGTTCGGACTACTGGGCTTCTTTTCTGTTTGTCCCTGAAATAGAGTTTGAACACTTTTTTAAGCTATGCAGGAGAAAATATGAAAAAAGAACCATTTCCCACAGAACACCCCCCCTTGCTTCTCCCCCCATTGGAAACTATTCCGAACTTCAGACAAAAAGTAGTATCTCAATGGAAAAGTAAAAGAAAAGCTATCCGAAGTTCTGATTTTCCTTCAGTATTACACATTATGCATCAATATTCTTTCCCCCTCCCCCTCTTTGATTTTTTTTCTCAGTGGTGTTTTAGGAAGTTTACTTTTTAAGAACATAGAAAGGCACAAAAATATATAACCCAATAATATACATAATATATAATAACCCAAACAAACAAAGTATCCTGCTGCCTTTCCTGGTAAAGTCAGAAGAAAATATGTTAGTTCAAATAAATTATTTTTTTAGAGGTGACAAAAGCATAGAAGCCTTTATCATGTCTGGTTTGGAAAGACTTTATGTGTACTCCTCTAGACTGTCATTATTTTGATGTCTGGCAAAAGCAGTCCTACACTGTGTAGTATCCAAAAGCTTCTTTACTTCTCAAGTATTTCCTGGCCATAGGGATGAATAGTGTTTAGTTTTAAGACATTCACTTTTATACTTTTTTCCTTTGATTTAATTTAGCCTTTCAGAACTGAGAGGCCATGTATTAGAAGTTATTAGTTCTACTTAATTAGTCAGGCACAAACCCACACTGTGCTTGGCTGGGTACCAGTGCACAACTGGATGTGCGAAAGTGCAGCTTGGATCCTTGGGCTAAACCACCAAGAAAGAACGTTTGCCAGGGAAGAGTGGAGGGAATGCTGCAAACCTGTCATTTAAAAATAGGGCCTATGATGGTGTTCTGTGGGTTCTAAGGTTCAGAGAGGTGAAAGAATTAGCTAGGTTCAACACCTAAAGGTAGTGAGACTGAGATCCAAATTCTTGGAAATTCTACATTTAGATACTAAAAGTAGGGTCAGAAACAAGGAACTATATTTTGATTCATTTCAGAACTGATACTTTAGGCATGTAAAGCCAAAAAATGAGGACTCTAATGGCATTTCAAGGAGAAAAAATATACAAGAAGGTATCCAATGTTCTTTGAATACAATAAATATGGAACCTGACAGTATTAGAAAGCTGAGACACATCTCTGAAGCCTGAGATAGCGAAAGATGCTTAAATATCAGTTCAGAGGCACTCTCAGGTGGCTGAGACTTGCTCTTTTAAGTTTGAAGGTGCCATATTTTGATTCTCAGCATCTATGGGAGAATTATAGGTTTTGACCACCTTCTGGAAGACAAAGGTTTCTTGGCAGCTGTTGAGGTGTGACTTCTGCCATTGTTTACCTTTTCTTGTCACTCTGCTCAAAATAGGAAGGAGCAACTGCCCTTAAGAATCAACCTGCCTCCTTTGTCTCTGCATTCTCAGAGCTTTCTATCAATTTAGATTTTTCAGAGGAAGTCATATCATTACGATTATGAAACCTTTAACACTTCAGGAAGTATTATTTCTTCAAAAAACAGCACCGAGCTATTGTTAAAAAGCTTATCTTAGAAATGCATGGTGAGGAATTGAAAGTTTTTTTATTCTTATAACTGTTAATGAATACAGCTATTAGTGCTATTGTTACCATTTATAGTGGTAGTTGTGTTGATTTCTGCATTGGTGGTACCCAGGGTTTACAAGATAATATTCTGTTGTGTTAGAAACTATGCATATATACCAGTATTCTGAAGAGTTTATCAGTGAAATACAAGGCTACTAACAAGTGGCTACAATAAATGGACTGGAGGAAGCACAAGGCAGTGAATAGACATCATTTAAATGTCTCTCCCAATATCTAAATGTCTCTTTCCTGAGCTGTCCTCTGGAGGCAGCTATTTCTCATCCTTGGTTATATTACATCACAGAAGTTTACACTATGTCACTCCCAACCACTGCCGTTATAGTAGAATAAAATCTTACAGAGGGGTATGTAAGGATGTAATGTTTCTACTAACATGGCACTTTACTGCTTGAATATATTCTCTGAGTATATTCAATACTTGTAAGAGTATCATAATCTTCTGTGTTCTTGTGTCTGCTCATATGGATTCCATGGCACAAGATGTTTCTGATAAAAAAAGATATTTTTTCCCCAGCTTTTACTGGATGAAACTGGCCTTGTCTTTGCTCTGTTATTCTTTTTGCTCTGCTAGGGAAAAGCTGCTAAGAACTTCTTGGGACAGTTAGTGCTTATAAGCATCTGTGCAAGCTCACTGCAGTTCCCAGCTATGATGTCCATCTCCTAACTGCTGTACACAAGCTGGGCGGGCTACTGTGGAATGTCTGGTCTGTAAATCACCCTCTTACCTTCCCTTGGAGTTTACTGCAGTCCATGATTAACAATAAGCCACAGACTGAATGCGATGCAGTTAAGTATTCGGCATTCTCCGTCTTCCACTGAAACTGTGCTGAGCCATCTCTTCCCTCCTTCAAATATTTTTAAGTTCAGAAGATTAGAATGTCTAGAGTATTGTTTCTTTTCACACACACAAAAAAAACCCAAAACCCCCACAGACAAAAACAAGCAAACAAACAAAAAAATCCCAACCAAAACTCTCATAATGTTTTTCTCAAAAATGAACCAAACTGAATTGGACTGAAGATAGGTCCACTGTATCATTGGCTCAGTGTGACACTAATCTTTTACCAAGTTTTTAAAATTATATAAGTATTAAACACTCAAAAAGGATCTTCTGGAATCTTCCAAAATCCGAAGGCACTGCACTTTTGGAAGATAAACTTAAGGGGTCATGCTGTCTACATTTTCAGCTGTCTAAATACTTTAAATGATCTAGCAGTAATTCCCTGAAGAAAATATCCCTTGTCCCTTGACACAGATAGTCTGTCCAGGCAGCTACTTAGGATGAACCCAAAGCTCTGCTGATTTTCAGTCACCTCCATTTAATTTTTCCTAAAAATCATAGACAGAAAAACATTCTGTTACAAGATGTCATGGGGTGGTGTTGGTGGTGTTTGTTTTTGGTTTTTTTGTTGTTTTTTTTTTTTAAAGAAGTAATTTGTAATTTTCACTGAGTGTGCACTTCCCTTTGCACTTGTCTAATGAGTCAGGTAATGTACCTGTGTCTATGCTATATGATTGTATTATTTCAGCCAGCTTTATCTGCAAATAGCTGCAGGAGTGCTGAAAATTAAATGTAAAAGAACTCTTGGAATACAACAAAGTGGTTTGGTCAAGGTTTTTGTCAAAATTATATATAGATACAGTGAGCTTAAATTTGTAAATCTAGCTTAAAATGCTGAGAGATTCTTCAAAGCAACTAATGGAGTCCAGAAATTACACAGGGATAAACTGGAGCTAAATTTCCAGCTGTGGTCCTGAGCTAACCAGGACACAATACCTCATTGCTAGCAGAGCTAAGCAGGACACAATACCTGATTGCTGGGAGAAGAACTGTATGCGCAGGTGGGATAGGCAGTACTAGCCTACTGCAGGAATTTAGAATTCTTAAGACTTTTACCTGTATGTCAAATTTGCTTGAGATTGGTCAAAGACTTTAAAAGTTATCAGCATGATTGACAATTACACAGGCAATTTAATCACAGTAATCTCATGTTAGACTAACAAATGGGGATCAAGCTTCATGAAGACTAATGGGACCAATACACAGTGGTATAAAATACTAGTGATTTTTTTCAAAATCACATTTCTCAGATCTTGGGTTTCATTAGGAAAATATAACCTCAAAATGTGAGCTGAATGTAAGCGATAAAAGGATCTGGGGAGGTTTTGGGAGAACAGCTCTGGGAGGTGTAAATTGTCACATTTTGCTCTTTGGAAAGGGGACACATACTTATCTGAGTCCACAGGATAGATTATTACTGCAGGTAAAGTGGAATGGAGAGAAAAAGAAAAAGATGCAAGAGAGACTTGACTTCACCTGAACACTGCCAAATCCTGGACACAAAAGAGGAGTGTGAAAATATTCTACTATTTTTCAAAGACTTGCATCTAACAAGTCACTCTAAACAAATAATTGTGTATAGGAACTAGTCTTCCAACACTTTGGTTGTTTCTGTTGAGGTTGAACTAGAAGCTAATAGACACTTCAGCTACTCTGGGTTTCTGGAGAACCCTATATGGGTGACAGGACTGCAGAATAGTTGTCTTATAGCTTAGAAGATGCTGGCAGTAAAAATTATCACTTAGTATTTATCTTAAATAAGTTTAGGATGACTCACCTGATAGCCACCCTCTATATTCAATGAAAAGAAATAAGCATCTCCAAAGGGCAGTTCAGTTCACCTAAGACTCAGGTACTGTGAAGGTGTTTATCTCCCTCCCTTGATTACTGCTGTGGCTAAGGTATTAATTCAGTAACCACAGTTAGGTGAATACAATAGGTCTTAATCTCCTGTTTAAAATATTTTTCCCCCTAAATGCCTTGATACAACTTCTAGTATTCTTGCTAAAATAAAAACTTAGGTGATTTACCTTGAATGTGTCTGTGTTAATCTTATGTAGGCGTCCAAAGGAAAGGACATACTTATTTTGTTACTTATCTGAGAAAACGTGAGTCCTGAATTAATTATTTTAAAAATGGGTGATTAAGTTAAATATTTGACTTGGTTTAGAGCTTCTTTCAAACACTACACAGCTATTACACAATTATGCCACAGATTCTAAAGAAAGACCAAATAACTCCTTGTAATTTTCAAATCAGAGACTATTCACAAGGTGGGGGTGGCAAGAGGAAGCCTGTGGAAAGAGCTGTGAAAGAGAAATCCAGCATAAGTTTTAAAGGAAGAACTTTTCTGTTTTACAGAGAGAACAGATAATTTGAAAAGGTTGATAGGTACAGTATAATTATAATAAGGACCCATCTTTCTGTATTAACCAGTTTCTTGGTCAAAAAGCCCAACAACAACAGAACAAAGCAAAATCAAAATAAAGCCTACCAGACATCCTCTTCAGTATAAAAAAAAAAGGGAAAAAAGGAAAAAAGTAGCACTGTTGAGGATTCTTGGTTGTTTACAAACTCAACATTCTAATGTTTTCATCAAAAGCTTATTTCAGGCAGCAAATGAAGTAATCTTTTTGGAACGTAATAGGATTTTATTCTCATGAGATTCCCCCACAGAGAGGTGGCCACTTCCTTAAATCAGTCAGTCAGGTATGATGATACCTCAAATCCCAACTGCTTGAATCAAATAAATAATAAATGAAGATGGTATTTGAGTCTGAAAAATCATCCACAAGGTCAAGATCCTTCCTTTTGGTGAACTCTGTAAGATGTGTAGTGTGGAAGCAGAAGCTAAAGGTTAGGAGCTTGACCATGCACTGCACTTCGGCTTGTAAGCTCAAAAGTGGCTACTAACCATGAACCAAACACATCATTGAAGGCTGGGGGTTTTGTGTTTGGTTTTTTTTTCTCTTCATTCCTTACAGTCTAAGGTTTGCTTTCACTCCAGGGAGTAGAAAGTCAGAAAATGCAGGAAAGAAAAGTTAGCATTCTTTCTGAGCACAAACCTGCTGCTAAGCTGGTATTTTGTATTGATTTTTCCTGAAGCCTGTAATCTTGAAAGCTTGTAACAGAGGATGAGGTAAATATCATTTTATTTGCTCAAATAGGTTTAGATTAGATTGAGATGAAAAACTAGAGACAGGCCAAATTAGGACTGAAAGCAGCAATTACAGATTATTGTTTCCAGCAGTAACTAGAATAGGTTATTTCACTGATAAAAAGACTTGCTGAAAGAAAGAATAGGTGGTTTTCCTTAAAGCCTAAAAATAATATAAAAAATAGAATAGACAAGGGAAATATAAACAGAAATTCATAACAAATTTGTTATGTTGTATGTTAAAAAAGTCAGACTACCTGTAGAGAAAATTAGCATGTGAATTATTGAACTTTCTTAGAACGCACAGCTTAACAATGTATCCTCAGAATACGTTCTTCTGAATATATACAATATGGGTGTTTAGCAAACTAGTAATATACTTTTCATTGTGTACATTTTTTCTCATCTTGTTGAAAAACAAAGCACACCATTCAGCCTGAAGGATAATAATAAAAATCAGCTCTTAAAAGTAATTCCTTCGATAAAATAGTTTCTGAGGGAGGAAAAAAAAAAGTGTACAAAAGCGTTCAAATGATACTGACAATAAGGCATGGAATTTAAAAGGCTTAACCATGTCTTATCTTAGAGTCTGTTTTATTTCTTCATCTTCTGAGCACTTCAAACATATGAGCTGTTATTCCATCTTTAGATCAGTAACTTTGAATTGTTCTACCTGTCATTCTGCAGTGACTAGCACAGCTAGATGTCATACAATGATTGTTTGCACTTTCATTCTTTCACATTAAATGGCAATCATCCGGTCCTTTTGATTTGTTTCTTTTATTTAGCCCTGAAGTTTTTACACTAGAATCTCATTAAAGCTGAACTAGTGTTCTCCTGTCAAAAAACTAATGGAAAAAAGTTTAAAAGAGAAATGTTTCACCTATATTGTCACTTACTGGTAGACTTGCATTTATCAAGATTTGAAGAGTTTACTTCCTTAAGTTTACGTTCTTTTGGCCTTGTTCACCTCTCTCTGCTTTTTTCCTCTATTGTACAGAATTAGGATTCTAATAAACCAGACACCTAACTAAAGTAATAACAAAAACCCCAACAGATTTTATCTCCTGGAAACATTTTTTCTTTTCGTAGGACAGATAGTTCCTGTTAGTCAAGGGCATTGTCAGAGAAATTTCCTATGCAAAGGACTAAGCACTTCATTGAACAAACATTGTTTACAGAAGTATAACGGTATGTCTGAGTTACAGGAACAAACAAATTAACCAAATCTTCTGTTGCTGATATTTCCAGGAGTATGTGATAATATTCTTTGTCATTCATGGAGCCAGTTAAGTCCCACCCTTGGAAATAACTCTACAATCTTTTTCCCCTCCAGCAATATTTAGTTTTTGATCCAGGTAAGGCCACTAATTACAGCATCTAACAAAATTGATTACTGAGCTCTTCATAAGAGTTCTCAAATTACACAGAAGTTATTTATGCAGAAGTATGGCTTGCTCTATCAGGGAAAGAAAAATCATACAAGACCCATTTAATCTATAGTATGAAGGACAATGAAAAATATATCCATTCAATAAGAATCTTCTTTTATCTTATGCTGCTGCACTGACAGATAAGAGAAATATATCATGTGGATTCTGATCCCTCTATGAGTTCCAGAAAATAAGATAAGGGTCTGCAAAATGCTGGCAAATTAATCCCAGTGAAATTACTAACCATTTTGTCTAAAGATCCGGTAGTCAGAAGGGATAACTTAGAGGTCACCTTTACCATTAATGCTAAGGGTTTTCTAGCTGGTATTGTGGCATACATTGTACATCTAAATGCCTGATCTAAAAATGAAATCCTCAGCATTTCTGAATATGCTTCATAGATTTAACTCAAATGATGCAAGGCTTTTTTCTCCCATGTAAAATGTGATGTTTTAAGCCCTCTGTCTCCCATCTGCCTGTGCATAAATGATGACCCCTTCTTTAGAAACTTAAATGATGTGCAAGCTGCTAGATGTCAAAGGATGTTCGTGGCTTGAACACAAAGATATGATAGTACTTATTAATAAAAAAATATGAAATTACTCTGTCATGTAATTGTTACAGAAAATGCCTATTAAAGAAATGCATATATAAGAAATAATGACCAAAAGGGAGGGCATTTCTCAACAGTTAATGACTAGATAGAAAAGTTAATGGCTGCAGGTGAAGTCAAGGTCGCATAACTCAGCCTGTCATTAATAGCTTGGCAACGCCCAGCCAGGAGGTCATCACTGCTATTATGAGCCATAGGAATATAAAAATATAAAGAAAAAATAATTACCTTTTTGTGTTTTGAAAAGTTAGAAGTAAAACTGTAGGTTGCCATGGATATGTTGTTCTGTTTACTACAGTTATGTCCTCTTAGCAGTTAAAGGCTGGGGTTGCAATTCAGCATGGTGCTAGCCAAAACAATTAAAGCACACAGCCCAGAAAGCAAACCTCAGCATACTGCAAGATCAGGGATCAGGCTTATAATAAGTGGAAAAGTATTCCCTCAGGTTTATTTTCAGCAATGAGTATTTCTGAAGCAATAATTTTAAACTAAATCCTACCTCTTAATAAATTTGTTTCCTAATTGTCCCCATTTCAATTATTATCTGGTTTGTAATTATATCTTTACAGCTTTACCAAAAAAAAAAAAAAAGATATCACTAAATCCATATTTAATCTTGAATTTCTACCTTATTTTCCCCATTCTTTTCCTTATTGATTTTCACAATAATTTATTTATTCACTTTTAATATTTTTAATTAATAAAAATATATCTTAGAGACTTAGCCCTGCTCTGAATCCTGCTGAAATCAGGAGTCAGATATCTTTTGTACTGAGTTCCAAAGGTTAAAAATTAGATTAAAATATCCTTTCCTCATTTTTTTAAATTGTACTCTTTATATTAGTTGCTTCTGCCCTGCTCTTAAGTTTTAAAAGAAGATAAATAATATTACCTAACTTTCTTTGTTATTATTCATTATGTGTATGTCTCAGTCATGTCCTCCTTTTGTCATACAAAATGGCCTACATGCTATCAAATAAGGAATGGAAGAACAGAAAATGTCATGTAAAACACTCCCTCAGTTTTCTAGACCTTATATCTTAAAACATGGTATAGGTTTAAAATGCTACCCCATATATTAGACCAGTTTAATAACGCGATATAACCTTCACCAAATATGAAATTATAACATCTAATTAATCTTTTCAATACAGACTACTGAAATGTAGTTTAAAAAAGTCTAAGAAAAATTAAAAATACCTAAACCCAGTGATTCTCATTTTCATAAAATTCATATGCATAACTCTGCTATCATACAGCTACTTTATGTGGTTTTATTTGTCAGAATGGTTTTGAATCTACTTGACCTGAACGTCTTTTGCAGTTGCTGATAGTGTAATAAACAGAAAGATGCATACCAAGGAATGTTCCAAGGATAAGCACAAAATTAATGAAAATAAAGTTGATGAGTGTTACTCTAAATATCTCACAAATTTGTCACTCTGTAGTGGCATACTATCTTCATTACATATATTAAAACATGCTTATTCAAAAACATTTTCTCTGCATTTAGGTAAGACCAGATATAACATAATTCCACAAGAATTAGAGATAGATAGCACTCTGCAATCCAACACTCTATCTGGAACTGAGACCAGAGGTGGATATTTGAGAACTGAATGTATTTATACAGAAAAAATCAATGATAAGATTCTCATTGATCCTAGTATGACTTGGATCAAATTATTTCCTTTTACTGACTACCACAATCATGATTAAAAAAACCCAAACCCAAACATGTATATTTGTATAGCTGTACACACACACGCAGATATTATGTAAAAACTATTTGAAAGAGAACCAAGGACACTGAGAAACATCTGTTAATATTTCTGAATTCTATATGTTCAGACACTCAGAGACAACTTTCAGTTACATCCAAAGGTGAATATTATCCACAACAAATCCTGTTTGCCATCCAAACTGTTGTTCAATAATATACATAGTTCAATGAAGTTTTTGAACCTCTATTTATATATCCAATAGAAAAATGCTTACTACCACCCTCATGTCCTTCCTCCCCAGGAAAGGTTTCCAAAACAGATAAGCATTCCAGCACAGCCTCATAATTTAAATTTCCAGATAACCTCAGAAGAAAACTGGAAATAAAGACACCCTCCAAAGGAAACCCCCCAGCATTAGCCTTTTTTTTAAAAAAAAACCCTTACAGGTAGCACCTTGACTATCTCCAAAATCTCTGTCTCCATGGCAGGAGTGTGCATCTCATAAGTATTCCTAAGATCAAAATCAGCAGCACTAAGTATTCACTTGAAAACCAGATGGCATATTGGAACCTAATAGGTTCAGGGCCCTACAGACTATGCCTACAGAGACAGTGTTCTTTCTTAAAAAAACCCAGCAAAACAAAACACATACCATCAAGACCAGTTTGATTTTATGAACACAGATGCAACTCCAAGTAAAGGCTTATGCTAGACTAAGGATGGGGTTTAACTTGGTTCAGAAAACATTGATCTTAGTGCATACCCAAACACAGTGATCATTTCCTCAGTCTGTTTTTCTCACAAGTAGATCAGGATAACACTATGGGAATTCTTGAATATAGGATGAGCTAATAAATCTATATGTTAAACTGAATTTTGAAAAAATAGTTGCTCAGAATTAAACAGAAATATGACTAATATCTCAAACCAGGAAAAATGAGAAAGACACAAATAATTTGAAAGCATTCAGAACACTGAGATATTCATTTTGAAGAGTTTCATTATCACATGGTTGTGATTGATATTTATAATGTGTTTGTGCAATATATTGTCAGGAAAACTGTCCTGTAGAAAAGTCAGGTTCATTTGGGACTATTCACCTGAATTAGTGAAAAGGAATTTGTGCCATTTTTTTTAGTATCCTTTGTAGTAAATAGATATCAATCCTCCAAACAATATGTGAAGTAATTTAAAAATGGTAAGGCACGTCATGATGTGACAGTGAGCTAATCAGAGCCCTGAACTAGAAGGGCTCCACCTTCTTACAAATGAATGCTCCAGAGGAATTCCAAACTCTAGGTCTGTGCTATTAAAAACAGAAAAGAAAAAAAAAAAACCACCAAAAAATAAAACCAAACATTCTCTGTATCTGAAAGAGAGAAAACTTGAATCTTCTTGGTGAGAGAGTAAATAAAATTTCTTAAGCTGACTTGCTTATCTTGTCCTTGCAGGTTGGGACTTTTTTTCTAGTCTGGTTTTCTGGTTCAGCTTTCATTAGCGTCCAGCATTTCTTAATTTTACAGTCTCAATGTCTACAAAAAGCTCCCACCTTCCAGACCACCATTTGATATTTTCTTTCTAGTTCTTATGATAACTTGCAGTGTTCTTAAAGCCACAGACTCTGGGCTCCTGTGATTAATCACATGTATGAGCTTTTTTTAAAAAAAGAAAAAGCATCTTTTACAAAATTGCTGTTTCTTCTGCTCTCCTTTCCTTCTGGATTGCAAATTCTGGCAGCTCCTGGACATAAACAGTCTTGATGCATACTATGTTCATCACAGTACTCTTCCTCATAAATATACCTCTTCATATGCCCATTTATGTATACATCAAACCATTGAAGCAGGGCTTCTCACAGTAGAAATTGTTTCCGAATCAAAGCATGTGAAGCACTATTTTCTTTCTTTATTATAAAGAAGTTACATGTTTCACCTGCAAAGACGATGTAAAGGTTTTGAAATATTCGATATTTATTTGATGAGTTATTATAATTGAAAAGGGACATTTTTACTGAGGGATTATGTATATTTGGCTAATTTATTTTTTATTTAGAGAATCATAGAATCATTTAAGTTGGAAAGGACCTTTATAGAGGGAGATAAAATGAAGAAGGTGAAATAAAATGTTGTGGAAGGTTGTTCCTCAGGTACACATTTCATGAAACAAATTCTCTTATTTCTTACATTGCTCCTAACAGGTCGTTGCTAAGATTTGCATCTTCCCTCTCAGCTGACCTCTTTCAAGATATCCTGGCATTTGCTGCATTTCTGGAAGAATAGCTTTGTGAAATCAGAAGTCTGTGTGATCAGACAAAGCTTTCCAGCCATGCAATTCTGTTGTTCTAATCCACACCTACTGACATGCCAACTTACCTTGATATGACTTCTGTATGAGAATTTAATCAGTCAGAAAGAAGCAGAAAGAAAAGACTTGGAACCTGAATTATACTTAACAGTCAGACAAATGTAAAAATTGCAGAGCATAGGAACACATTGTTTGTGTCATATTAGAATAAGTAAATGAGTTAGGAACTGTTTTCAGGGCACCTAGAAACATTTCTTAAACCAGTCTTCACCATTTCTTAGTAAGCTTATTTATTATCAGAGAAAAAATAGAAAATACATTTTGTTTTTAATTAATGACATCTCTTTTGCCTAATAAAAAAAAAAGAAAGAATGAAAACCACCTGTACAGTGTCTATTGAATTTTACAAAGCAGAGAAGCAAGATTAAATCTGTACAGCAGATCTAAAGAAAAAGGAATAAATAACCTGGGGTAAGACCTCTGGAGACCAATTTAAATGGAAACTGAAAAGCAAAGGGTTCAATTGGCCTCCTATACATAAACATATCTTTGGATTTATTATAATTACTTTTAAAGCCAGAGAGGATCCCAAACTGATTTATGAACAGTGTAATAGCCGGGATTGAAATATCAGGATGGGTTATAAAAAGAAGAATATCATCCACATACTGTATTCATTTATGTTCCTGCTTGTGTGCATCAGTAATGATACAGTAAGTTTACGACATTTCTAAAAGCCTCAGGAAGTGTTTTGAAAGCTAATGTGGAGAAAGAGGAAAAGATGGACAACGAAGCATAAGTACAAAACTCAGGAAAAAAGATTCAAAAAGACTGTGGATATTTGTGCTTTTTTCTTCAGGGATATTGAAGTTCATACTCAAATCTCCAAATAGATGTCTGTGCAGTTCAGTTTCACCAACACCCAGAAAGTGTAGCCTTTTTATTCATATCAAATACTATCATCGCATCTAGGGAGACTGCAAGGGCATTATTCTTAACCTTGTCTGACCAATGCATTAGATTACTCTCATAAAAATCTCAGAAATACTGGACCTTTATGTAACAGCCTGCTTAAAAGCTGCTTCTATCTTAAGGCAAGCTGAGTTTGAATAATCTTGTTTACAATGCGTTTCCAATTGCCTATTTTTATTTCAAGTCTAGTAAAAATGTGATTTAGTTTCTTTTTTTTTTTCTCTTTCTTTTTTGTTACATTGTAAAACACAATGACCCTTGTAAAAATGCATTAGAGGTGCTTCTAGAAGAATTCACTCATCTGCATGTACACCAAGTCTCAATTAATTTTATAGGAAATATACCTCCTTGTTATAAGGTTGCATTTTATTTGTAAAAGTTTGGGGAACAGGGGGGACGACATGAGAATGTTACCCTTTTATTTTTAATTTTTCCCCTAGATCATTTAACTGCTTCTTTGTAAATTTCATAACCTCCACTATATATGAGTATCCATGTCTTGTGAGATTGGACTTGGGCAGATGGAGGGAAAAAGAGAAAAGAGGGACATGTGTGAGCATGTGTGTAAGAGAAACACCACTGCAAAATTTCAAATCAGTATGCACCATTCAGATGGATTTTCAGCACCTGCAGCTAGCATTGAAGTAAATGGGAGTTCTGAGAGTTGCTAGAAAAAAAAAAAAAAAGAATATTTTAAAAACTGGAAACCCACTAAAACACAAGTCCTAACATATTTCATGTTAAATAACAATCTTCATAATCACTCACAGAAATATTCTAATATTTAATTAAAATTATTGCTTACCTAGGAACTGGCGGTCTCTACTTTAGCCCTGTGGACTGTGCAAATATTTCCTTTATCATTCTCCATATTTGAGGGAAGAATGCACAATACATTTTTCTGAGAAAAAATAAAGCAGGTTAAAAAGCAATAATCATCCATCTTTAAAGTAAAGATGGCTGAGCTTGTTGAGAAGTTGGTTTTGTAGCTTCTGGTATAAAAATATCAAACAAAATATATCCCTGTTCTCAGGTTTTCTCTCCTACATTGTTTTAATCTGCAGATAACACAAATGCTATTCTGGAAGCAGTGATTTAGTGAATTAGACATTCTGCAATGTTAGTCAATCTAATTTAAATCCACTAAATACAGAGCTTCTGAAGGTATTAAAAAAATTAAGAAACAGTTACCTCTTTCTAATTTTCATAAAAAGAGTGATAAAATCTAACTGAATTTGTCTTTCTATATAATGGGCCACTAAAGGGAATTCTGAAATACCTGGTTTTCAGTTATTTATAGTAGGTCTCTAAAGTTCTCCGGTTTTGTACAATCACATGATGACAATTTAAAGGGACTGATGCCCTTTCTTATTTTTTGATGTATAAAAAAAGCTGTCCACTTCAAAATATACATTTACAGATCATTTGCCAATTCTATCAAATCATGGAGGCCTTTCAGAGGGTTAATAAAATTCCCCTTCCATGTTAGCTTTGGGAAGATTCCCTGCTTTTCGTCTACCTGGGAGATGAAAGGAGAAGGGAAGGCTGGGTCTTATTCTGAATTAAATAAATAGAAAGTTGAATTTTTAGACTTACTTGGCCTATTATGTGCCAGGGAAAGGGTATATCCTTCTCTCTTCATTGACTCTGGTGGTCACCATTGCTTTCCCTCTACTTTCTTCTTAGCAAGGCAGCTGGGCCTTAGGATTTTCCTTATAAAAGGGGTTTCCAAAGAGCAAGTCCTTTATCTCACCACTCACAAATCCAAGTGATAATCATATGCTGTTAGTCCCTTCCCTGGGATATACCTCATAATCTTTACAACACATTGCACCCCTATATAGAGTGGGTTTTGCCCAGTTTCTGCCCTGTGCTGATTTCCAGATCCTAGGTCATAAAAATAAGAGGAACTATAATTTACTAGGTTTATTACTCTAGAACTTACTCCCTTACTGAGGACAAAGGCAGACCTGAACTATAAGCTGCTACCAAAGGGCAAAAGGAAGATATGGTCTCTTGAAAAGCTTGCACAATTTAAGCCTACAATGGTGTGATATGGACATTGGATACCTTTCTGTGTGTAGACTGATATCCTTATTTATTGGAAAGAAAGACCATTTAGAATATCCTGACTGGGGAGAGCGACTTTTTCTAACACCTGCTGATGCTCAGTAGAATTTGTCTCTGGATGAAAGAGCAGTGTATGAATTTTGGTTAACATGTTCTTATCCTTTCCTATAACTAAATAAGCAAATTAACTCTCAAAAGGTGTGGGGTTTTTAGTATATGATGTTCATTAAAAGATAGCTTGTGATTATTGCAGTAGGCAGCAGGTAAAAAGGGGGGTTGAGGGAAGGGTGAGTGCAAGTTTTGCTGAGCAGTAAAAGAGTAAAGATGGAAGTATGTGTCCTCCACACAATAGGGCTTGAATATAATCATACTCTTACTTTCACATTGGGAAAACAGCCTTTGTTACAATACCGAATTCAGAAGATAGGAAAGGGCAACTAACAGGTCAGTCTGCAATTTCTGTATCTTTTGTATTGTTGAGTATGTAACATTCCAGTTGGAAAATTATAACTAAGGAGCATTTGTCTCCAGTCTTTCTGTAAGTGTACAGACCTAGAGAGACATGCACTAAGCAGTGACATTTCTCTTCATTATGTAACCACATTTTAAAATGCATTTGAGCTTGAATGAGATGAACCTTTGCTGAACTATCTACCTGTACGTAGGTAGAACAATTCTGAGCTACTTACTCCAAGGACAACAGTTTTTTTAGTAAAACTGTGTTACCTGCTATTGATAACTACACTCCATCTCCTACTTTATCAGTTTTATCGTCACATGCATTTCTAAAGTGCTCATGACCACAGTGTCTGCTCACTCATTTTTTTCTTTTTCTTTACCTTCTTGTGATACGAGCAAGGATGATCTGCTTCTCATTGTTGAAATGATGAATGGATCCAAATTCCTTTCAGACTTCCAGAAATAACGAATAACAACTATTTTGCTTGACACTAGAACCAAAATGTTGAAATGAAATAAAGAGCTAGTCCCTTGATTTCCCTCTTGAAACTAGCTGGTCTGGATAACCTACTGACCTATAATTAGCATCCCAAACTTCAGCATATTCTCCTTGCCTTTCTACCATTTTGTCCTTCATATTTCATTTTGGAGTCTGCATTGGCAGGGTCAGTCCACATAAGTTGTCTTCTTGCTCTTTGCGAGCTCCCAGCAGGTGGATAGGAAAGTGAGAAACGTAAACACAGGAAAGTCTATGATTATCCCAAACAGTAAATAAACATAGAATAAAAAAGAACTGATTTAATGTTTGGGGCCCTTATTTAATGTTTTCTGTACATAGTTTAGCTTAAATGTGACTGTATTTGTCACATTTACATGTGTCGTATTTATTACATATTTGTTGCAATTACATGAACAGTTCATATAAACTCCTTTTAAAATACTTTATCTACTCATAATTCTAGATTTATAACTTTTTGCACATTCCAATAACTCCGCCCTGGCAAAAACATTGTCTTTTGTTTAACTTAAAACACAATACTAATCCAGTTGATCTACTCATGATCTTCAGGTTGAGAAAATGTATAAACATATGAAGAATTAGGGACTTAATTTATCTTCCTAGAAACCAATAAAGTAATAGATAAATGACCTAGCCAACCCTCCACACACACACTTTACAATGCATGAAAAACTATTTTCAAATCCGGATTTGAAATGGTCATTTGCTAAAATCCATTTAGAAACAGTCTATGCCAGTGAGATTTTGTTTTCTATCATTTTATTTAATATAGAATTCATGTTTTTCCTACTACTTATGAAAATTTGTCCAGTTTTTCAGCATGAATTTTTGCTAACTTATATATGAATCCAAACACTTTGTTTTAAGAAAATTTATCTATCGTATAAAGAAACTGAGCAATTACCCCATTCTGACTATGTGGTTTGTGGATCATCCAAGTTTAAATTACACTACACATACAATCAAGAATGCCTTATTTTGATTTTCGAGACTTAGCGTAAATATTTTTCTAACCTTCCAGACTAACATGCAATCTGATGACATACATAGAGATATTTCTGTCATCTGAAATCCACAAAGCTCTTTAGAGTTATTTTCTCCTTACATGTTAGCCCTTAAAGTATTCTTGGACAAAATAAAATAATATTTAAAATAACATAAATTAAAACTGTTCTTTATGGCATTCCTACCTTAGTGTATAAGCTTCAAACTGTATTATTAGCCTCTTCCTTTTCTTCAGCTTACTCTCAGAAGACAGAAAATTAACACTAAGTGTAGTTACTTTAACAAATGAGTGTGTGCAGTGGCTTGAACCTGAGAAATTTTTTAAAGATATGTATATTTTTTGAAGAATTTTAGTACACTTACTCAAATATCATTTTGCTGTGGAAAAACTGCATTGCAGTTAATGACTGTTCCTTTGAATGTTATTTGTGCATATGTACCATAGGTATACTACATACAGGAATGTTTTCCTGGGAAGAGCAAATAAAATGGACAAGATATTAAACATGAAAACCCAGGAGTACTTCCAAATTATACTTGACAAAATCAAAGGAAGTTAAAAGAAGAAAAAAGGTATAATAGCATTAAAAAGAGTTCCCTGCTTTATTATTATTGCCCACTTAAAATATGCTTTATATGAGTTCCATCCAGGAAAACTGTTTCGATAAAAACCAAACCAAAAAACCCACACAAAAACAAACCAGAAAGAAAGAAACAACACAAACTCTATTGAATTATTTGTTAAAAATCTCTTCAAGATTACACAGATGTGTAAAGATTTTCTCAAAGACAAAACCTAAGTACCCCGCTAACAGAAGCTCCCTGAATTGTATCAAAACTCAGTTTATATTCCCACAGATGTCTAACAAGCTGTGTATATGGTCTTGGATTATAGACTGGGAAAAATCAATAGCTTTCTGTCTCAAAGGCACCAATATAGATTATGAATCACAGCCAGGAAGTTGTCAGTGATCTTGGCTGCCAACAGTGCTTCAGTAAAAGATATTTGCTAGCTCATATTCTTTTAATGTGCACCTTTCATATATGAAACAGAACAGGTCACTTTTTGACAAAAAAAAGGTATAAAAAAATAGGGAATTTTAAGCAAACTGTAATCGATCACAAATTAATAAGCATCCAATCTTATCTAAATGATTTTTAATCAGAAGTTTGGAGTTTTTTGTTTGTGCTTTTCTTTTTCCCCCAGAAGAAAGACCTCCCTCCCACATTTGCCCCTGTTTAGTCCATAAATTATTTGTATCTGCTGAAAGTAGTTCATACAGTTGTAGGAGGTAACAAAAGAACCAGGTGGAATGCACTGAAGGAAAGCAATGGCAGGATTTTTATCTATTATTCTTTGACAATCATACTGTAATACAGGAATATATATGAGCACCACAACGAATGGAGAGCTTTTTAATGTGAGGAAGTGTCTTGCACTGCAGCTACACAAATTGTCCACGAAAATGCCACAGTGTCTCTGCTTTTCAAAGTACTACATTTAGTAAAATTACAGAACTAGTAAATGGAAGGGATTTTGCCCAAATTCATTGTTTCAAGAATAGTTTCAATTAAATAATAGATAGAAAAAAGAAGTAACTTTCTTCTTGTAGTAAAAGTATATTTTGAGGTACTCCTAAACCTACTGCTAGGTATCTAACTTACGTGCTTTGAATTTCCCTCTGAAGGCGCAAACTGCTCTCCATTGACTATGTAGAGAATGAAGTCTAAAAGTTCTAAGTCTTGAATAGAATAAAGTAACTATTTTTGTGACCTAAATAAAAAAAAGCCCAGCTCACCAGCACATGACCATTTGTTGCTACACTAGAGTGCTGTTTTGAGCGAAGGCTCTGGGGTTTGTCAAGTTATGACAGCTGTAAGAACCTGAACATACCAATAATAAATCATGTCTGGGAAGATAAACCAAGTTAAGAGAAATCAGCTGTAGCATTTTAAGCTGCATGGGGAACAGCATCCAACCCAAAAGGAGTGATCATATTTAGATAAAAATTTTCCCATAGGCTTCCTTATTTGGAGATGGTATTGATCTGGATTAAGCACATAAGGTAACAGGTACTACCTGTGCTATCCATATTTCTTCTTGCTTTTCTTCCTCCTGGATACAACATCACATCTGAACCTCTTCCACAATGATGAGAGATAGAGACCAAGAGGCTTGAAAAAACACCATGAAGAACTTGTGAATCCAGGTGCTCTTCACCTTTCCCTGATACATTTGCTGATTAGAAATGAATACTTCTTAGCAAAATTAATGGCCTAGGGACTTCTTTGCGGTTGATGTTATATGTTGTAAGGTGACACACTGACAGCATTGATTTTCAGAGTAAAGCTATCAGTAGAAAGTAAGGGACTATTGAAGACAGTGGCCTTGAAGTGATTGATCCAAATACAAAAGAAATACTGCATGAATATTTGTGCTGTGGTTAACCATGGCTATGATAATCTTCACAGAGGTTCAAGTTTTTTAGTTGCCTTTTTGAGAGAAACACCAAAAACTGACAATAAAAACTAGATATATTTGCATAATTTTTGTACTGCAGGAAATGGAAGCAAATTGAGTGAGAATAATTAATGTTTTGCAAATGAGATAACTTTTTGGAAAGAAATTCAGACTAATTTTTTGCATGAGCAACTTTCTTCAAGATCCTGGCCATCTTATGTTTTGCATCAGCTAGTTTAGCTGAGGGCTCATTTCAGTACCTCCTACGCTTTTACACTGACCAAAATTGTGATGATAATAATTCTAAATAAGACTTAGTACCTTGACACTGCATGAGACAATTCTTCCTTTATTTTTTTAGGATTTTTTTTAATCCTAAAAGCACAGTCTCAGGATTCAGGAATTATTTGGTTTAAGGACAAGTTTAATTAACAGATTAGGCTGGAAGGCAGTATGGAAGAGATCAGAAGTGATGAAATCTTACTTTATCATTTATTGAAGGAAATTTAAAATTGTTTATATTAAACTGACAAGTAAAATACTGATTTTCCATTTGTGAATAAGGACATATATCAATGAAATTAGGCCTTTTGCTTTAAAAAAAAAAAAATAGTTTCTAAAAAGTATTCTAATTCCTTTGATATTCCTGAACCAACCATTATTATTTGTAAATCTTTAGGCTAAAAGCAGCATTCTTGGTGATAATTGCAAGCATTCAAGCTAAAAATCGGCATTGGCAGCCCTCTTCTTATTATATTACAAGCTTTCAGGATGCACAAGACCTCTGTTAAAAAATTCTTATGGATGTACTGCTGCCCTTCTTTGTGAGTGAAACAGGGTTTATTATATAAATAGGTAATATGCTTTCTGGCAGGCAAAAAATTTCCTCTTCAGTTACAGAATCATTCAGGTTTGAAAAAAACTTTAGGATCATAGAGTCCAGCTGTAAAGCTAGCACTGCCAAGTCCACCACTAAATCATGTCCCTAAGTGCCTCATTTGAATGTCTTTTAAATACCTCCAGAGATGGTGACTCAATCACTTCTCTGGGCAGCCTGTTCCTGTGCTTGTCAACCCTTTTGGTGAAGAACTTTTTCCTAACATCCAATCTACACCACCCCTGACACAACTTGAGGACATTTCCTGTCATCCTATTGTTACTTGGGAAAAGACTGACACCCACCTTACTACAACCTCCTTTTAGTAGCTGTAGAGAGTGGTAAGGTCTCCCCTGACTTCCTTTTCTCCAAGCTAAACAACCTCCATTCCCTCAGCTGCTCCTGTTAAGGCTTGTGCTCTAGACCCTCTACCGGCTTTGTTGCTCTTTGGACATGCTCCAGCACTTCAATACCTTTCTTGTAGTGAGAGGCCCAAAAATAAAGACAATATTTGAGGTGCAGCCTCACCAGTGCTGAGTAAACATGTCAATCACTTCCCTAGTCCTGCTGGCCACACTGTTTCTGATACAAGCCAGGATGCTATTGGCCTTCTTGGACACCTGGGCACGCTGCTGGCTCATGTTCAGCTGGCCATCAACCAGCACCCCCAGGTCCTTTTCCACCAGGCAGCTTTCCAGCCACTCCTCCCCAAGCCTGTAGTGCTGTGTGGCGTTGTTGTGACCCAAGTGTAGGACCCAGCAATGAGCCTTGTTGAACCTCAGACAATTTACAAAGGCCATGAATCCACCTTGTCCAGATCCCTCTGAAGAGCCTCCTGCCCTCAAGCAGATCAACAGTTGTGCCCAACTTGGTGTCATTTCGAAAGTTGCTGAGGGTGCCCTCGATCCCCTCATCCAGATCATTGATAAAGACATTAAACAGAACTGGCCCCAACACTGATCCCTGGGGAACACCACTTGTGATTGCCTGCCAACTGGATTTAACTCCATTCACCACCTTTCTTTGGGCTCAGCTGTTCAGATAGTTTTTTACCTAGTGAACAGTACATGCAACCAAACCAGTTTCTCCAGGAGAATGCTATGGGAAATGGTGTCAAAGGCTTTACTGAAGTCCAGGTAGGCAACATCCACAGCCTCTCCTTTATCCACTGAATGGGTAACTTTGTCACAGAAGGAGATCAGGTTCATCAAGCAGGACTTGCTTTTCATACACTCATGCTGACTTGGCCTGATCACCTGATTGTCCTGTGTGTGCCACATGATGGCACTCAAGATGGTCTGCTCCATAACATTTCTTGGCATCGAGGTCAGTCTGACAGGCCTGTAGTTCCCCAGATCCTCCTTCTGGCCCTCATTGTAGATAGGCTTCACACTAGCTAACCTCCAGTCAACTGAGACCTCCCTGGTGAGCCTGGACTGCTGATAAATGATTGGAAGTGGCTCCGTGAGCACTTCTGCCAGCTTCCTCAGTACCATTGGGTGGATCCCATGTGGCCCCATAGACTTGTGTGTGTCTAAGTGGTGTAGCAGGTCACTGGCCATTTCCCCTTGGACTATGGGGGCTTCATTCTGCTCCCTGTCCCTATGTTCTAGCTCAGGGGGCTGGGTACCCTGAAAACAACTGGTCTTATTATTAAAGACTGAGGCAAAGAAGGCATTAAGTACCTCAGCCTTTTCCTCATCCTTTGCTACTGTTTCCCCCCACACCCAATAAAGGACCGAGATTCTCTTTAACCTTCTTTTGCTGTTAATGTATTTATACAAAATTTTTTTACTGTCCTCTAAGTAGCCAGATTAAGTTGTAGCTGGGCTTCGACCCTTGTAGATTTCTTCATGCATGACCTCATGACATTATTGTCATCCTGAAATGCCTACCTCTTCTTCCAAAGCTTATAAGCTCCTTTTTTTCCTGAGTTCCAGCCAAAGTTCTCTGTTCAACCAGGTGTGTCTTCTTCCCTGCCAGCTCATCTTTCAGCACATGGGTACAGCCTTCCTGAGCCTTTCAGATTTCCTTCTTGAAGAATGTCCAGCCTTCCTGGACTCCTTTGCCCTTCAGGACTACCTCCCAAGGAACTCCATCAACCAGGCTCCTAAACAAGCCTTGGGAATTCTGAGGTGGCAATTCTGCTTCCCTCTGTTCCTTACTTCTCTAAGAATTGAATACTGTTATCATTTCATGATTGCTGTGCCCTAAATGGCCTCCAACCATCATATTACCCACAAGTCCTTCGCTGTTCACAAAAAAACATGTCTAGTGGGGCACCTTCCCTAGTTGGCTCACTTACCAGCTGTGTCAGGAAGTTATCTGCCACACGCTTCAGGAATCTCCGAGACTGTTTCTTCTGTGCTGTATTTCCAGCAGACATCTGTTAGGTTGAAGTCCCCCCTGAGAACAAGGGCTAGCAACCACAAGACTTCTCCCAGCTTTTTATAGAATATTTCATCCATCTATTCATCCTGGCTGTGTGGTCTGTAACAGACTCCCACCGTGATATCTTTCTTGTTGGTCTTCCCTTATTCTTACCCATAAACACTCAACCCTATCATAACCATCATTATGCTCTAGACAGTCAAAACACTCCCTGACACACACAGCTACACCACCCCACCTCCTTCCTTGCCTGTCCGTCCTTAAGAGTTTATAGCCATCCATTGCAGCACTCCAGTGGTATGAGTCATCCCATCACGTTTCTGTGATTGCAACTGTATCATGCAACTGTTCCCAGCTGCACAATGGCTTCCAGCTCCTCCTGTTTGTTGCCTGTGCTGCATGCATTGGTGTAGATGCATTTCAGTTGGGCTATTGATCCTGCCATCTTTTTTGGGGGCAGAAGCCCCAATTCCTATGTGACTGTTCTTAGGTGCTTTGAAGGTGCTTGAAGGATGAGCTATGTACACGCCCAGACTAAACACCAGGGCCCTAAAAGCACTGCCAGCCCTACCTGTCCCTGTCCAGCCTCCTGGGGCATCCTCTACCCTGCCCACAACCCAGGACCCCACTTCAGCCCAGCCTGGGCCCCTCAGTCCCTGTCTGAGCTCACAGTTAGGCCATTGCAAGGAACAGGGACTCCTTTGGACTACAGGACTCCCTCCTAGGGTCTATGGAGGCCCTCATGGTGGGTGGCAGGGCAGCCCTAGCAGTGGGTAGGGGAAACCTTCCTGGGGACTGGGACCGGCTCAGGCTGCCAGCCTGCAGGTGGGGGCTGATATCAGACCCAGTGAGGGGAACCAGCATCAGATACTCCCAGCATGGCCAGAAAAGACAAACCGTAGAGGGTTATCATATATGTTCTCCATGATTCACAGACCTTTGACTTTTCATACAGTGTCATTACAACTACAGCATGTAAAATTTTTGCTAAGCTTGGGAAAAATCTTGCCAATAGACTTTCAGTTGAGCACGACAATGTTTTGTTGGAACACGAAAGGTAGAAACTAATAACTATAAAATTCTCTGTCTTGCTATGTCTAATAATACAAGACTTTCAAGGTCAGAAACACTGCTGGATCATGTTTAGCAGAGGAGGCACCAGTGATTATGTAGATGGACTATATTTCTTTCCTGAGGAGCTAAAAATCTATGCAACCACCATTGCCAGCAATTCTCTCCCTTGTTCATTGCAGAACTGCTCATTAGACTTATGATGGTAGAAGACTATTCATCCTTCAAGCACTAAGCCAATGAACCTGAAATAAATACTACAGCCTAGGAAAGACTTGATTCCACTCTCTTCAAGTTTCTGAATCTAGTTCGTTTGGAAGACCTTATGCCTCTTGGTCTTGATAATTTCTTTGGGTTTTTTTGTTAGGACTTTCTTCAGCTCCTTCAACTTGAGGAAGAAGAGCGAATAGTAAAAAAGTAGCTGGAGCTTGTTATAGTATATAAATATCTTCAAACGAATTACTAGCATGTGTGTTCCAATACAAGGCTTAGTATTTTACTACATTCAACAGCAAAACATTAATAATATACATATTTAGATATGCATTTTGCACTTGATCAGGTGTAGCACTTCTATGCTTGCCTTCTAACACAGTGATGATATTAGCCACCAGCTTTACTTTGCATTTGTTCATTGTAGTCTACTGCCTATTTTGAGTAGAAATACACATTTCTCAAGTACTTAACCTTTTTTCCTGAATGAAATAAAAAACCTGAAATAAATCTTCCTTAAATCTTGTTTTTGCTTTTTTTTTTCCAGCTGATTGTTCTCTTTATTCCTTATTCTGTGTGCATTATTTTTGTTGTTTTGTTTTGTTTTGTTTTTTTGATACCTCCAAACTCTTTTAAAAGTTTTCCATTAAAGAACATGCTAAACTCTTTAGATCTATGATGCTGAACAGGTTCCACTTCAAAATACTGAAATAAACACATGATTTATTTTCTTCACATTTAACTAATTCTGTTTCTTCAGAGTATGAATTTAGAACATTTAAGAACATGTGCTAAATGAAGAATCTACCTTAAGGAGCATATGATCTAAAGACATGATGTGACAACAATAAACACACTGAAAATTGCACTGCATTGCTTGTATAATCTTTAAGTGAAATGGTTTTTGATTGGTTGGTTGATTGATCAGTTGGGTTTTGTGGCAATAGAGATAACAAGCATATATGCATACTACTGTTTTAAAGTAAGGAAGAGAAAAATGAACACTACAGAAGGAAGGAGCACAGAGCGTGGGAAGATTTTAAGTTTATTTTCTTATAGGGAACTCATTCTTCATAATCCAATGGTAAATTTTCTGTTATATTAAATTGTGACATCAAGACAAGATATTCTTTTATGACATAATTTTTAGCTTAATTTGCACTTATGGGCCTGATTCTAGAATTCCTCTGTAAAAATCGCTATTCTGTTATATAAAATAATACTGTATTCTTGGTATAAAAACATGTGGATCAAAAGAAATTCCTACTTCATCAAGCTTGATTAGAGATTAAATACATCCCTAACTAGTATTTTCCAGAACTGATGGCTTTTTGTGAAGGAAAATATGTCATTAGTGTCTTTTTTTGCCCTGACTTAATATTTTCTGCGTCTTTATTTTTGCCTCTCTTAATTTCAAATGTCTATCTAAAAATATTGGGGCAATTTAATCCAGAGACAGCTAGGAGATAATTTAGGAAAATTCTTCACTTGTATGAAACAGATGGAACTGGCATAACTACATCTTTATTAAACATCTCACTGCTGCTGGTAGGACTGATGGGAATGGAACAGGAGGGTGTGATACTGCTTCATCCTCTAGAAAGAGGTTTCACAGAAATCATTGCATCTAACTTATCTAAACTAAAATAGAGTTATTTCTTTGCAACTTGTATTGCAGCAAATTTCAAGAGAATAGGAAGTCACATGAAACTTTGAAAGACTGCCTTTACTGCATCCATAGGTCAGATGTAGCTGACTATCTGACCCATTTACTTTTTTCCCTCAAGTGCTTCATGTGCTATTTTTGTTGATTTCCTACTTAAAGATCTGGTTTTACGACACCACAATGACAATGGGCAGAAGAATACTTCACACAAGTCGTGCCTTAAGAAGTAGACTTCCCATTTTCATCACAACAACACCATTAGCAGAAACAAGCAAATAAGCCCATAAAATATATTTTACATCTTTGATTAGTGTTTTACAAAGTGTTTATGATTGAGCTACATTGTTTCAAAATGTCATCATAGCATTTTTCCTTACTGGGCTATTTGTAAGCCAACAACGCTTATCTGACTGAAAATCACTTCCCAAAGGAAAACCACCATATCTAATACAAAACCACCCACACCTAAAATACCTAAAAGAAATACATTTCTCTTGGGAAGAGTTTGTCATGATTCTTGTAGTTCTAAGTGATCATGCATTTATGAAAATATCCCATCAAAGAACTCAAGAATGTTAAGTTTGAAGAAAGCTAAGTAGGGGGAAGCTAAACCTGACTAGGGGAAAGATTTTAAAAAAAATACTTTTGTGATCTTATTATAATTGCTTCAGAAGACTGTGCCTATTGATAGAAAATTAACCATATTTATTAACCTAACAAAATAAAAATTAATCCTGTGGAATAAAATTTCCAAGAAAGGAGTATGTTAGTAATAATCAAAGATAGCTTATTAGCTTCAGTTGATGGTTTTACGTTCTTAAAAATTGGAACGGAAAAATGGTGTTAAAATGTTCTCCAGCTTTACTTAGAAACAAATGAAAATCAAATCAAATCAAATTCTATCGAACTCAGCTGTTGTATAACTAAATTCACAAAGAGTTTTTTGAAACACTGTAACATTCGGATAGAGGTATTGACTTCTTTGGGCCGAAAGCATGCACGGAATTTTTCCCTTCTACTTTTCAGATGACTGGAAAGAAAAAAGTTCAAAATATTTGTTGTCATTCTGTCCTGGTTTGCCTGGGACAGTTAATTTTCTTCCTGGTAGCTGGTAGAGTGTTGTGTTTTAGATTTAGGATGAGAATAACGTTGATAACATACTGATGTTTTAGTTGTTGCTAAGTAGTGCTTATACTAAGTCAAGGACTTTTCAGCTTCTCAGACCCTGCCAACGCTAGGGCTGGAGGGGCACAAGGAATTGGGAGGGGACACTGCCAGGAGAGCTCACTTAAACTGGCCAAAGATATATTCCATACCATATGATGTCATGCTGAGTATATACACTGAGGGGAGTTAGCCAAGGGGGTGGAATTGTTGCTTGGGGACTGGCTGGGCATCAGGCAGCAGATGATGAGCAATTGTGTTGTGCATCACGTTTAGTTTTGGGTTTTGTTTCCCTTGAGTTTTACTTTTCTTCCTTGTTTTGTTATTTCCCTTTCCATTGCAATTTTTTTAAAAACTTTATTTCAGTTATTAAACTGTTCCTATCTAAACCCATGGATTTTACCTTTCAACCCATGGATTTTACCTTTTGTTTCTTTTTCTGATTCTCCTCCCCATTGCATCAGGGGAGGTGGCGGGGTGAGTGAGCAGCTGCGTGGTATTTAGCTGCTGCCTGGGGTTAAATGATGACAGTCCTTTTGATGCCCAGCATGGGGCACAAAGAGCTGAGATGATGACAGTTCTGACCAGTGTGTGTAAAAACAAATTGCTGTAAGCATTCACTGTATTGGTTTAATAGTCACTGGTCATAATGTTGATTTACTTACTCTCAGAGCCGTTGCGTGTGTTCTTAGAGTTGTGTTGTGTAGCACCTTACTTGCTGTATGTGTTCCTTGCTGTGGTGTTGATCACCTCTGGGGCCTGGGCTAAGGTTATCATTTTGTTGTACTTTGTAATACTGGCTTGTGATATGATAGAATTGCTGGTCATGAAACTAATCTGCTATGTGTACTCAGCATTGCCATCAGCTCGGTACTTTGGGAGTCATCTAATGGGAACTATTAATAATCACACCTCCTGTCATTTCTCCTTGGAGAGCCAACCTGTGGAGAAGACAACCTCCCACATCTTTCCCTTTCTCACCAGGTTAATTACAGTAGCATCTGAGTTATTTGAAAATTTTGAATATCCTTGGGATGTTGAAACCAGCGTGATCCTATTGCTAGGAATGCTGGACGTGTTCCAGGTCTTGTTTAAGGTTAAACAGCTGTTTAAGAATACCACCCAGAGATCTGCCCAAAGGTAGATAGTTATGGGTGACAAGGTATACAGGCAAGTACCTAGGAGAGTGAGCACTCCAGTGTTTAGGAACTTCACCCCTGAACAACTGCAGAATCCAGAAAAACTAGTAAAATATTTGGGAAAGGTATGCTGTCACCCTAGCAATTCCAGAGAGGCACAAATCACTGCAACGTGCTGAGGCCTGGCCCATGCCTACCAAGCCCTGTTCAACACTATTCAGTGCCCTCAAGGGGAAAAGAAGGTCTCTGGATCTGACGGCAAAGTGACAGACACTGCTGCTACTCCAACCAGCATGACAGACACTGCAGCTACTCCAATCCCAGCAGCAGGTACTGCAGCTGAACCAGAGAACCAACCCATGCTGGAACCAGTTGCCCCTATACACAAGAAGAAATGAAGAAGAAAGTCAGCTTGTTTAATAAAGGAGGATGAAACAGGTTCATCACAAGAACAGGAGGAAGAGGCAGAACTAGAGGTAACTACGTGATCCCTATCCCTGAGTGAGCTGCGGGATATGTGAAAAAAATTCAGCTGTCATTCAGGTGAGCACATTATCACCTGACTTCTTTGATGCTGGGATAACAGGGCTAATAGCCTGGAATTAGAGGGTAAGGAAGCCAAGCAGCTGGGATTGCTTTCTAGGGAAGGGGGTATTGACAAAGACACTATTGACAAAAACAATACAGCTTGCACTACACTGTACATCCATAGATATTTTCAAATATGTATAAAGGTGTAAGAGAATAAAATAAAATATAGTTATTTCTTGTTATGTTGAATATTCTAAGATTTCCTTTTCAAAATTAAGAAGATATACAAGATTTCACTGTTTTGTGCATTAGCTCCTTAATCCTCTATCAATTGCAATTCAGTTCGCAATGGATGCATCTCCGTTAGCATTTTGTTACATTGTTTTGAACCAAATTTCCTGATTGTCCCTGCTTACTATGCTTTTATTCATATCACAGAGTGCTATCAAATAGCATAAACCAAAATAGTTTTGGATAAAATCCAACTGGAAGATACACTCCAGAAAGCACCTGGCAGACTCCAACAGAGCCTATTTTGAAATCAAATTCCATGAAATTTGTGCAGTATGAAAACTTGACATCACTGTTTCGATCTAAAAATTCTTTCCTAGTAGGCTAAATTATTTGATAATGTAAACATAACATACTAGAGGTTTTCTGCAAGATTTAAGGATAAAAAAGCACTCCAGAAAAGCCACAAGAAAGGAATGGTTTTCACTTTTTGGTGATAGGTTTGGGTTTTAATGATTACAGTAAGACAAGAATTCTCTAGGAAGAAAATTTTTATCTGGATGCAAGGTAAAAAAGTGGGATTTCTTAACTTATTTGAACTAATGTTCTGCATTGTAATGAACTTTACAATTAACTACATTCCATAGGGAGAAAAACACTGTTCTTCCTGACACTATTACTCAAGCTCAAACTAGACAGCCTATATCCTGGAATCTGGATGACTCCCTAGGATTATAATGAAAGGAACAGCTAAGACAGAGACACCAGACAATCTTCACTTTCTGTACTATAAACAAATGATTTAACTTAGGACAAAAGTTGATAGAAAAGCCCAAAGTATCATGTTAGTAAAGTTATAAACATAAAAATATTAAGACAAGTAAGGAAAAGACAGATTGCTTTCTATAAGGTAACAAGGGCTAATATTTTGGGAAATCTGAATAAGCGGCTCCAATATATTTAAAATGACCACTAAGCAATGAACTTTAATCTTTTCCAATTTTCCCTTTCACAAAAGGCAAGTTTTCAGCATTAGTTAAATTTGTAAGGCTGAAGTTACAAGTAACACAGCTTCCAATATCTCAGATTATTTCAAGATCAGTCTTATCTCTCTATACAGTCTCTACAGTACCATGTAGGCTTACCTTGAAAGATAAAGGGTAAGATTAGCATAGGATTCCTCTTTATCACCTCACTTGACTAAGATGGTATGTTTGAATTACTTAGACTGAATTTACCTTTGGTGGAACTACAGAAACAGAACACCCGCCCCTCCCCCCCCCCCCCCAACTTTACCTTAAAGAGTGAGCTCAGAAAGAGCACAAGTATGTTAACAGTTAGGAACACAATGCCACACTATTTCTCATACTGCATACTTGGAGGACAAGAGACAACCAGGATAAACAGAAACAAGAGAAGTTCAGATTGGACTTAAGGAAAACTTTTTCCTCATAAGTACAGCCAAGCACTGGAACTGATTTGGGCAGTCTCCATCCTTGGAGGTTTAGAGCTGAGTGGATAAGGACATTAGCAAACTGATCTGATCTCACAACTCACCCTGCTTTGCAGAAAGGGGTGAACTATTTGAGGTCTATGATTCCATAGTATATTGTTGTATTTCAAATAGCTAAACCCCTACTGAATTACTGGTTCTACCATTTCAGCAGTGCTTGCTGTTCATTCTGTCTTTCCCACTGCAACAGACGAACTACATCCAACTTAAATAAACACTTAACTTATGCTAGAGATTTTTGTGGGTGCATTAACTTCACCATCCATCACAAGCAGTCATTCCTAGTCATCAGTCAGTTCTGTTAGGTACATGCTTGTTTTTATGCATATGAATACTTTCATGTGGAAAGAGAAGGTCTATTCATACAACATTAAATATTACTATAAGCTTCTACAGACTCAAAGCCTAAATAAACAGCCTACAAAGAATAGAACAATGAAAACCATGTCTTAAGAGTTTTTGTTGATTTTTAAAATGTAAGTCTTTTCTGTTACCCTATTAATAATTTTAAATGATTCTTATAGTATCTTAACTCATCAGAATATTTTTATGAAATACTGTAATTATTATTAAAGCTACTTGTTATCTTCTTTTAATATTTTCACATTGTGTTCTTTCAGTCCAAGAAGTGAAAATCTCAGGTATTAATGCACAGTTCAGTTTCTTTCTATACACTAAGTGGAATCTTAAATATGAAAGTTGCCCTAGCCAAAATGAACTGTTTTTTGCTTCTGCTTACCAGGTTCAAACTTGCAGTTTTACTATAGTGACAGAAATACAAAAGAGATCTAGTTCATATCACAGCAGAAATTACTGTTTCCAATCAATGTAGCTGTATATGTTATGCATATAGAAGTGTATGTGTGTGTGTGTGTACATATATATATATATATGTATAAATAACCATGCAGTTTTCAATACTGATCTGTTTCTGTAATTGTCTGATACTGTTTTCCTAGAAACAGGACTGCTAAGATGATAAGCGTAATTTAGTATGCCACACATGGTCTTTCTGGCCCCACAAGTTCACTGTGGCACCAAGGGCATGCACACAACCTAGTAGATAGGACATGAGTCCTTTGCTAAATTTACAGGACACTGACTTTGTGCAATTTTCTTTGACACCTATTCAAAGGACTCTACAGTAAAAGGCGTCAGGAAAATCAGGTGCAGAAACATTAGAGAATAATGTATTAAGTCTGGTTTCTTACTACAAGTAAGTACATTCTCTGTTTTTCAAGTGAAAATGTGGGAAGGGAAGGGAAGGGAAGGGAAGGGAAGGGAAGGGAAGGGAAGGGAAGGGAAGGGAAGGGAAGGGAAGGGAAGGGAAGGGAAGGGAAGGGAAGGGAAGGGAAGGGAAGGGAAGGGAAGGGAAGGGAAGGGAAGGGAAGGGAAGGGAAGGGAAGGGAAGGGAAGGGAAGGGAAGGGAAGGGAAGGGAAGGGAAGGGAAGGGAAGGGAAGGGAAGGGAAGGGAAGGGAAGGGAAGGGAAAAAAAAAGGACTCAAAACTTTATAATATCATGGATATAACGGATCAGTTTCAAATTTTTTTATGGAACAACATATTTGTAATTATTATAATTATATTGGAAAAATATTTATAAATATATATTTTCAAATAATATATGAAAAACACTGGGGGAAAAAAGAAATCATTTTTTGTTTGTTTGTTTGTTTCCAGCCCAAAGGTGGGACTTTTAAGGTGAATGTAGCTCCCTTGATTTTAAGAAAGTTATATGTATTCAGAGCATCTGAAGATCTGGATCCTGATGTAAAATAATAAGACTTCTGTTCAGAAAAAGAATGCTATTTAAAATGGGCACTTAAGCATTGCATATAATAAAGGGATGAAGTACAGACACAAAATTAAATGTACATTCTCTTTCAAAATTATCCTGTATGCAGCTACCATAGCTCTTATTCCTAATTACAATGCCTTCTACTCTGTACCCTATAAAGGCAATTGAGATTGACATGGATATCTTTGCTATTAATACACAAAAATGGATCATTCAAATGTGGCATACAGCTTTCCCCAAATGAAGGTCCTTTGTTTTTCAAGTCTGACAGGATTTTAAGAATATTTATTTTAGTACATATTTTCTTTTTTAAAAAATCTTGGGTTTTGTCAGGGTGATAGCATAATAGCAATAATGGCAATTGTAACTGCATTGCCCATTACAAATAGATCAGAATTTCTCAGTATCTTCTTTAAGAGTACGTTAAAAATTCATATGAAATCTTTCAGAAATAAACAAAGAATTTATATGTCTATTTCCATTACATGACCTATAACAATGCCTGCAGTATGTGTGACTGAATTGTATTAATTATAAACATTTTTTAAAATATAATTTATTTGGAATGTGCCACATTTCTGGAATGATTCTGGTGGCTAAACATACAAACTCACTGTGACACTGAAGGTATGCACACAACCTAATAGATATGACATGAGACTTATGGGCCTCTGCACTTTTCGGAATGGCTGCTAGAGGCCATCCAGGATATCCTAGAGAGTCTAAAATGTCATGAGGAAACTATGCTTTGGTGCCTGAATCACTCTTCTCACTTCAAAAATCATGAGAAAACCTTTTGAAAGAAACAAACTTCCTATAAAGATTTTTTTGGAGTTTTAAATTCAAGAATGTTGCATAAGCACTTTGAAACAGGGATAACATATAACCACGTTAACCATGAGCAATTTCATTCTTTATTTTGAGGAGTTTACATGCAGTCTTTTAACACAAAGTATTTTATTTCAAATTCACATACATTCATATATTTATATATTTTATGGTAGTGTTAACGCTTCATACTTCTTCAGTAACTTAGCATCATATTGTGTAAATGTAAGTAATAAGTCACAAGCAATCTGTCATATTCAAGATATACTTTACTATAGTCAAAGAAACATTCTGTATACTTACACTATCAGCAGATACATTCTTAAGTGTACTTCAGGGTGTGAGACAGTTAACTATGAAACTAATTGAAGTGCACATCATGTCCAATGTAACTTTCTATTAATAACTAGGAGAGGAAGTAGATGGAAAGCAGGATAAAATGCATCTTGGGTTCACCAAAGACAGATCATGCCAGACTAACCCAATAGCTTTCTTGATAAGATAACTGATTCTCCAGACAAGGGAAATGCAGTAGATCTAATCTGTCATGACTTCAGAATAGCTTTTGGTACAGTGCCACTTTCAGAATTATTTGTTAAGATGGTAAAGATGGCAGTTAGCACAGGAGTTGTAAGGTGGAAATAGGTGGTGAGAAAACAAGCAAATAGAAGATGAACTGTTGTAAAAGGAACGGTATTGTGCTGAAAGGAGTTCTCCAGAAATTAGTGCTGGGGCCAATCTTTTCATTGATGATCTTGATGCAATAAGCTCTGCAAACATTTGTACACATTCTCAACCTAAACAGTCTGCAAAGAAAATTGAGAATGCTTTATGTGCCTCTGGGGTATGATTAGGCCTTGTGATTTTCAGTGCACACACAAAGCGGAGAACTAAGGCCTCTCTAGGAAGATACAGAAGGAAGTTAAATGACAAGTTGGGTACAAGGGTTTTTATGTGTGACATGTTTCTCTCCACCTTACTAGACAGTGCAAGCACAAGGCTGGTTATATCCAGCAGGGGAAAAAAAAAGTCTGTTGCAGGTGGAGAGTAATGACAGACAGTACTGTGGTATGATATTGAAATGGCATTATAGTCTCAGCCCTCCTTTCTACCTCTTACTTTTCACATGAAATCTTTCCAAGTTTTAAAATTTTCTTTTGCCAGATTGTTTGTATGCTTAAAAATGTCTTCAACAATGTCTTTACTTGTACTTAATTTTCCCTTCAAATTGCTTTGCGATACTGCAGATATTAGCAGGTGACAGATAACTTCTGAAAACTTACTCTAAAATGCGATTAAATGAGATGAAAACAATTAACCTTAGATTATATGAAAAATAGGGGAAAGGAGGAAATGCAGAAATTTTCTCCCTTTTCTCTGATTACATTTTTTGTAAATAATGACATTTGTCTGGAAACCTCATTCTGAATTAAAATTTATGGAAAAGCTGTTTGACACCTGAGTGTGTCTTTGCATAACAAGTTCTCTCTCTTCTATTATTTGTACCTCTGTGTGTACCTTCCAGGTCTGTGAAGCCTGGATTCCTGACAAATTTCAAAATTTAAAAGGTTTGAAAGGAAAAGATAGAGGGACTGAATTACATTTTCCCTGAATTTTTGAGATGTCCCTACATCAGAACTGGGGCCTCAGTAATTCATTGAATGCAGCCTCTTTGTAGTACTCTGGGATTTTGTGAAGAGAAGCTACACATTCAGCCTTTGTGATTTTGTAAATATGTTTAAAGCTAGATATGCATAGGTTTTGTGAAGTTTTAAGATCAATCTTCTTCCAGAACAAACATTTCATTGTGGTTTTCATTGATATTATGTTAATGAATGGCAGGCAATATGCAATAGTAATTACTATAAAGTCTGTGTCAGGTAAATGTTTAAGTTTAACCCAGAACATTCTCATTAGTACTTAAAGAGCTATCAGTTTACTTCACATGTATCAAAAAATAAATTACAGCAAACCAGTTCATCTCTGGTACAAAAATGTCTACATTTACTAGCAAACCTTTTTACAGTAGGAGCAAATAATTCTGTCTTCTTTAGCCCAAGAAGAGAGAACTGAACGGTCCATATAATTTTGACCACAATTTGAGTTTAACTAATTCTTTAAGACAATTTAATGCAATAACCAAAAAGTACTCTCACACATGTGGTGTGTTGGATAGCATCCATGTAGTGATTTGGTGTACGCGGTCTCATTCTTCAGCAACAGATATCTCTCAAATATTTTCAGCAGCTCAACAGGCAACCGCAGGAATACCAAGAACTGTCCTAGAGGATGGCCTATCCTTTCCTAATTGTAGGAGGCCTTTACAGGGGAGGTTGATAGGACTGTAAACAAAAGTGTCAACGAACTATTCCTTGAAAAATATGACTTCATTCTACTCAGATTTCAGTTTAATATTGTTGCAGTTTAACCCCAGCTGGTAACTAAGCACCACACAGTCACTTACTCACTACCACCCTGTGGAATGGGAAAGAGAATTGGAAGAGTAAAAGTGAGAAAACTCATGGGTTGAGATAAAGACAGCTTGGTAAGTACAGCAAAAGCCATGTGTGTGAGAAAAGCAAAACAAGGAATTCATTCACCTCTTCCCACCAGCAGGCAGGTGTTCAGCCATCTCCAGGAAAGCCGGGCTCCATCACATGTCATGGCTACTTGGGAAGAAAAACACCATCACTCTGAACGTCCCCCACTTCCTCCTTCTTCCCCCAGCTTTATGTGCTAAGCATGATGTCATATGGTATAGGATATCCATTTGGTGACTTGGGGCCAACTGTCCCAGCTGTGTCCCCTCCCAACTTCTTGTGCACCCGCAGCCTGCTCACTGGTGGGGGTGGTGAGAGGCAGAAAAGGCCTTGGCCCTCTGTAAGCGCTGATTAGCCGTAAGGAAAACATCTCTGCGTTATCAACACTGTTTCCAGCACAAATCCAAAACATAGCCTCATACTAGCTACTATGAAGAACGTTAACTACACCCCAATAAAAACCAGCACAAATATATTTCAGGAGTATTGAGCTTCATATTCTCATGCAACTTCCCTATTACTATACGTTGATTTATATGATACAGTTTCATTTTTTATGTGACAAATTAAAAAACACATCAGTATTGTTTGTACACCTATTTGTAACAGTGCAAAGTTCTAGATTGATTATTTTTACCTTTATTATATCTTTATGAAATAGTAAGTTGATTATTAGATCATAATTGCCAGCTTCCATCTCTATGACTAAATTCTCTATGTAATTATAGATAAATACTAGCTTAATAGACCCAAACAAGTCATGGTTGTACTTATGCATAATGCTACAACTGCCATTCCACACTGTCCCACTTCTTGTTATCATAACAATTGTTATTGATTTATTGAGCTTTTTCATAGCCAATGCTTAGTCTTCTAAACCATGCCAACAAAGACTGTGTACACCCACAACAGAACAGAAAGAAAGGTTACTGGAACAAAAATCTACTGATGAAATGAGCAATTTAACAATTTTTCCTCTGTATGAATACATTTTTCTAAGGCTTGTACTAATCCAGAACAGTATTTCTCAGTGCTTAAAATGCAGCCTCAGTAGTTCTCAAGTGTTTGTTATGAACTCACTTCTATTATTTCTTCTCAGATGACTGAAAAATTATTTACTGTTATCATCAGTCAGGACAATTTAATAAGTAAATGTGATATTTGTTTTCAGTATTCAAACATACTTACAACTTCTGGCTTTAAATATGAGAGTACTTTTTTTTTTTAATTTGAGTGGTGAACAAATCTTTCATTTCTTGTTAGATGTTTTAGAAGATTAAAACTGTTCTCTGGGATTCTCCCGTTTTTAGCTGGGGCATTGTTTATTATCTTTTTACAATGCCTAAGGTGTATAACATGTTTCACAAAAATCCGGAATGACAAAGTCCCTGTTCACAGAATTTTGCAGCCTTTCATGGAAGGCTTAACAAAATAAGGCACTGAGCAGTAAAGGAAGGAAATATTTACAAAATTATCTATTTGCAACAAGAAATGTTTCTCTTAAACATCTTAAACAGCAACAAAACAAACAACAAGACAGCAACAATATTGGCATTTAAAAATAGCGATATTTATTACAGCACCAAATCTGACTAGATTTCTCTGTCTGTAGATATTTACTATTATAAATGTGGGAACACTGTAAAATGACGTGGTGTAGTCAGGTTCTTTTCAGTGTCTAATACAGGTGTTTTAAGGATGACCACTAAACATGCAACATGCTGCTAATCTAACTTCTCTTAATATAAAAGAGGTTGTATTGGTTATAGTGTAAGTGTAAGATATCAATAGAAAGTACATGAAAAAATAGCTAATTTAGAATGATTAGAAGGTGTCCTCCTAGTCTGACACCAACATTACTGAGGTAAGGTAGGGAAGTTTGCAACAATATCTATACTTTATATAGTATTTAAACAATTATTTCAGACTCCAGCACTGTAACACAGCCATACTAATATGAAAACATCACACAACGTAGCACTGAAGTGGTGGTGTATCTATCTGGTACAAAACTCAGCAACTCTTTCTGAATTCCCAGAAATCTCAGATATCCATGTAGAGCATTACTACATTTTTCAAATCAGTGTAATGGCCCTACCCAGATATCTAAAGGCCTAATCCTTTATTGACCTCAAATAGTGAATTAAAAAAATCAAGAAATCTGATCAGTCACCTTACTACCACTACCGTTAACAAGTCTGCAACTCAGAGAATTTTTGTTCCTATGAAAGAAAACAAACAAAAAGAAAAATGAAGAACTCTTTGAAATAACTAGCTATTGAAGAAAACAGTAGTTTATATCATGCATACACTTTTTAATGAATATTTTTTTGTGGAAGGTACATATTGAGTATATATTATGACACCACATAGAACTAAATATGTGTATGCTACTCAACATGGCTAAGTTAGAGTAGCTATAAGAACTTGATTTTTTAAACAGACAGAAATCATTGTATTGAGTTTACATGGCAAGGTGCTGGCAGAGAGGAACTCTTACGAACCCCCATTCCCCATCCCACCTGTACGACCTGGTGTAGGAGCGGGGAGGAAGTAGAAGAGTTGGGAATGAAGGAGTAAAGTTGGGCCTGGGAAGACAGGGGTTGGATGCTGAAGGCTTTTATAGTTTTCTCTTTGTTCCCTACCACCCAACACTATTTTTAATCAATGATAAATTACATTGATTTTTCCCAAGTCAAGTGTGTTTTGACGATGACAGTAATTGGTAACTGATCTTCCTGTCTTTATTTTGACCCATGAGCTTTTCTACCTTATTTTCTCCCCCTTATCCTGTTGGGGAGTGGGAGTAAATAAGGAGCTGGGTGATCATCTAGCAGACAGCCAAGGTTAACCCAAGACAACCACTCAGATTAATTCCATATGAACAAGTTATTATGGCTTCCAAGTACAACAGTGATACACAATCACATAGTGGTATGAGCTCTGTGAGGATCTCTGTAGTTATAACTTGCGGCTTAAGTTCCTCCCTTCTGTGCATTTCATTCTATTGTTTTGCATAAACTGGGAATCAAATTAAGGGGACTTTATGATAGTGCCTTGACCATTTTTATTACCCTTTCTCAAATAAGAAATTACATTTTCTGTTTTGAATTAAAGCAGTTAATTCAAAAAGCAGAGTTGTGACTTGATATATTTTTTAAAAAGCTTTAATGCAAGATCTTGCAATTTCATATAGTAGCTCTTTCAGATTTCTACAATGACATCAAGCTATCTGATTTGATTTTGGTTCATTAAACTACTAGAGCTTTGCTTCTGCTTCAGATGCTTGAATTTTCTTTTGTAATTTACTAATTCACTAGTAATCCTGTAGTCTATTTCACATTCAGCTTTGATACACCCATTGAAAACTGAAGCAAGATGTTAATTTAGTTCTTGGGCAGATATAGATATTTTTTTCAGTATAGATTCAGCACCACTGCTCTTTTGCTCTTTTTTTTAATTTAAACAGCTAAATAACTTTTTTTTTTGTTTGGGGTTTTTTTGTTTTGGTTTGGTTTTTTTGTTTTTGTTTTTTTTTTAAATTATATTTGCTATGCAAGATTGAATTCTGCTTACATAGGACAGCTTTTATGTTAAACCTGTGTATCTTATGTTTAAACTTTCCTCTTATATTGTTCCTTGTTCATTCTCTACGTTCTTATAATAGCAATCTTGAAGTGACTGGTCTCCAGTTAGGTCCAGACCTATCTCATTATGTTTTCTTCCCTTGCTTGTGACTCAGACTTAGGATGTCCAAGTAGAAGATGCATCTTCTGTCTGTCAGACAATCCTCCTTTTGACAGTCCCTAGTTTTCTCTATGAAGGCAGCTTTGAGGCAAAGCAGGACATGAAATCTGTCACTTACATAAGTGCTTCCGTTGGCTGCTATCTCTCTCTCTTAAAAAAGGGTGCAAATATAGGACAAGCTAAGTGTAACCTTTAGCTGCAATGAGTAAAGAACACTGTTACTATCAATATCCTGAGGGTAGAAAGCTCAAGGCTCCTATATATCCTAAAGAGCTTCAGAAAAAAACATCTACTTATTTGCACTGCAAATGGAAAAAAAATCACTTAGAACATTCACAGTGTTAATGTTATACCTTGGATACCTCAGGAACTGACAGACGGGTAACAATTTAACAATTATTAAGATAATTCCTGAATTGATTTGCAAAATGATGAGCAGTATCTCAAATGCATATGATTTTTTGTAACTTTGTCACTTTGAAAATTTTGTGCAGATCTTGAGTCCTCCTACCCCAAGTATTTGCCAGGTGTTTTTTACCATGTTAGGTTTGGAATATGAGCAATTAGAGTCCTTGTTTCATGCATTATACAAGTACCTTTTATAACTGTATCATTATATAACCTGCTTTATGACGATGCGTTTACAAATCAAAATGTAGACCCCTGATTGAAGAAAAGAAAGAATTTAAGAAAATGAAGTAGTATTAATTTTTACACAGCTTAGCAACTCAAATATTAAGGGCAAAAAGCCTTTCAAATTTAGAAACATATGTCTGGGAGGGATCATTGAGATCATCAGTTTCAGGCCTCTGGTATTCCAGGAAGCCACACAGTGTAATCTTATTCGTAACCTTATTAAACTTCAGATAAAATGCAGTTCATTATTTTTGTCACCATTACTGTTCCAGGACCTCACTGCACTGATAGTTGGAAACTTTACTGATTGCAGATACTGAGTGTAGATGAACATTGGACAAAGAGAAACAGAGAAAAAGTTTCTTTTGATTTCTGTCCAAATCACTAAGTAAATGTCCGAGTTCAGTGGGGCTAGGTTGAATGAATGTGGAATAGGCAGTGCCCAAAAATCAACTATGGCACAGTATATGTTATCTTCATATTTGTGACGAGAAAATTAAAAAATTATACTTACAAGAATTTAGCATTTTCTGAACTGTACAAATACACATTTAATAATCTAATTCTAAGACTCTGGGGCTTTTAGTTTTAAACCTTCAGACTCAGACAGCATTATAGATGAAGCCAGAATTACCACAAAATTTCTTTCCTGATTAGAACAATTAGCATGTACAGAACTTCTTTTGCATGACTTAATCTGACAGGAAGGCTCTGTCAGAAAAGTAAATCTGAGTTTTTCTTGATACTGATGGAATAAGCGAAGGACCTTATCTCCAAGTTTTCTGCAGGCTTCTTCTTCTATGGATGGGTTCAAGGGTGTAGTCTTAGAAATTATATCCGATCAACTGGTCAAACAGATAAGACAACATTTTTATTTTTATCAGTAAAACCCTTATTGCTCATGAAAGAGTATATCTTTCAGCACAGTTCCTCTACCACACTATTGTTCAGGTTGCAATGCTGTGTGTGTATTCCTTGTCTGTTTGCCCCCCAGGACATCCTTGAAAATGAGACATTTTGTTTTATGGCCGCAAGGGTTTTATCTGTGTGTAAAAAATTAAATAAAATAAATTCAGAACAAATACAACATTAATATTTTATACATATATTGCTTTAATATTGCATCAGTAGCAAATTAGAATCCAAGCCTAGATTTTCATGTTTTGAATATTAACTGCTGAAGTTTCATCAGTAGCCTTAGGAGGGTTTGCTGGATCTTAACAAATTGTGACAGAAATTATGGTTGGTGTTCACACAAAGTGTGAAGTGTCTGTTTGAAAACTGCAATAAAGTGATGTCAGAGAAGGAAACTGTCTGCCTGATCCCTGATCAACAACAGTAAAAGCAGGCTTGGTACTGCATACTCACTACATCTCCCTATACTTTTTCAGAGTGCAAAAAATAGAAGTACTGGGGTGCATTAGACACACCCTTGAATGATCATTACCCTGAGGGGAACAGAGATATGCCTATCTCACACAGGATCTCCACTCTTGGATATAATATTGCTTTATGTATATTGGCCAGATCTTGCAATATGTTTATCATACAAGTAATCTACAGTCCCCCAAGCATGCTCATGAAATGCACTCAGACAAGTTTAGTGAATAATAATTTGCATTCAGGAAAATTTGCAGGTGGATGTGGTCAAATCTATAAATTGAGATTTGTATCTCTTGTCCAAAGTATCACTCCAGCAAAACTTTCAGTGAAAATTCTTGGTCCCACACCATGGAAAAAAAAGTAATCAGTTAATCAGTTCATACATATTGATGGCTGGAAATCAACATTTGCAAGGGTTTTGTTATACAATTTGAAATAAAACAACAGCATAAATGAAAATATTTTTTAGAGAGATAAAATCTGGAAAACCATATTATTTAAAATTTTAAAGAAAGCTGAACTCCAATTTTGTAATTATTCATAAACAGAACCATGTTAACAAAGCCTTTGGCTTTAACTGAAGGTTATGCTGGATACATTTTTCCATTATAACTCCATATCTTATTAGGACTGAGATTAAATAAATGTATTTTAAATGGTTAAACTTGGTCCTATCTTTTAATTTTTGTAGAAAAGTGTGGAAAATTTAATTAGTAAAATAATTACAGAAAGTTAAAATCAATGCAATTGTAAAAATTATCAGAGTGTCCGTCATAATAGTCTGGAACAACGCAGGAACATGGGCAAGGCAGAGTATGCTGTAGTTACACGGGGGGAAAAGTCACCCAAAAGAAAAGGGTCTGCACCGTTTAGCACATGTCTTTTGCAGATTTTTTGATAGTTCTGTATTTACCATCTTGTTTTCATGTGGCACGCTGCTGAATTATCCCTAGCAGTTGTTCTCTGCCCGTCTCCAGAGATCAGGGACTGAACCATGACTCAGAGAGGCACAATATAGTCCCTGATTACCCCTTGCTCTAGGAAGAAAATAAACTGCATTAGCCTTTTACCTGGTACAGATGATTTCTTCTCTCTGCACCAGCCAGGCTGTGCTGGTCAGTATGTCGGGGCAAAGGTCATAGCCAGACATTACTCACTCCCCATGCATCTGCAAAGGAGTGGGAATAGCTGCCTTGTAGAGGCCATTCACCCTTTTGTAATGCAATCTGCACTCAGGGTAAATTGCACTAAGAGGGCACTTTAAGCTTCTCTCTAGGAGAGAGGTGTATATGACAAACTCCTTTCTTGTCCTGTATCCATAGTATGTGTTTAGGCAAATGACTTTAAAGCTCAAAGCTGCTTATATTGATCTTTAATCCCTGATCTACTGCACTAGAGGAACACGATAAAACGACCCAGGTTTCCTAGAGGGATGTCTTTGCAATGTGAGGCCAATGGAAGTACAGTGTTCAGCACCTTACAAGATCTAGTCCATGTATGAACAACTGTGACATTTCTGGGAATGACCAGAAATGACCTGACTGTCCATTTTTCCTATATTTATCTTAAATGCACTATTTCTTGTGGTTAGCATATTCTTGTTTGTTTATTAGAAAAAGAATATTAGGATCACTAAGGAAAAAAAAAAGATTCAAGATATCATGATGGCAATGAAAAGCATGTCACCTATAAGCAAGCTAGCAAGAGAAGCATGTGGGAAAGGCACTCTCTGTTTGCCCCCTGTACTTTGGCATGCACAAATCAAGAGCATTTTTAAACTGAAAAAGAACATAATATCTATCACTTTTGGTTCTGTAGCATGAAAGGGAATCAGAGACCCAGTTGTTGATCAGTTCAAGTTGTGCCCTTTTGGCAGATTGCTTCTTGCTCCAGGAATGTGTAAAACTGCAGAGTGAAAATTCAAGGAAAGCGAAAAAAATCATGCACTATGTCAGAATCCATTATTTCTTTGAAGTTCAGTTTGCTGTCTGCTGTCATGGGACTGCCTTCAAAGAGTGCATGGAATATTTAAAAAACAAAGTGAGAAAGCAGGTAGCACTTTCCTGTTACAGTCTGCAGATATTTTGACACTCTAAGCAATAATCATGGGTTTCCCAGGTGCTTGCTGTTACATAATTTGTCAAGATGTCTGCTGTGAGTGCCCTGGACTTCATGTCTTACTATCCTCCATTGTCTTTTAGTGGCACTTAAGTGGGAATAGGTGTCATCAAGGAGGTATATGGTGCCAATAATTCAGCATTTTCACAAAGGGATTTTCTCTATAAATACTGGCAGTCATTCCCACTAATAAACAAATGAAGGCAAGTTTGTCTGAGAAGACTGTTACTGGACAAGCACAACCACCTTGGAAAGAGGACTTCAAGCAAAATGAGAAAATTTAGAGAGTCTATGTATTTATTTTTGCTAACTCTATCAATAGTGCCAGTACTAAGTCCTTTGTCACAAGACTGATACAGTGCAATGCAAAGGATTTTTTAAACACTTTCACATGATTGAGTTACTGGGAGTACACTGAGGTTTGTTGTACATATACAAAAAATAAAAATATAGTGACCCAGATATATTTAAGAGAGAGGAAAAGAAGACGCTCCTTAAAAAAACAAAGGGGGGGGGGGGGGGAGAGTGGAGAAGAAAAAGATGAGCTATACATGGCTCTAGTAGATTGTCCAGGTTTGATCATTACTCATGCAAGTGTCTTTTTTTTGCCTTCAGAGGGAGATTTTTGACTCAGTAACGAACAACAGAAAGATAAGGTATTCTGAAGCAATTCTCTCTGAAACATCATATATATTCTGTTTTCTACTCCTGCTTTGAGAATATCGGAGCATTATGGTATGTGGGAGATGTCACTCTAAAATAAACAGTGATAGATCCCTGCCTGGAGGAAATTATAATCTAAATTAGTCATAGTAAGAAAGTAAATGTCATGGAAAGACAACTTCTGACTCTAGAAGAATCAAAGACTCTAGCTGTTCCTTTGGTCAGCCTGTGTCTCCCTCTGTGCTGATATCACGGTGCAATGTATGCTGAGGAAGCTCAGATGAAGCTGCTGGGCACCTGCAGAAGATGCCAGAAGCGACTTAGTAATTGTGAAGTTCATTTTTCAGCTTAGGGAATGTTTTAAATTACATAAACAAGGGTACTTGTCCAAAAACTAACAGTCCTGAGTTTTAGCCCATCCTTACCCTAACAGATTTTAAAACCTCCTACTCCTTATTATTTTGCTTTCTTAGACCAACTACAGTCTAATGCAAAATATTATACATGTGTGCACACATGACTGAGGGAGCAAGAGCCAGAATGCTGGATTTCTAAGTCAGAGCATTACAAAGGGACAAAATTGTGTAACACTTATGACTATCACAGATGTCTTGTGAGATCAGCTGTGTTGTGCCTTGGCCTGACTACAACACTTCCTGAAAAAGTGGCCTCCAGTTGACAGTAAATGGAGTGATCTCTGCTCCTGTGTTGAAGCATCTGTACTTTAGGCCTTAGGCTAGATAAACTAAGTAGCTAAAGTAGGAAGTTTGTACTTAGCTGTCTGTATGCTTGCCAAGTTTCAGGGTTTTCCTTAATAACTCTTTGCTATCTCACCTCATGGTGGAGAAGTCTTTGAATTCTGAATAATAGGAAAAGTCCACTGATATTTCTTTGCCACTTCAGAAGACCTAGCTGTTTCTCTGTTGGAATTTGGAAATTGGAATCAAAACCAATGATTCCATTGGAAGACTTTGGGATGTTGTTTGTCCTGGAGTCAATTTTGCAAGTTTGACTGTATTTATATGAAACCTCTTGACTTTAAAAGGAAAAATTACCGGTTCATGAACAAATTATAAATCCCTGAAGGGTTACATATTTCCTTAATATCCATTTTTTTCTACTGCTTTTTCCACCACTAAAATCATAACCTTGCTTATAACCTCAGTAATTTCTATAATAACCACCTGTGATGTAATAAATAGAGGATTAGGACATTGGGTTGGGAGTAATCAGTAGGAAACTACAAAAGAGTCTGTGGTTTGTGGTTTTGATGATGCTTCTTTTAACAAAAGAGCAGAGTGGCAGGAAAAGAGAAAATAAATAAAAGATAAGGTGAATTATCTGTAAATAAAATGCTTTCCTAAAATTTTCCCTGAGGTTCTAATCTTCTTTAGTGTGACCCAGACAACATCAGAAGAGCTTCAGCATATTGAAGGAAGAAACCTATTTCACACCTCCCCTAATCTTGGAGAGCTTCCTCAAAGTCCCTATACAGAATTAACATAACCCTTTGGGCCTGAATTCTGCATCTTGCAAAGTTAATGAAATCAATGGGACATGTGTGAATGGATCTGTTTGCAAGGTCCTGGCTTTAAATTAACATCCAGACCCCATTTGTTTCCTGATGGCTTCTTAAGAGACACTACAGGCTGGGAAAATAAGCATTGGAATGGAAGTCATAGGAACGTAGTACTGTGGGATCACCTAGACGATGAGACCAGTTCCTCTTAACTACATTATAAATGTGTAGCTTGTGAAGCACCTACATATGACACTATAACATATTTCCCAATTTTTCTTGGGAAACAAACAAAAAAAAAAATTAGACTTATTTTAAAAGTAGAGAAATCACATGTTTTAGTCCTAGCTCTGATCAATGGCAACCTGTTTCCTTATTTGTGGGACACGTGCAATAAAAGAGAGATTGTTGTCCCGATTTAATATTTTCCTCTCTTTGCAGACCGATACCTATGAGATCAAAAAGGAAAAGATAAGTATTTCCTTTTATGTCATGTAATTTTCCCTGTTATATTCAGTTACTTTTCAGAAGAAGCTCTGTGTTTTCATTAATATTTGGAACAGCCAGCTCCAAGGAAACAAAATATAATGGCTATAACTGAAATATACTGCCTTCCAACTTATCAAGCAACATTTCTAGTAATTTGCTGTAAAATATACATAATGAAATCAGACAGCAAGAACAAAATATTTAAAATGTGTGACTAATCTAATTCATTAAGTGATGCACATTTGATATTTTCAGTTGGCTGGTAATATACAAACAAACTCTATAGTTGTCTATCCTGAGTTATGTACATGTACACAGTTATATTAAAGTAAATAATCAATCCAATACAAATAATCCCAGTCAGTATGACATACCTTTTTGAACCTGCTAGGTTCAAAGTGATAGAACTAATGATAGAACAAGTACGGAAGCTCAGTAAATCACTTACCTTGCCCTGTGTTTGCCACAGTTCCTCTTTCCTTACTTTAATGGAGGCACACTGTCTAAGAAAACATGTAGCAGAAGGATATTTTCAATGTACTGTCAGTCCTAAATTACATCTCTGTGAAAGTACCACTAGTCATGTCATGCCATTTTACTAAGACAAGGACTCACGAGGGCACTGCCCACAGCAGAGTCACATTTCACCTGTCCTTCTGCGGCCTGCACTGTATTGACAGGATCTGTGACAAGAAGCTGAACAGATTTGTTGTTCTCAGGTGGACGAGCTTATATGTGTAGCAGTCCCATCTTCTGCTGGCAGCAGGCTCTGCCACGGACGTGGCTAGGGGAGAACACCATTATTGTCTGGTACCCTTCAGATCATGTTACCCAGGTAATCTTCTTGTCTGTCTTCTCCTGAACTGTTGGGATGGTTCCAGGAAAAGTAAGAGGTGCTGAATTACTATTTTTGTTATTGTACAGAACTGAAACCCGACTCCAAACCTCCCTCATTATCTCCTCAAGCTTTCAAGCCTAATTGACAGCAAGCCTTTATATCTTGATTTGTTCCCATTAGAAGTCCTTGTGCCCTTGAATAAACAGGTAAGGTAATAACTTTAATTACTGCTGTAATTAGGTGTATCTGAAGCACCTGTGCTTCACCATGAGAAAGAGGGCCTAACACTGAACTTCCCTTTCTGCAACATTGATATGTATTTTTTTCTTAATGCCATTCATGTGGCAGGCAAAGGCACCCAAAGTAGACATGGCAGTTAATTTAAGAGGAAGGAAAAAAAAATATTTTTTTTCTTTGAACTGCTGTTAAGTGAACTTATTTATTACCATAATAAGTGGGAACAAATCTTCAAGTAAAAGACAGTAAAACGTATGGAATAGCTTTAAAAGGCCACAGTCTCTTTGAACTAACAGTCATTAAAGACAACAAACAAAAAAAAATGGGGTCATCAACAGAATAACGTAGCAGGGTACTTCATAAGGCATAATGTCTTCTACATTTGTTTTGTTTCTGTTAAGAAGACCCTATATTGTGTTAAGTATATACTATAGTAAAAAAAGCAAAACCCCATATATATGTGTGTGTGTATAAAATTATGTGTGTAATATAAATTATGTTGATTATGGTTACAATTTGGTTTGCAACCAGTAAGTTTAGCACTTTTTATTTTCCATTTCAATTGTGATGAAAAGCAAAATAAAATCTGGGGGGGTTAACTGTGTAAGAATAAACTTATATTTCAAAAAGGAACAGAGTGATCATAGAAAACAAGACTAAATAGCTACCATTGGACTGAAACTTTAGATCCTTTTAAAATAATTTTTGATTGCTAATTGAAGTAGATATCCTGAGAATGCATAGTTGGTATCCATACCATCATCACATCAGAAAACAAGAAAAGCAGGTAATTAATTCATAGTCACAGACAGAAAGCTGCTTTTTGATAATGTTAGGAAATGCTGCTGTTAACAAAAACAGTGAAATTCAAGGACAAGTGTCCAAATTAATGTATCTCAGTATTTGGCATCCAAGGAAGATCAGACCAATTTTTGGAACTGTAAAGTAGGTCAGAATCCAGGAGACTATGTGCTCCATGTGCATCTACATAGACACTGGAACCATATTTTAGGAGTACAACTTGGGAAATTTGGATTTTGTTTGGAACCTCCTTGTTTTCTTTTTATGGAATTCTAACTGGTGCAGTTAATAGGCACAGCTTGACCACAGCATATCTGACAATTGCATCTCCACACAGAAAGGGTTATGAATGCTGAAACCAGAGACACTTTTCAATGAGAAATTGCTTTAAATAATATTATAGTCATGTTCACTGCTGAATTGCAATATGTTTTTTGAGAACCAAATTAAATACTTTGAAGGTTGAAATTGAAGTAAAAATTTGTTAAATTTTGCAGTTTTGTTTCAATTCTGAAGCTGAAAAATATTTTCTAAAGAGGTGGTGATATCTTACAGGCACATTGTAATCTGTAAGAAATTTGATAATTTTCACAAGATGGTTGTTTCCTCTGAAAAGGAAAGCCACTTCTGTGTATCAAGGCAGCATTGCAAACCAATATTCACTTTTGAAAGTTTCACCTACATACTTTCCTAACATACATTTTCATTGGAAGCAATTAGTCTAGTTACCAGAGAACTGTCAGGCAGTCAAAAGGACGGGAAGTGGTCTGTGTAACTGTTATTTGGGAAAGGTAAGGCAGACTCTAAATAATCTGTCTATTAAAATATGTTCCACACTACAAAAGGTTGAAAACTTACCATAAAACAAGGCACAATAGGGGGATGATATGGGGTAACTGACTTGCCATTAACCACACTGCTGTTTTTCTTTAAACAAATGAAAGACTTCAGGCTCTAGTTCTGTCCAATATATACTTTCCTTGAGCATTAATTTCCATAAAATCAGTCACTATGATCTGAAAAATAGCTGATGTGTGGGTGAGGAATAGTTTCTAATGAAATTCCTTAGGAATTTTTATCAGATGTCTCTATATATGTAACTACAAGAGACAGAGACAAGCCATTTAAATATCTGAACTTCAAAAAAAGTTCCAGTGTTTAGAAAAGATTTAAAATCTTTTGAGGATTTAACAATTCTTTAGTTTCATTCCCTCTCCCTCAGACACCTTCATGTCTATGGGAGAGATGTGCTTCGTTTAATTTTAACCATTTAAAAACCATATTTCTATTTTCCGCTGGTCTTCTGAGTTCCATTCATATAAACACTTCCAAGAGACATTCATGGTGCCTCCTGTAGCATGAGATTAAGCACCTTCCAAAGACACTTATTTTTCTCCATTGATTGCAGAAGTACCTTAAATACCTAAATTCTGTTAAATGACTCATTTTTTAGCTGAAATTAAGTGAATAAGTTTCAATCTGTTGAAGACCATCTGTGAAAACAGATGAAGCATAGGCTGGGATTTCTAAAGAAAGTTGATTGAAAGCTGCAAACAAGAGTTCAGAAGAGCTTTTTGCCTTACTCCACTGAGTAAAGCAACACAGTAAAGCATAATACAATTTAAAGTTTTTGTCCTTCGAAAAATCCTACTCAAGATGTTTCAGTGTTGTTGGGAGATAACAAAAATGAGGAGTACATACGATATTAGTCTGAAGCAGACCACTGAAAGTTTGCCAGATTTGTGTTGATATTCTTGGACAACTCTAGCATCTTGAAGGAGTAATAAGTAAGAAAATCCAAAAAGCAGTGTTGCCATTATTTCTTTATTTTTTCCTTCCAAAAGAAGAGATTTGTAGATAAAAATTCGTATTGCTTTAATTTGTGCCTGTTGCTTCCTTTTAATTGTGTTTTATAGCATTTTCTGCCTTTATGTTAATTTCTAAACCAATCAAGAGCTACAACATAAATAAGGATCATCTATAAAGTGATACAACAATTTTTATTACATAAATGCTTTAAAAAGAATAGAAAGTAACAGCTGCTGAATTTCTGCAAATAGTACTGTATAGCTTTAATAAAAAACAATGTATTAAATAGCCTCTATTTTTCTCATGTGGTGGATAACTTAGTATGTCCCTTTGTAGCAAAGTCAGCTGGCATGACAATTGCTGTCTATGTAAACTTGCTGCTCAGAAAACATAAGTTGTTTCAATTGTGGTAGAAACGAATCACTAGATTTGAGACATGCAGGCAAAGCATGGTCTGGTATAGGATTAGATCATTAATACAAAACTGTGATACCCAATATTTAGGGTTCACTTTAGGGCATTCTTGTTCCTTTTCCAGGTCAGGAATAGGCTTCCACAACATTTCAGTTCCCAAAACTTTTGCCCTTTTCACTACTGCAATGCAGGCTAGGGCTCTGAGTAGAACAGGCAGACACTCGGAACAGAACAAGCAGAACAAACCCTATTTTTCATACAAATATCCACAAGAACAAAAACAAAAGAAAAACTAATATCAACAAAATTGAAACATTAGCAAATAGTTTTCCACGACGACTAACAGATCAACAGAAAGGTTTTTGAGTACAATGCCTTTATCTGTTTATTCTGGTTTTTTAGAGATTCTAAATACACTAGTTTAAATAATGCATTTATTCTTGAAAATGTATTTGAAAGGATGAAATCTGTTGTATAGTATATTTTTAATCACATAAGATGCAAAAGAAAAGTATTGCCGTTAAGTTGAAGGATACTATTTTTCATCATTTGGGCCACCAATTTAATGTGATGTAACATTAAGCTTTCTGAATTTTGTGATCCATTGTAGCAGTCTCCTTTTGCAAAGAAAAGTAACTCTATCTGGCATTCACAACCCAGCATGACTCCAGCATTTTAGAAAGCAATGACTCCTAATAGCTTTTCAACTGCAAGTAGAATACAGGCTAATTGCAACAAAGCCCCTCAGTTTAGTAAAACTTGAATCTCCTGACCGGTGAGACAAATCCATTAGGATTTTATTGGGTCCTAAAAAGAGTTATGTGATTCCCTAGGATCCAATCCTTGTCAATCAGGCATGGTAAATTGGATTCTTGAATAGGGAAATCCCTAAGGGAGAGAAGATGTTATCTAGATCAGATGCAGTGATTTTTTGACTCTGTGCTCACTAGGTTCTGTTCTCTCTTTAGTGAACCAATAAAACCATAATAAGTATTGATTAACCCATTACTGAGCATTATCCACTGGCTTCTGCCTGACTGTATTTAAACACAACACAGTGCCTCTCTGCTGCCATTGTACAGCTGTTTGCCTTTACATTGGCAGCCTTGTCAAGCTCATGACAGGTTTACTTTAGTTTTTAAAACATCTTCAGTCACTTCATGTACATTTCAGATGCAGTATTTTTTCTAAAAAACCCCATGTCTTGAAAACAGCTATATTTCCTCTAAAAAACTGGGGAAAGGAAATAACAATCAACATTTTTATTTCATGCTGTGTGTTTGGAAATGATTGCATTTGCCCTTATAAAAAGTTCAGATACTTTAAAATTAAAATGTTATAAAGCACTCACAATCCTGCTGAAGGAATAGTTGTCATTAGGAATGGCACAAATTGTGTTTTTTTGATAACTCCTACAATTATGAGCAATATATGATGGCTGCAGAGGTATCTTTCATTTGCACCCAACTGATTTCATTAGCTGTTGGATGTGTCATAACACTCCAGACAGTGGACTGTCTGAAGCTATGAAATTTTACTGGGGCATGTGTAAGATTTGCCTCAAAAAGCACTTCTCATGCATGAGCTTTAGTTTGCATTGGAGCTGATCTACAGTGCTTTTACAACTTCTTACTAACCATTCACTTTTGGGGAAGCTTTCTGAATTTCTTTCTGAGTACTACTCAATACTTGGAAATACAGAGATCACCTAGATAAATTGTTTGGTTACAGGGGACAATGTCAGGACCTGAATGGACACAGGTTGAACTGAGGCATCACAGAAAGCTTTCTTTTTAACAGTCACATGAATCACTGAGCTTTTAGAAATTATTTTCTTTTATCTTACGTTGAACACATGCAACATTTGCAGGAGAGGAATATGTGTTTTGAAAAATTGATGTGTATTTATGTCTTTTTTTAGGTATAGTTTTCAAGGCTATATGGTGTTTTGTGTTCATTACAGAATAGTCATTTGATCAAGTGATTTTCAATACATTGTCAAAATAAATTACATTCACTTCATTAGATGTACAGGAAGTATAGCTGAAATAGGGACAAGTATTAATTTAGGACTCTGCAGAAACTGACACTCCATCTTATGACCCTGAGGCTGTATTATTCAAGATACCCCATGATGGAAGGAAGTCTGTCTCCATAGCAATTACCTAAATCTTTTATCAGTCATTTCTGGAAAGAAAATTAGAGCAATTGTGTCAGGATGGTCATATGGGCAGAAATTGCACACTCATTCAAACCACTTATGTCTCTGACTTTGTCCCTGCTTGATGGTTGCTTTTGTTTACTACTACGCTTTTGAAAGTTTGATTGGACATGAGCAGATGTGCTGTACTGTAACCACAAAAGGTTGTCCTTTGTTTCCTTTCCATTTCTTTTATTTTTTTTTCCTAGAACTGTCACTGAATTATACTATGTTTCTGTTTATTAAGCAAATTACTCTCTCATGTCAAAAAAAAGCCAGGAAAAAATCAACTGAAATTAGTTAACATTAGCAGCAGCAAAATTCTCATTGTCATAGCTTTAATTATTACAGAGCATGATAGTATTTAATGGCACAGGTTAATTTGCTTGAACTCTTTAAAAATGTTCTTAAGAGCAGTACCTATTTTTACCACATCATAATCATATTGCACTTGTAGAATTTCATTGACTAGATAATTAGTGCAGTTATACAGGGCTAGCTGCTTTTGGAGAAGGAAACCTGGCAAAATTTTAGTGTCCCATTATTTTAAAAATAGTTAAATCCAGTTAAAAGGGAAAACCTATTCTTGAATGGGTAGAGCTGTCTCTTTAAGAAATTAAACAAAAGCACTGTCTTCCTATACATTTAGATTTCTTTTTTTTTTTTTTTTAACTGTTGGTTTTTAAAATAAGAATAAAAAGCTTAACTGTTGATCAATAATAGTTGCAGCCTACACTGAGTGGTATGAACAACAGCCTAAGCTCTCCCTTCAAGTTCCTTGTTCAGGAAAATTTACAATTAATGGCTTTCTTACAACAGCAGAGATATCCCCTTCTTCATGGCTCAGCTAGGGACCTGCCAGACTAATCTATTCCCAGTTTGCTGGCCATGGTCCTTTACTCTATCTGTCTTAGCATATTGATTTCTGAGCTGTCTTATTGGTTCCTAACATAATTATACCAGGAGTGGGTCTCTTAGTACAGCTAATACATTTACACCATGGCATCTAGGGAAGCTTATTACAGCAGCATCCGGTAGCACCGCTACAGTTAAGGGTCAGTTGCCATTTCCATTATAAACCCCATTTTTCAGTGGTTTATACCTTAGCTGTTTTAATCTGTATCAGGCTAAAACTTGGCATAGACATTGTCAGTCTGCATAAAAATGGTACATTATTAAAAACATAAGTCAGTTAAAGCTGTTAAAAAGTAATTCTAGTGTGCATATAGATATGAAGATATTGTTAGATAGCATATTGAAAGATTTTATTTCTGTCCTTTGACTCTCTAAAACTGACAGCTTGTAAGCTAAAATATTGTTAGAAACCTAAACATTTACTTTACAAAATGTAACTTCTTTAAGCATTTCAAAGAGAAAAAATCTCCATTGCATAAAGCATTGATAACACGTTATGATAAAAGTGAAATGATTCTTTTGACACAGTATCATATCCAAAGGACAAGCAGCTCTGATGCAATGCCAATGAAAATGCCTCATTAAATGTATGAATAATTGTTTTCAGAATTTTAAATGCATTTAGTGTTGTGAAAGGTGCCAGATTAACAACCCTGGAAACTTAAGCCCTCTATTTATCCACAGAATGAGAACTCTTAGGGGTGGTGGTGGGGGCACAAAGCATGCTTAACTGGAAGTGAAGGACTAAAAGTAAGGGTAAGAGGATATTTCAGCCTCTCTGCTAATTCATCTCACTGCTGACATAAAAAACAACAAATAAAGGTGCCTATTTATGCTACCTCAGCTTATGCTTTTTTTCCTGTAAAATGGTGACTGGTCAACAGTTCGCTTGAATGAGACCACTGATCCCTTCCACAAATTCTGGGCTCCCCAGTATAAGAAAGGTATGAACTAACTGGAGCAAGTCCAGCACATGGCTACAAAGATGATCAAGGGAGAGGAGCATCTTTCACTCAAGGAGATGCTGGGAGAGCTGGGACTATTCAGTCTGAAAGAGAGAAGGCTCAGGGAGATCCTATCAATATGTATAAACACTTGATGGGAGGGAATGAAGAGGGAACCAGACTCTTCTCAGCAGATCTCACTGACAAGACAAGAAGCAATGGGAATAAATTAAAAAATGTGAAATTCCGGCTGAACAAAAACCACTTTTACCGTGAATGTGGTCAAACATTGGAACAGGTTACCCAGAGCTTCTTACTGTAGAGATATTTAAAACCCAACTAGACATGTCCCTGGGTGTCCTGCTTTATGTGACCCATACTGAGCAGAGGCGTTAAATCAGGTGACCTCCAGAGAGATTCCTGTCGATCTCAACCATTCTGTGATTCTATGATTACTAAAAAACATCCAATAACCCACTGACTGTGAGGTGACTTAAACATTCAAATTAAACAAGATATGTTTAGAAGTTTAAACTGAAACCAGCCAAATGGCCAGCAAAATGAGATTGTAGATGTTAGAGCTAAAGAAGATTCTCCATAATTAATCAGCGAAGAGCTGTTGTTTTATAGTATGTTTTAAAATTTTCACCTAACTCTTGCCTTATTGAACCTTTTTATTGCCATCTTCAGAATAAGTGAAATTCTAGATTTAATCCTTGATCAAGGGAATAAACCACTGACTGTCCCATTCTGAATGCACCATTAGGTTACCAAGTTAGAGACAAAAATTTGTTACAGTTGCCACAAAATGCTCCAAACCACTGCCTCAGTATCTGGAGCCATGGACAGCTGAGGAGCTCAGAGGAGTTCAGGAGGCCCAAATGGTGCAGAAGAAAAAAGTTTCCTTGTGCCTGAAGGGACACAAGAACCACTGTCATTGCTTGCTGCAGGAAGTCAAAGCAATCCTGAGCTGGGGGCTACAGCCCAGGACCACTGCTGTGGTCACTGGAGACTTGCAATTGGAAATATACTTAGGTAATCGTCTGGGGATACTAAAAGTAAAGCCTTGTTATAATATAGGCATGTGCAGTCTAAAGCAGCTGAATCTACAGCATCTAAAGAGTGGAGATACAAATTTTTATTCACTGTCCACTATTAAAACAGAGATTGGTGTGGCATGAAGGGATTTCAGACCACTTTGCATTTGTTCTCTCTCTGGCTCTGTTCCTCTCACTGTCTCCTAGAGAAGTAAGAGCAACAGCAGCAGGTGTGGGAGTGCAGTCAACTGCATGGGGTCTGGGGACCAAAGGAGTAAAACTCCAACACTAAGTCACAACCAGTAGGTGTGAAAGTTAGGTCTCCTGCCTTTGTTGTTCCTCTGCTGAGGGAGAAGAAATAAAAATATAGGAAGAAGAGCTGCTGATCCCAAATGTTCCTCTTACCTGAAAGGGAGGGCAAGTCTCAGTTGCAGAGAGAATGGAAACATTGGGATGCCTCCCAGTGAAGTACCTTATATACAGAACACAGGCCAAATTTGCAAGACCTTTTCCAGCAGTTTGAGGCTTATAAGATTCATTTCTGATCCTGCATTGTAAGGATTACTTCTTCCAAAGTTATTCATTTCCACGGAAATGTGTGTTCTCAGTTTTCTTCTCCCTCTAAAAGTCCTGCTTTATGCTTCTGACTCCAATTTTGATTCTCCTTCCAGTGCTTCAAAATTCTACAGGTTAGGACTTATCTTTTAGGCTTGATTTTAGACAGCTTGATGTTACTTACATGCAACTGCCAATCTGCGTTGTTTCGGGTTTTTTCTGTGTATGTAAACATTACTGCAAATGGATGAATATCCATTAGAATGCTATAGTGCTCTCTCTGGAACATCAAATGCTGGGATTAACTCCTCCACTTCCATCTATCCCTGTTCCCTGCTCCACCGGCTTACATTCATGTTCTGTTGTGCTTGTAGCTATGCACATATATCTATGTATTTATATGCTTGTAAATGTATATAAATTTGCCATATTTTTTAAATATCAAACTGTTAAAACCAGAAAAAAAATCCCACGTTTAATATCTGCAATGGTAAAGGTTTAAACATTACAATTTTAAATCTGTCATCAGTGGGTTAAAAAACAAAACAAAACAAAACAAAAAACCAGAGACTATATTTATTTCCTGGGTTTTTTGCTTCTTCAACATGTATGACCTCTTATTTTTTCTGGAGACCTATGGTGCTTAAAAAAAACTAGGTTCAATTTGATTGAGTGACTATGTTAGCCTTAATGATGATTTATCCAAAAGCTTTACATAGTCCACAGAAGTTTATAAACTGTCAGTAGTCTAGATAATATATATGTGTATATTTGCATAAATGAAAAAAATTAAAAAGTATGCAACATTATTAAGCATAATAAATCTCAGTTTGGATTTATTTAAAGTAAGCACCTTGTAAACACCATTTTAGCTTCAAAGGCATGTTGAAATTCTTGTGTCAACGAGTTCTGTAATGACATTCTTTTCTTTTCCAAATCCAAACACATTCTGAAAGTGGAAGAAAAGGACTGTAGAAAAATCAATGAAACAGCTAAATATTACTTTTTAACTTCTCAAAATCATAAAATATAAGGCTTGCTTCAAGCTTGACAAAAACAGTACAATTGGCATCAATGAACTATTCACATGAATGTAAGTTTCAAGGATGCAGCCCTTCGATGCAGAAAATACCTATTAGGTAATCAATCCATCTGCCTGTCATGGCTTTTGCAATTTTTAGTGATTTATCTGGTCTAGTTTAAGTGTGTTAATTGATGAGACATTCAAAATTTTATTAGAAAGACCACAGGAAAAATATTCAGACTGAGTTTTGAGTAAGTGGTTTAGTTTAACAATGGAAACAGTTCCAGCAAAACTTAAGGAAGTAGTACCATCTCTCTGTGTAAAATTTCATCAATTCTTAGCTGAATCAGATTTAAACCAAAGAAATTATCATGCTGTGAAAGGGGCATAACAGTACAGATACTAGCAGACACTGTAATAGCATAATTCATAATCACAGACTACTGTATTATTTGGCAAAAAAATCCAACTTTGCATAGACTGTCATAACAAAGAATTGCCAACTATTTATTTTAGTGTTCCTAATTGTTGTCAGAATATGACCTGAGTCTGTGATGCAGAATTTTTCAAAGTCAAGATGGGAAAAGGGACATACATTTTCCAATGTTTTTATTTTATTCACCAATGCAGCAGCACTTGTGAAGGTCTGTTTTTATTTAATTCTCAAGATTTTGTTGTTAATGGAAAAGCTGTCTCATAAATTAGGGAAGTGTTCAATTACATGCCTGACAAAGATTGATTTAGTTCTCTGCTTGGTCACTACTGGCAAGTGAGGGCCAGTAAAAACCCAGTCAGAACTAATAGTACATCACTTTAAAGGTGATCAGAGAATAAGCAGATTTAAGAATTAAAAATCACTATATAACTGCACATTTTGTGAAGACTTGGTCAGAAGACATCTGAAGTCACTCTGAACATTTTCATTGATTGTAGTGCATTTTGTCTCAGACACCAGTTGAAAAAAACTGTTCCATAAGGGCATAGAGCTGTGATGCTCAAGAAACAGACCGTCTCTGGGAGGTATGGGTAGCTCATGTCTTGCTGAAGAGGTACTTCTGGACTGGGATCTCATGTGCTCGTGGAAAAGAAGGGAAATAACTTTAAAAAGATACTTCACTGAATTTGCATTGTCAATGATAAGTCCCAGTACTCTTTTACATTGTTTTTATAGCTGTAATTTCACCTTCAAATTCAGGGTGAGTGTTATTGGTAGAGATCTAACACTCAAATGTCAGTGTTGATAATATTAATGTGAAGAGAAAGCAAAGTAATTTGAAGTAGTCATGCCTCACTGAAGGAGAACTAAACTACCTTACAACTACTAGAGCTAAGGAATTAATAACAAGTAAGGATGAAAATCACATCAGATGAGAAGCTAAGATGTGAAAAAAATGTCACCAAATATTAGTGAAATCCAGTGGAAAACAGTATGTCTCCTCCTTTTCTGAAGCAGAGCAGTTGATATTTCTAGTCCACTAATTCAAGTGTGAACATCTGGTTAGTGACTGTGTGAGTCCCCAGTTCATTCTAAACTATAAAATATGTATGAATAGGTATTGGCATAGGTTATATAACTCAGTATGTTAGGAAATTATGAAATTAATGCTGCCTATATGGACATGTTACAGTGTTTTGATATAGACTTTGTTTCCGTAGTCTTACACTACTTTTCTCATAGAACCACTGCCTGATTCAGAACAAAGTTTACATTAATAAATTTTAATTTATATATAAACCTGTTTGACCAGGATCTTTTTTCCTCATACACTGCAGAAAATGGAAGGTGCATACAGAAGAAACGGGGTATGAAACTACCAAATTTCACCTTCTGTCTAGTTTAGGGGAACATGACCCTGAGAAACTGGGTTGTTGTGAAATCATTTTCTCGACAGCCTGCTGTGCGACAAAGCTCTTGGGTGACAGCAGGCAGGTAACTCAAACCATTGTTTTCAAAACCAATAATATATTGCCTTTTATTGGGTTACTTAAGAGTGTATTTCACTCCATGTATGAGCTCTAACCCCTGATTTCAGCAGAATTAAATGGGTATTATAGTTGGGTAGATGAAGAGCTAGCCAAAAAGCCTAAGTATTCTGAAGGAATCAGATAGCTGGTGCCTGATGTTGGGCCTTTGAAAATGATACTTCTGACTTTAATTTCTTTGTGTTTCAGCAGTTCGATCTCTAAAATGCTGCATCCTTGCCTCAGAGAATTCCTCTCTAATGCTTATGATGCACTCCAGTGCAACAAAGATGACAGATAAATAAAAGCTTACCTCAATGAAGAGATTAATCTCTTTCTGTCCAGAAAAATAATGTATAGATGGGAAGAAGAGTTAGGGGCTTGTGCCAAACAATGATCCTAAACTAACTTTCGTTAAGTCCTGTTTAAGACAGGTGACATTTGAGACCAAAAAACCACAACAAATTGGAACAGATGTTTTTATCCATGTAAAATAGCTAGGTTCACCCATTTGAAATCTGCATAAAATTCACCTGTAGCTCTAACCTTGGAAGTCACCATGACTGTTCTCAGCCCTCATCCTCTTAGTCAGAGTTAAAAAATTGCTGTTGTATCATTAGAGGTGCATGAATCATTTTGTAGAAGTAGCAGTAAGTCTGTCAACCCCTTTCCCTGCTAAAGTCAATATAATTAGTCTTGATTTGCAATGATATAATGGAAAAAACTAATTGCCTTTCTTACTGTCGCAACCAACTTCATTCAGTCTGAGTCTCCCAGCTGACAGTGTTAATATTTTGTGTCTCACAGTGAATTAAACAAAATTAAGCACAAAATGTGCAATGCAACTCATGGAAGTAGTAATGTGCTACAGTAAATGTAGAAAACAAGTCTTTCAAATTTTTTCTTGCTACAGGAATTTGTATGATAGGTTGCTGATTTCATGTTTCAGAAAAGTGGAAATTTTGACACTCATATAAGAACAAAAGGTTTTCCAGTAGGCAAGTGCAATTTCTAAAGTAAACCAATATTAAAAGAAAAAGAGACCAAACTTTTAATATAATATATTTATAGGGGAAGTGATTTGTAATTGCAGTAAAAGTGCCTACTTGCCTAACTTCAGCCAGTGGGCTATAGGAGAATCTGTAGCTCTGCTCAACTGACACTTGCTGACACAAAAGTGTTTCCAGCACAAAGCTCATTTTATTTCAGCTTGCAAAGGAAAGGCAGACATATTTCGATTTTACAAAAAGACAATTTAGGTTATAATATATTAACTCTATTTATCAATGGATTTGCATGTGATTGAAACCTGAAAAGATATTTTTGAATGGGTTGATGGTGGTCTCTGTGGGCAGTATTCAATCCTGCTCATTTGCATTATTGTTAAAAAAAAAAAAGAAAAATACTGTCATTTGCTTAGTTTGCAGTGTAAAGAGTGAGAAAGGTGTCAGTTCCTGAAACTTCTGGATGTCACAAAAATCACTGTAAGGACTTGTTGATATTAACATCACTTTTGAACAGAATTTAAGCTCAATTTACAACTCCTAATAGCTTTGCAGCGTCACTGAAAATTTAAGTAGAAGGAACTATCCTGGAGTTTTTAAGCTAAATCAAGCAGGTTTGTGTTTACTTGAATTTTTCTTTCTTGGCCCTAGTATTTCTAATTTGTCAATCTTAATCAAGATAAAAAGAATGTTGTCTAAATAGATTAAAATATTACAGAGGTGATGAAAACTGGTCAATGAGGAATAAAACATACTCCTTTGCAGACTGTATATACAAATCTTATGCATAACTGAAGACTCAGCCATGCTTTCCCTACAGGTCAGTTGCACATAGATATTCAGTGACAGGTTCTGTGCAGAACAGGGATGAGATGAGCTCATGACAGTTCAGAACAGTCAAATGTGCTGATTTGCTAAATGGAGAAATCCTTTTCTCATACCTCACTTGAAAAATTTTCTCTTTACTTGCAATGTTTTATTTTCATGCTTCCTCTTTATCACTACCAAGAAATAGCTCATTTATGATTTACTACCACAACCAACAACAACAAAATCATCATTACCACCTTTCTCCTCCCTATGTATATGAGAGAGCACAGGATTTTGGATAAAGCAAATAAAGGCCAGATGGTCAGACAGAAACATCTGCTTGTGCTTAAAACAAACTGGTCATTCCCTACACCAAGCAAGAAATTGACTTTACATGGTAACATCTACATTGTTTACTTGGATGTATTGTCTGCTAGTTTTCTGTAATAAGAAAACAAACAAGCACACACACAAAAAAGTCACTAGTTTCCTCTTGTCACCAAAACCTACTTTTTCCCTCTGCAACAAATACAACTTTCAAAGTTTGAAAGCAACAAATAACAACAACAACTGGCAAATTGGAAAAGCATGTGGTCTCATTATTACACATGTTCTGTGAAACCACTCTTAAAAAAATCAAAGTTTTATATGCTAAATTAGTGTGTGGTTGTGTGGTTTTTAAGACTTCTGTAGCTTATAGATAGCATATGTACTTTATAATATGGTAGTTATTAAATAAACAGTAAGTATTCTCATGAATGGTAAAGGAATAGGCTTATAAAATCTGTGCAGTGTAAATTACCAATGCATAAATATAACTTATCTCTGCATAGACTATTTAAAGGAATTGTATGACTATTTTATCGGTTTAATCAAAAAATACAAAGAATTGAGTAAGAAACAAATACTAAAGGCGTAGAGGAATTCAGGTAAGGAAGGAAAGTTATGTTCTCAGCTGACACTTAAAACAGATAGTGTGTGGGGAGGCATAAATATTGAAGATTATTCCAGATGCTTACAGCTGTAGAGGGGGTTCTGGCCCTGACAGTGACAACACAGAGGAGACAGGAGTGGCTAGTATAAGGGACACAACACGGACAACATCCTGAAAATAAAGATAGGCCCCAGATGCCTACAGGACAGCAACTAAATTAGTCAAGCAAGAGATATGAGAGATGTTGCTGTGCATTGCTGTGTGTAACTTAAGAGCCGGGGACATTTCCAGGAACACCAGAGTCTGAGACACTACTTCAGGGAAGCCCGGGCTGAAGGAGAACACCCCACCAGGATATGCGACAGGTTGGGAATGTCAGCCCAGACAAAGTGCAGAACCTGACAGAGATAAGAGCTGCAATGTGGCAAGAGAAGGATTTTCAGATCCCAGAGCTGTGGCCATAGCAAAGGTTCACATCAAGGTTAAAGTGATAGAGGCAAAGGGGAAGAACAAGTCTAGAAGATATGAAGGAGACAGATTTATGTTTCATGGTGCTCATTCTGGTAAAATTGTGGGAAAAAAAGCACCTTCATTGCTGTCCTGACAAAATTAGATCAAAGTAGATAAGACAAAAACATTCATAGATTATTTCCATGTTTCAAGGTAACAAGTTATATTCCAATGAATTATAAATTGCCAGTACCCAGGACAGAATAATGACAACAGATTCACTAAGTTATGAATGTACATTTAATGTGCCTCCGGTAGAAACAACTTAGTTCCTCCTTTAATGCTTCTTTTTTCCTCTCCATAGTTTAAGATTGAATATCTACATGAGACGTGGATAAACTTATTTTACTATAATAATTATGACACTGCATCCTATAACGACATGCAAATGGGAGCCAATAAATGCCTCTGTCATACAGAATACTAGAAAGACTAAAGGGGTTTCTTATGAGAAAATGAATCGATTATAATGTAGTTTGTTTTAACGGAAAGGTAATTAAAAGCAGACGGTTTTCCAGAAAATGGAATATTTGAAGAATTCACTTCATGGTTAAAAATGTACAAAGATACATAGTGAATTCTTTCACATGACCATGGAAATCAATGGCAATGTAAATTTTTAACATAGGACATGAAACTTCAACAGAGTAAAGAAAGATCTATTAATCTTAAACTACCTTCTCTGCCTCTCTGTGGAATTCTTGCACAGAATCTTCCCTCGTTCAGTCTCAAAATTTTACAGAAACACTATACCACACTTACAAACTTTAATAAAAGCTATAAGTTTGCATCTGAACAATTAAAATTTACCTTTGATTTTTCTTTGCCTCCCATTTGAACGATTTGCCATATTGAAAATACAATAACAAGGATGACAGTTAGTGCAGTGCACATCCATTTTGATAATTCCTACTTTAAAAGATAGTGTTTATCCATTTAAAATATGCTAATGTACCATTGTTGTTTAAACCCAGCTGACAACTAAGCACCACATAGCCACTTGCTCACTCCTCCCACAATGGGATGGGGGACATGATTGGAAAAGTGAGAAAACACTTGGGTTGAGATAAAGACAGCTTGGTAAGTACAGCAAAAGCCATGTGTGTGAGAAAAGCAAAACAAGGAATTCATTCACCTCTTCCCACCAGCAGGCAGGTGTTCAGCCATCTCCAGGAAAGCCGGGCTCCATCACATGTCATGGCTACTTGGGAAGAAAAACACCATCACTCTGAACGTCCCCCACTTCCTCCTTCTTCCCCCAGCTTTATGTGCTAAGCATGATGTCATATGGTATAGGATATCCATTTGGTGACTTGGGGTCAACTGTCCCAGCTGTGTCCCCTCCCAACTTCTTGTGCACCCGCAGCCTGCTCACTGGTGGGGGTGGTGAGAGGCAGAAAAGGCCTTGGCCCTCTGTAAGCGCTGATTAGCCGTAAGGAAAACATCTCTGCGTTATCAACACTGTTTCCAGCACAAATCCAAAACATAGCCTCATACTAGCTACTATGAACATTAAGCCTACCCCAGCCAAAACCAGTACATGAGTGAATCAAGAGTGTAACGGTTCTTTTTTTTTTTTTTTTTTTTTTTTTTTTAAAGTAGAGCCCTTTATTTACACTCATAATCTAAAGTACCTTAGGTGGGCAGAATGAAAGAGAGCGCATTTATTCAAGTAATTCAGAGATTGAACAACATTTTTCTAGGCAAAAGGATTTTAAGGATCACAACCCTTTCTTGCATCATTTTTTGTCATTCATGTGGAATTATCTTTTAATTGATGCCAGTCTACCTACTCAGTGTAATTATTTGCAGACATATTTCAAATAAATTGTAAAGCTTGGTCTAAATATTCTAAACATGATAATCAACATATTATAGATAGTAACTGTAAGCAGAGCAGATCTTGATGATGTGCTAAATTACCCTCCATTAGTTCAGTTATTGAACTAAAGATACCAGCTGTCTCATTTGCAGGCGTTTTGGTATTTTGCTTTCCGTATGGGCTGCTATCTATTGGATATTTAATTCTGAATTTAAGGAATCGTTATTCTCACCAAGCATCAGTCTATATTTTGTACATGACCCTTTAAAGTAAATACTTAACTGCTGTTGACAAGTCAAAGTGGATAGCGTGTATTCTGCTAATATTCTAAAGCTCTTCTGATGCATAAGTAAGTATCATACAGCACAAATAATTAATTGCTTGTAATACACTTTCAGGTTTAATGCTGAGTGAAATGAAGTGGTGGGAGTCAGCAATAAGAGTGGGATAAGTATAAATTAGCTTAAAACTTTGGTCATTCCTCATTAGTTCTAAGCAGTTCTGAATTCCAGTCAATTCCAAAACATGGGAAATACCAACCAAGCTTTACTTGCATGAAAAGATAGTATGCTACCCTTATCAACCTGACGCTAAGGGTTGCACCTTGTCCAACTTGTTGAACTACTTTCACTAATATTTTATCAGTTTTAATTGCACTTAAAAGAATTAATTCAATGAAAGAGCTATTTGAGAACATTTTTAAAGTGTAATTGAGAACAGTATACAAATGTTGTTGAATAAAAACTGAGCTGTGATTCATACATTTTGTTCACTGAAATGAATTCTTATTTTACCAGTGTTAATCACTTTGGATTTTGCACAGCTTATATAATCAAAGAATGCATAGGCATGCAAAAGCTGTACCTTCTTTTTCAAAGCAATATGTTAACAAAGCCTTCACAAACTTTAAAGCCAGTAAAACATGCTTACAGAATTATTCTACATGATAGTGCAATCAAAATTACAAGATAATGTGGTCTAAATTCTTTAGATTAAGTTTCCTCTGACAACAGTTTATGCTAGAATAAATTCCACTTACATCAAATGAATATTGATAAAGTGTGAGAGAACAATGAGATGTTTTTACCTCATTTATTTTCTAATCTATCAATATGTCAAATTTCATGCCTAAGAAGAAACTTTTTTGTTTCTGCGATGCTTGTTGATTCTTTTGCAATAATATCTTGTGTCATCAGTTTCCACATCCGCCAGAATAGTATCATTTTCTCTCATTGTCTTTCAGAAACCATTGTAATTTAAATTGTGAAAGAAAAAAATGCCTTATCTTCTCAGATAAGAAAACCTAACTCAGTTCATGACAGCAAAAGTTCAGGATGATTTGGTATATCAACCTGCATAATTAAGCACATTTTGTATGGGAACTCAGCAAGGATTTAGATAGTTTTGGTCTTCTCATTTGTCCCCTTAATATACTTCTTAGAAAATCTGTATTAGGTAATTCCAGGAAAATGCCTTGCTTTCTGATCTATATCACCAAAATTTCCTGAGATGAACTTTCATACTCTCTGAGTCTCCACAAGATACTTTTTCATGTTACTTATATGATTTTCTTCAACCTTGATGTCTCAAAGGCATTTTTTCTCCTAAGTTTCATTATTCTAATTTCACACTTTTTTTTAATGCTAACATATTCTTTTTTCTTTTCCTTTTATACCTCCAGACTTTTATCCCTCGCTGGTAAGTTACTGATTCATTTTATTCCTGACTGTCTGCTCTTCTCTCAGCATCCTGCCTTAATCCACAGCTTTTACTTTATAATGCACTATATTTACTTTATCTCACTGTAGTGACTTCCTGCATTGAATGTTTACGTACCTGGTAGAAACTGTGCTGCATTACCTGAAACTATGGCATTGTTCAAGATTCCCTAACTCACTCTGAGCTAACTCTTAAAAATAATCCCAAAACAGATTTACCTCCTTGTTATCACCTAGTTGATTATGTGAAATCCATTTAAGGATGGGAAGGTAGGAGAGTGTACAAGTTTTGTCTGGGGTGAAGTTAATTTTCTTTGTGGCAGCCTGTACAATGCTGTTTCAGATTGGTGACCAAAACAATGTTGGTAACACAGGGACGTTTTAGTTAATGCTGAGCAGTACTTACACAGCATCAAGGCTTTCTCTGTTTTTCATGCTGGTGTTGTGGTTTAACCCTGGCCAGCAACAAAGCCCCACGCAGCGACTCACTCACTTCCCCCACAGTGGGATGGGGACACAATCAGAAGAGGAAAAGTGAGAAAACTCGTAGGCTGAGATAAAGACAGTTTAATTGGTAAAGCAAAAGCCACACACGCAAGCAAAGCAAATCAAGGAATTCACTCATCACTTCACACCGGCAGGCAGGTGTTCAGCCATCTCCAGGAAAGCCGGGCTCCGTCACATGTCATGGCTACTTGGGAAGATAAACACTATAATGCTGAATGTCCCTGTCCCTTTGTGGTTCTTCCTCTAGCTTATATATCAAGCATGATGTTCAGTGGTATGGAATATCCCTTCGGCTAGTTTGGGTCACCCTTCCTGGCTGTGTCCCCTGCAATGTCCCATGCCCCTCCAGCCCTCTCACTGGCAGGGCCCGAGAAACTGAAAAGTCCTTGGCTTAGTTTAAATGTTACCCAGCAACAGCTTAAAAGGTAAGTGTGTTATCAACATTGTTCTCACACCAAATCCAAAACACAGCACTGCACCAGCTACTAAGAAGAACATTAACTCTATCCCAACTGAAACCAGGACAGCTGCCCTGCCAGTGAGAAGGCTGGGGGTGCACAAGGAGTTGATAGAGGACCCAGATGGGACCACTGACCCCAACTGACCAAAGGGATTTCCCATACCATATGGGATACTGTCATTCTCAGCAATAAAACCTGGGGGGGAAAGGAGGAAAAGCAGATGTTCAGAGTTTGGCATCTGTTTTCCCAAGTAACCATTATAGGTGATGAATCCCTGCTTTCAGGAGATGGCTAAACATCTGCCTACTGCTGGGAAGTAGTAGAGGAATTCCTGATTTTGCTTTTCTTGCATGCACAAATAGATTTGCTTCACCTATTAAAACCTCTTTATCTAAACCCAGGAGTTTTCTTGTTTGTACCCTTCCGATTGTCTCCCTCATCCCACTGGGGGAGAGCAAGTGAGTGGCTGTAGGGTTAGCTGTCAGCTGGGGCTAACTCATAACTGGCAGAGGAAAGGCAGTTCAGCAACTCTAGCTCCTTTGTCGATATGCTCATAAATTAATGTTTAGTAAGTATTACCCTATTTATTGTGGACGTAGATTTTCTATGTGAATTGTAGAGTACAACTAATTTTTCAAAGTTTTTTTGACTTCTTTTAAAATATATTTTGAGGTATATAGAGAATGAAGGCTTAAAAGAAAGGTTAAGAGCCTGTAGGAACTTGGAATTAGGAATCACTGGTTGCTTCCTGGTGACCAGCAGACCACAGAGGTGGAACGCAACCTGCTAAGGTACTGATGTTAAAGTATTGCACACTCTGCTCCTCTTCAGTCTCCAGGAAGAGATATCAGAGAGATGAAATTAGAAGAGGCCAGCACATTGAAACTTGGGAGCTTAAAAGCATTTCTTGAATCTACAATTAGCAATTTAGTAAGCTATCCTTATTCAGTAAATAACTTAGGAGTTTCGAAGTTGCTGAGCTATTTCTTGGGAATTGACACCACAAAATTTTGTCATAAGCAGGTGTCTCACAGTAGCTATTCACATGTGAGAATTGGCACTTAGAAGGAAAGAGCAAACTTGTGCATAATATTGGAAAATTAGTAATCCGTCAGGAAGCATCTCCCTGGTTTATCTCTTGCATTAGCGTTTCACAGAATAAGAAAGAATAAAGGAACAGTCCAAAACAGAGACTGGGTTCCTGCACAACTGCTATACAAGCTGACAAGAGATCTAAATAAAAACTCATGTCCATTTATACACAGTAGTTCCACTGATTCTGGGTAAGTTCTTTAGTTTGGTGAAAGTCTACATGAAACAGAATCTGAGGTGAGGGGAAAAAAGAAAAAGATAGATGCTGTCTCAAAGGAAAAAATTTAATTATTTCAGTCGTTTATGAGAGATCAGTGTATTAAATTATTGATATGATGATAGGTTAAGAGGCATCTGTTTGTGCCTATGGTCCCTGGTCCAGTGGCCCCTGAACCAACAGTGGTCTTTCAGTTTATTTCACTTGCCTTTAGGTTTGCTTTGTCCGCTTCAGATGCATCATACAAGAGTCTGCAATGGAAAAATAAAGTAATTTCTCACAATGCACTTTAGATTAAGGCTCAAGTCTATTTCCACTGCAATGAGCAAGTGTTAGATGCACAGTTCCTATTAACGATAGAGAGAAATCTGTGCGTAATTCCCACATGCATCCTTAAGTGCTTGCCTGTTTACTGTGGTTTTAAACTCAGCTATTTCTTGAAACAGGTGAACAAATAAAAATAAACCAGACACAAAACAGCCTCCTAAGGGTTTATTTTTCCCTATCATCAAGCATAAAAAATATATCAGAAACATTGCCCAGACTTTATACAAACTGACATTGTATTCTGGACTAAGAACTATGTTTTCCCAATTTTCATGTTTAAAAAAGTGCAAAAATAAGGATTCTATTGAAGACAAAATCATTTGTGAATTGTACAGTTCTTCACAAGTTTTCTGAGCAACATTGAAATGATAGACCCTTTTATGATTATTTAACTCTTCACCACATTTTTTAAAGCCACTACTCTCCATGTCTATCTTTCTTGGAAAATTTTCTAGATGGACACTAATCCTCCCATGGTAGTTTTTGAAAAGTATAAACTAATATAATTCAATACCTTGATCTATTGAACCTTCCATAAGCTCAAGAACCAAGCTACACAGAATTTGACAAAATGCTCATGTGTCCATTCAAAAGATTTACACACAGGCCTAGTTTTAAACCAATGGCTATACTCACCCTGTCTGAAAGGATGGTCTTTACACAGTTGCATACTGCCAAAAGCATAAAAAAGGTTTTCTTCTACTTGTATCTTTCCTATTTGTTTCCCATGCCTGGGCATCCCTGAATGCACAGATAGTGAGGACTTCATAGCTTCAGAGGTTACTAACCAGTGTCCTTGCTGCTTAGTGGAGGTGGGTAGGGGCATGAGCACTGTTCAGAGAATGTCCGAACATGCTTATGCTAGTAAACTAAATGGGGTTAGGCTGTGGATGCAAGCACTGGTAAATGAGTGTCCATACTGTTTAATGCTGTGATGCTCCCTGGAATGATTTTGTTCTGCTCCAAGTAGCTCTGTTCCAGGTATTGCCCAGACATAGTTTGGCCAGTTGTGATGCATCAGTAATTGTCCCCAGTAGGCAGTATTGGTAAGTCCAGCAGGCTTGTGGAGAGGAAGAGAGTGTGGCCGTTTGTGTGGCGATTGCTTCTTGATCTATTGTATTTACAAGTGGCATTGACAGAGCCAGTGTGCAGCAAACAATAGAGGTACAGCAGTAAGGTCTTAAAAATCCTGAAAACCCCTTGCTTAGAGAGAGCCATACTAATAAACATGGCCATTCAGGAACTAATACTAGGGTAGTCATATTTAACATCAGAAATACTTATAAAAAATAAACCAAATGTGCATTTGATAGTCTCTTTGAAAGGAGAGGATTCCTGTCTGAACATGTGTTTGGTTTTTTAAATTTTGTTTTAAATAATAAGTCTCTCAATATTTGCACAAGTGTGGGAGCCCTCTACAGCTACAGCTACTGTCTTTGCAGTTGTTGTCCTCTGTTTTCAACTGCTATTGCTTTGTTTGGGGTGGGGTGACTTTTCAAATTAATTCTTTCAACAGATGTTTTCTAAGTTTGGAGTCCTTTCCCTCCACCCTCTTTCACATGTCCTCTTCTGCTTCCAAGCACTTCTGGGGCTACAGGAACCTGACTGTCTGTCCTGCTGGTGCCACTTGCCATGTCCTTTTCAAAGGGCTGTTGCTATAACAGCTCTATTCTAGGCAGGGAGTGGGGAACCTTTGAAACTGATGCAGCTTCATTGCACAGCCTACCAGAAGGAAGCAACATTAAAGGAAAATCACTTCATACCTGTTTAACTGCTATAGGGTTTAGCGAATTTTAAGCAAATGAGAAGCAGATATATATTTTTAAATGCTTATTACCTGGTTGCAGGACCACATTGATTTCAAAGTTTTTTTCTCCCTGCACAGAATAGAGGGGTAGCAAAAATTGTTCTTTGAAGGGAAAATGCCACCATCAGGAAAGGAAGACAGCTCAGGCAGCTCAAAGAAGCCCAAGAGTGTTAGGGAGCCATGGAGGACAACTAAAGGGGAAATTCCAGGTTGTAAGCAGCCTGAGGAATTAGTTTAAAAGAACCCGTTTTCCCCACAGAAATCCTTCAGATGAAGCAGCAGCTGTTGGATTCTTTCACAGCTAACATAGAGGGACCAAGCTCAAAAAGTTCTGAAAGTCCTGCAGAACAGCAGAGGATAACTAAAAGGTCTAAGTAAAGAGCAGGTCATACATTAAGGCATTTTCCTGTCCTGGCATGTAAAGTGAAGAGGGGGAGAAAGAGCAGGAAAAAAGGAATAATAAGTCATATATAAGATTCGAGTTTGAACAACCACAGTCTTTCTAGCTACTTGTAGCTTTCAGCTTTAATTAGATATTGTGTTTGCCTTTTGCTATTAAAAAGCCGCCACCTTTCACTTCAGAGGTGACTACATTTCAATGGGGGTGAAGGATAACCTGCTTGTACTTTATTGTGTAATGCCCCCAAGCACCATATAAAGCAAATGACTATTGTACATGCTTTGTAGCTTGTAAAGTCTTTTGAAATAAAAGGTGGACTATAAACATAATATAAAAAGTACTACTGATGAAGAACTATATAGTCTTGATAAGTATGTGTTTATTGGCAGTTAATTAAAAGGAGCCATCAGATCAGGGCAAAGCTTTTATCCCAAGAATTTTATAACCATATTTAGGCCATTAGTTTGTGAGGTATTTGGGAGATTAAAGATTGAGAGATACTAATAAAAATATAGACTTTACTCTGTTTCTGCATTAATAATATGCAAAAGGTGTATAAACAAAGATAATAACAAGAAAAAAGTTTCTTTGTCAATATAACCTTTTTAATTAAAAAAAAAATATCGAAAGACATAACTCAGCATGAAAACAGGGGTTATTTAGCTATAACTGCTCTTTGAAATGCATTGTCCACAGCTATATTCATACTATACCTACACTGTACCTATACAAAAAGTACTCGAGGAGGTAGCTTGTGTTATGGTGAGGCCTGTTAGAAGGAATTCCATGTAGATTCATCTAGACAGCCTCTTTATTAGTGTAGTGAACGTATATATGAGAACACTTTTTGACAGCCCTACATGCAATTTGTGAGTTACATTTACCAGTTCATAGCCCTAACTACAGCGTCAGCCAAGCCTCTTCTGAACACAGTCTTACAATGCAAATCCTTCTTTCCTGTCAGCTCCTAAATCCCTAGAAACATTCAGAAACTAGAAGGGAGGAAGAATGGCTAGTTAAGTGAAGGTTTAGGCAAACAAGTTACAAGTAAATCTTTTTCTTCACTTAAAGCACTTACCTATTTTTTCCATCCAAATATACATAACCCCGAGCAATACTTCTTACAAAACACCAGCTACTTGGAGGATCACTGACTGATGAATCAAGCCTGAGGGACAACCTTCCCTTGTCCATTTAATCAGCATCCCATTTGCCAGGTCTGTCCCACCTGGCATTGTAAAGCATGCGACTTCAGTGACAGTATGAGTTGAGTTCCATATGATAGCTTGAAAAGATCAAGCATGAAGATGTTTGTTTGCTAGATCCCTGAAGTTTCTTAAGTGATGTGTTCATTAATCAAAGCAAGATAATTAATCTCAGCAATTTTTCCAAGGCATCCTTGTGGAGCTTGCTATTTAATGAGAAGTACTCTGAGTTTAGATCTCTAGTTATATAACTTAACTGCAGACTTGAGGTGATGAACTGCCAATAACTTCTACTCCATATACAAAAATTATGCATGTCCAAAATTCAAGACGTACAATATGGTTTCAGATTTGAAGACATAAGATTGAGGTATTTCAAGGCCTGTTATTCAAGGCACATTAGTCTCTGAACTCAGGCTAAACTCTGATACTACTTTAGGTGAAATATATTGTTCCCAAAGTTGGAGAGTGAACAGAATCAGATATTTGAACTAAATTCTTCCTTATATTCTTTTAGCTGTCAATGCCATTGCTTTAATGAATCTTAATGACAGATAAATCAATGGGTTTCTGTTTCAAAAGGCCTGCTCATCAGGTCTTAGTCCATTTATTGTTAATGTTTCTGATGTAGAAAATGACCAAAATCATGTCAGCAGCTGAATGAAAGTAAATCAGCAATGCTTACTCTGAGGCAGAATATCAGGTAAATTTAAATAGGACTGACAGAACTTTGTTATAAGTGTAGGAACTTAAACAGAGAAAACAATTGATTTTCTCACTTGCTGGAAAATACAATCCATTTGACTGAATCTTTCATGATGTTAGAATGCCAGAAAATATATAGCCCCGACTTAAGATCCCTCTACCATCCAAGGGAAGAAGCAGAGAATATTGAATCAGGTGATGTACCTGACCCAAGAAAGTCTAGAAATAGTGGTGTGGTTACTGTGTCCCACACTGAAAGACCCTCAAGATTTTAACCAAACCTCATCCATTCTGAAGGCAGGAGACTGAGTTGCCACATGCCACCATCTCCATGACTGGATGACTTAAGGCATAGGAAGAACTGGAAACTGGAATGTATCAACTGCTTTGACTAGGACGAACCAAGCAGGAATACTTGTGATAATTTTTGGCTTCTATGGAAAACATATCACTCCTGGTATACTCCCATTCCTTGAATGTATCTTTTAAGACATCACCCCATACTCAAAATGTTTTGTCAAAATGTCTAAATTTATTGTTAATATGTTTTGGACTATGAGCAGATAAACTGTGAGAAAGTGTTTCAAAGTTGTCTGTTAATAGACTGACCATGTCCTTGCAGTACGGATGAGTTTTCATTCCATTTTGATACAGAATATGTTGGTGGTATCATCTGCTATTATCTGCATATGATGACCCAGATACAAACATAAAATATTGACTCCCAGGTTTGTGGGTGAGGGAGGGCAGTGGTTATCTTTTATCTTAGCTTTAACAAGACTTTTAACACCATCTTTCAGAGAATTGTATGTAAGTCATAGTAGTATGTCATACTCTGCAGCAGTAAAAAAAATTCGTGGGGTGATCTGATGCAGCAAGTAACAGCTAATGGGTCATACCATAACTGAAGACAGGGAACCTCCAGAACCACAGTGGTCTATTCTTGCACTCCTTTCTACAATCTTTGTCAATTATATGACGGAGGTAACTGAGTGCACCTCCATCAAGTTTGCAGATGACACAAAACTGGTAGGACTAGATGATACACCTGAGAGCAGAGCAGCCATTCATTAACTTTCACAGTAAAGATCTTTCTGGAGAAGAATATCCATGAAAAGGGATAAAGAAAGCAGAAGCTGAGGGCAAGATTTCTGGTACCATACTGAATGGTATGATCTTGGGTTAGAAGTGATGTTGAGTTATGGTGAATTTGTTTTTTAACAGAGAAGGCCTATGTAAAACATCTTGCAGGCTGAAAGATAGGAATCAGCCTCCTCCTGAAGTGACAGAATCACCTCTGCAGATATCATCATTCATTATCCAGATTACTGGCTAAGCCTGCAAATCTTTTTACATCAATGAGGATCTTGAGCCTTTGTGGGGGTTTTGGGGGATTTGTTTTTTGTTTTGTTTTGTTTTGTTTTTTGTTTTGTTTTGTTTTGTTTTGTTTTTAAATATCATGAAGCAACCATTGCAGAATATTCTCACCTGAGATTAACAGAAATGCATATCCAAATCACATTACAGCATGGCCTTATAGGAAGCGCAGCCAAAGAAACACCAGTAGGATTTGGAGGTTCTAGATAAAATTTTGGTTAGTGTAACTATGCTAATAGCATCTATTCACCACTTGTCAAAGTGCTATTCCATATGGAAGCATGACAACTTGTTCATTAAAAAATGTAGAGCAGGAAAAGATGCTGATATAGAGTGAAAGGGAAAATCGCTTTGTGCCTTTTCAATGGACCTTCCACAAAGATCTGTCTCAGTGCTAACAAACAGGGAGTCAATGACCCTGAACCAGAAGTTTTCTTCAGTACACAAGCTTTTTTGCCTTGAATTATTATGAAAAGGAGAGAAAGCTGAAGGAAATTAGGCCTCACAGGGCACTGATCATACTTTTGCCTTCTTTTGTTGGTAAATGGAAGATTTACATTGATTGCAATGTTGCAGTTTAATGACTGCAGCACTTCATCACTGAATAGATATTTTTTTTCCCTTAGACAGGACATTGTCAGTTGTGGATTGGGCCTCCTTAGGGAAACTAAAGCATTGCAACCTTGCTTACCTCTGTAACACCATAGCCACAAATACAGTACTAGCAGCCATGCCTACAGCATTAAATGGGGTTTAGCACACAAGTCTTATATTCTGAAACATCCCTTCAGCTATTAATAACTCAAAATAATTGCAAAACTCTTGAGAAAAAATTAGAAGATGGGAAGAATCGGTCAAGTATATCTTGACAAATGAACAAGATATGTGAAATTGGAAAGGGATATTATTTCCTGCTGAAAGAACCATTGTACTGTAGTCTCTAAGAGCAAAGGACTTTCTGCTTATTCCTTGTTATCCTTCTCCATAACTAGAGCTGCCACAAGTTATGATGGATCTGAGTGCCCAGATATAAATTAATATTTCTTTCAAGACCTGGAATTTCTTCCCAGCATGAACAATGATCCAGAGTAAGAAAGCTTGGGAAGAAGCCATGGCTGTCAAAGTCTTCTTAAGGTAATGACTAATCGAGAAAGATGATGCAGACTCAAAGGCCAATAGGACAGGAAGTAGGTCCACACACATGTTCAGGTCGCCCTATTCTAACAATGAGCCTTGAACAGCATAATGCCAAAATCCATTTTCTTGGCTGCACTTCCAAAGGTGCAAAGTGGTTATTGTTAGGGGATTTCCAGGAATACCATGGTGTGAAGATAATTTATGTTTTTCAGAGTGCTTGTTCTTCCCTGCAGTGGGGATGTACAGTTTCCTGGATAGAAGCTGGAAGCAGGCTCTCTGCTGTGCTTTTCTATTTAAGAGTCCAAGAGATCTTGGAATAAAAGGAGTGCAAACAGTATGGAAGTCTGCTTTTCTAGTACCAGGTGACACCACTAGTAAACATTTGTAACTCCACATAATTTTATGTAATTGGTTCACATGGGTAAATACTAGCAATATTATTTTCTTTTATGCAACAGTCAGGGAAAGTCATGAACCTTTATTCCCTCTCATTCCAATGGTTGATAACAACTCAGAGGTAGGTCTACTTGTAAGCCTTGCCACCTCCAAGTGATGGAAAGAATCTTTTGTTTACCCCTTTTCTGTTTCTATTTTTTATTGTTTGTTTGGTTGGTTTGTTTTTTTTCATATTGTGGAAACCAGGTAAGGCAGAAAAACCCAAACCAAAGCATTGTGTCAACCACAAGGTGCCAGTCTGCAAGGAAAAATAAACCAAAACACAACAATGTGTAAGAAACAATTCACTGGAGAAAAGGCAGAATTTTCCCAGAAAAACTGTGTAAAAGGTTTTCAGTTGAAATAATATCTTATGCAAAGTAAAATGAGCTAGTCAAAAGCATATTCTGAACTTAGTAAACTGGAAATTATACTATTTTGAATAATTACTCTCAGAAAAATATTGGAATATGCAGGAAAAACTTTAAGAGCTTAAAATGTTGCTTAGAGAACCAGGTCTGAAAGAAGCTGTTGAGGCAAAGTTACTCTCCAGCAATCAGCCCCAACCTGACATAGACACAGGCAAATTAGTTGCTTAAGTACCGATCATTCTGAAGCAGAAACAGCTGTATTCCAAGATGGAAAAACACAAGCTAGAGACAGCAAAGAGGTAAGAATCAGACTGGGTGGCAGGGAGGGCTGCTAATGCTTCTCAGAAATCTTCAGCTGCAAAGGACTTGGGGCAATTTGTACAGGTGGAGCAGCCACCGGAGCCCAAAGGCTGGGTGGATATAAAGAGGCAATAACTCTAGTCCTTTATTTACCAATCCCCCCTCCATGGAGATCTGCCTCAGTAAAATGGGTCTGTGCTGTGAAGAAAGATGATATTATAGCAAAGAATCTGAGTTAACATGTCAGTTTGTGACAGAATGTATATGTTCACATAAATAAGTAACTAAAAAGGCTATTAGGTTATTATGTTCTTGTGTAATATCTAAGATAGAACTTTTATTATCTTTATCTTCAATGTTAAGTTTCAGGTTTGAAAAATATGTTATGAAAGCCTTTGCAGTACTGTTCCATACTAATATTTTTGTCAGGAGAATTTTAAATTGGACTCTCTACATACTTAAAAAAAAAAAAGTACAAAATATTTTAATAATCTAATTTACAAAAATAAAAATTTTTCATTCTTTGTTTTAATTCTCACATTTACCACACAAACAAGGATGAGAAGAACAAAATAAAGATACAAAGATACACCACAAACAAGAAGGTAATAAACATCACAACTTGTTTGTAACAGTTGTGAAATAATTAAAAGCAAAACATTTAACACATATTGAAAATATGTTTCAAAAATAGGTTTACAGTTTTAGTTTTGCACCTCATGCTATAAAACAGCCCCATCTTTGATGGGCTTGTAATCATGTGAGACAACATTTTTGTGGACAACATTTTCAGAAACACATTTTTTTTTTTTTAATAAAACTACTGTCTGAAGTGACATATAGTAAGATTCTTCTTAAACTTAGCTTACTCTACAGGCATGTAGTTTGTCAGCCCCTTTAGGTATAGCTAGGGGGCTTGCAGTGCTGTGAACATACGCTAAGTTCTTGCATTTTACTGCATTTAATGTAGTACTGCCTCTTGTACCAAAGCTATTAAGCCTCTTGATCTTACAAACTCCTGCTGCTGCAACAACTGAGCAGTATGTTTCAATACTAAGGAGGCATATCACTCATCTCCTTTGGGGTCTCCAGAGCTCCTGCTATGGGGATGGGTGTAGAGGCTTAATGCTGTTACAAGCATCTAGTATGGACCATTGTCACAATTTAATTAGCTGCACAGTCCAGTGTGTGTTACAGTCAAATACCTATGTCTTTAAGCACTCTGTGTTACCTTTGTGGCTTAATAGAAATCCTTGTAGTGCAAAATGTCAGGTGCCAAACAACTATTTATCTTCTTCTGTAACTGATAACATGCTTTCCCATAAAGTTCAGTTTAAGAGATTTGCCTTGATTCTTTTTGGTTTCTCTGATGTTATTTGCACATATTTATATTATGCCATTGCCATTCTTCCAAACTTACTTTGTAGACATATCAAAACTAACACAAGTCAGGGTCCAATAACAGGCTAATGTGCTTTCTTCTATGCTTTCCACATGGTTGATATGTGCTCCTAGACAATTCATGCTGCTATGAAACACTAAAAGAGGAAAGCATTCCATGGAGAATTTATATATTCGACCTTTAGCGTGCTTGAGTGGGATTCACTAGACCACCTATAGCTAACCTGTAGATATGCACAGCTCATTTACTTGGTTTGCTTGTGTAGTTTCTAGAGCAGGCCTGCACTTCTGCGATGTGATTCACCTAATCATTCCCTAAAAGTCCGTCTTTCTCTCCATTGATGATACAGGGAAGCTGGTGAGATTAGCTCAGACACCGACACTGGAGCTCTGGCTGTCTACAGTCACGATGTTCCAGCAGCTGGAGGATGACTCCAGCCCATGCGAGGTGTGACCACACCATTGCCCAGCAAAAGCAGTCTGAGGCCAGGCTGCCACACACCGCGTCAGCCCTCCCTGTGTGAGACACCAGGGCTGAAAGAAGGACCCCCCAAGGACCCTCACAACCGTGACTCTACCCAGTGCATACAAGGCCAGTGCACAACTACTGGGCAGGTGGGCATTACATATAGTTTAGGCTGAGTGCCAGATATCTAACCTGTCCATGCCAGATCCAACAAAAAGACTGTAAAAGTTAAAACAACTCTGAGTTTTTCTTCAGAATTTACCTCAAGCCTTTACCTGGATGGGAACTCAATCTGAACAGACCAGACATCAGGTGAGTTTGGACATGAAAGACCTGTAAAAATAATGAATAAAAAGTGCAAATCCACACTTTGGTGACACAGTACTTCTATTATTTGCAGCATACAGATAGATTGTACTCTTACTGTACTTTGAGCACAGCTTGGCCCCAGAGACCTGGACAAGGCTGGGTCACAGAAACCTAGGAAACAGCAAGCATTGATTCAGTGTCTCACTCACTAGAAAGAATTAACACTTCATACAAATGAAGGTGAAAATATCCTATTCAAGGAAACAGCAAAACCCTATGAATTGAAATAAACTATTTTAAAGCAACATAGTGTAGTTGCTTACTCTTAACCTCCTCTACAGCCAATTATTAGGTTATTAGTGCAATCATATTTAGTGCTGCTTATGGAACATAGTATAAGTATGTTCTTGCAGGATATGCAATGCACCAGGCGCAACAATGTCTTCTAATGAATGTAATGTCAGGTATTCTTATGCATATCTCTTTCTAGTGGCTACCCAGCATGGATAAAAACTTTTTATACTATGATACAGTTCTTGGAGATTCTCCAGTTACATAATGACAGAATGCTTTGGTTTTGGAGCAAAAAAACTTGCTCTGCTCTTTTCCTACTTAAGATTTTTGAATTCCATGTGGTCACATTATGCATGACTGTACAATGGCAGGAAGTGGAACAGTTCACCACTAAGTCCTCTGCAGCCACTGAATGGTTCCTTTCTTGAAGAAATTAATGCAATTTTCCCTACTAAGGAGGGCATAATCCATAGTAAAAAGTGGAATAGCAGTTTTATGATATTATTAATTCATTTAATTTTGGCTTAATTGGAATTTTTCAGTACACAGAAGGAAGTCATCCACCAGCCATCTGTTCTTATATATTGCAGTCATTGCTAAATTATCCTGTATTTAACTTCCATTAATAAGGTTAACGTAGGAGCTTTAGCATAACACCATTCCTTCTGTCTGTACTATGTCCACTTAAGAACGTACTTCATTGCTACCCAAGAAGACTTCATAGGCAGAATCAACTTCTCTTAAAGTGTAAAAACCTAATACTGTTCCTTACCAAAACTTTGTGTAAGTGCCAAGTTAGAGTAGCTTGGCAAGGAAACAAAGAAGCTGATAGTTGACAATTTGAAAAGTACACTAAGTAACAAGTTTATAAAGCTGACATTCCAAATCAGTGAATTCTGAATACTCTCAGTCTCTTACTTTTATACCCTTAGGGTAATTTCAACAATTAATGAATAGGTAAGGAAGGATCTCATATGGGCTACAGAAGTTTTGCAGTACCACAGTAGCATAAAATCACAACCAGATCTTGGACCTGGTGGAGGAGAATTTTTGCTGTGATATGGCTTCTGTAAAGGATTTTGTATAAGCTTGCACAAACATTTCCCAAAGTCTCAGTGTTGCCTTGCAGAGATCTAGGGTACATAATTCTTCAGAAGTAGCAAACTAAATTATCATTTACAGACAACAGCAAAAAAACCCACATTTGCTGTAGTGGAGGAAGCTGCTGAAATTACCCAGTGGCACAAATTCACATGCCACTCTGCACTCATTTTTGAAATGGAAATAATATAGAGATGACTGAAATCCACCTTAACTGTTCCTTTACACAGGGCTGAAAACTATGACATATCCAAAGTTACATTTGCAGTACCTGTAAAACACATTTCAATATTTGTAACTACCTTACTTCCTAGCGTCCTTTCCAGGATGGATGCAGGTAAGAATGACAAGCATTAGAGATTGACTGTCTTTGTAAAGAAACAGCTGAGATTGCTGGTATATTGAAAGTCACGCTCTAGCACGAAATTGAAATAAAACCAGAAGTGAAATCTTAATGCTTTAAACAGCTACTCTGCTAATGAAAGGAAGCATTTATTTGCATAATTATAGTTGGAATCTCAGAAGTATTTTTACCTTTTGCTTCAGAAGATATGGCAGTCTGTGAGTGAGTGATTGCTAAACTGGGAAAGGGTTAGGATTAGGCTTTTCTTAATTCGCAACTCAAATTTCGATTGAGTTTCTTTGGGTGAGGAAGAGGTGAGATAGAGGTCTTCAAGAAACACATGCTGTTTCTATTGCTATAATATACTCTAAATTTCCTTTTACTCTAAATTTTATTGGTATCCAAATCAAACTATTCTACATGGAAAAGTCATTAAAAAATCAAATCCTTCTGATTTCACTTCCAATTTAAAAAGCTTTTAAACTAGAAAATTGTTCCTCAGAATCTGCATTATTGCTAAGACAGTTTCATTAAATAAATATGTATCACTGTAAAAAACAAACAAAGCAATAACTGCTTAAAGTACTAGATTCAGTATAGACCAAGGCACATTATAGCTATTCTGTGTCTTTTATTTTAATTTGTAACCAAATGAAAAAATCACTAAGTAACGACCATGTACATCAAAGGGATCTTCCAGAAAGTTAATAAGAAGCAAGGAAAAGAGAAATAGAAGGGGGAAAAAAAAAAGAAAAAGAACCAACCAAACAAAAAACTCCAAACAAAACAAAAACAAACAAAAAAACCCCCACCAAAAATCATAACCCCACAACAGAAAAACCACCAGCCTGTTTATCGCAAATTTGCTTGTAATAGGAGCTGGCTTGTTCAAGTATCTTTAAAAAAGGGGCAGGTGAAAGTGAGGCTTGAGTATTGTATTTATCTCCTTTTTGATTTCTATGTCATGTTTGTGCAGGCTACTTAGCTGAGGATAGTGTTTCTGTTACTATCATCTTTGCAAAGTCAATCCAAGAGATCAAATTAGACCTTTTTTCTCTCTGCCTCACACATCAAAAAAGCAAAAAAAATTAATAATTTCAGAAGGTGCATGCTGTTTCTGCTATCTGCTGGTAGTGATAGATGAAACAGAAGGAACAGAGTTTGATTTGATCAGATAGCTTAACCTTGCAGGGAGAAGACAGACATCTATATAACATATTCACATGTATATTTTTTTTTCAGACATATGTGTCCATGCATATGTGTATATTCTAGGCATACAGTTCTATCATGTCTCACTTTCTATGTTACAGTGAATATATAGAAAAGGCACAGTTTACTGTATTTCATGTACAAGTCTATCAATGTTTCATTCATTGTATTTTGTTAATCTTATATTACACAGAGCAGCTTCCCTGCCCAAAGGAATCTGCAGAAAAAAATCTGGTCAACACATTACAGAGGGAGAGGGAGAGATAAACATTCAGCTTTTCAAACAAGGTGCATGTCATAAATATTTGAAAAGAGGGATTTCTCCTCTTCAGTATATTTTCTCCATCCTGTATTAAGTAATGGTGTCATTTTAACAAGCAGACTTGTGTTTTCACAGTTACACCTTCAGCCTCTTGTTCCATTAAATGTGATGGCCCAAATCTTGCAAATACTCATAGACAATTTCATCTTATAATTAGGTATTAAAATTAAACATATATAGAAATACTTTCAGTAATTAATTCTGTCACACACTATCAAAACCATCACAATATTTGTTGTCTATTTTTCTTTTGTGAAAAGTTGCTTAACTGTCTACCTCAATAGTTATATTGTGTAAATCTAAGCCCTGAGATTCACAGAAAAATGCATAGTGTGCTTGTTTCATTCATTTGAAAATGGGAAGGGGATTGCAGCATGAGCAGGCTGTTTCAATTATATTTTGATATTTTTTTTGCCATTTGAAAGATAGCATGTTACAAATCATGTCAGAATATTTTTCCTACTGGACTTTTATATCTATCCAACAGTCAAAATATTATTTGTGAAGCGTGAACATTTTAATAACTATTCTTCTGGTTTTGTGAGCTAGTTGACACTGTATAATAGCAGAAAAATGAAACCATGTTGAAGATTTATCAGAAGAAAACACTGGAAATGATGAATCACAAGTAATGAAGCAGGAGCTAAAGAAGAAAAAATGTGCAAGTTTTTGCTTGATTGAAGAAATGCTAACACATATTTGTATGTAAGCGTTGACACCCTGATACATATGTACAGATACAGCAGTATTTTATAATCAAAATAATGCAGTAGGAAACAATGCCTGGAAACAAAATTGGAAGACCTCATTATCTGTGTGGTGTTAACCAGATCAGCACAGGCACAGAGTGAGTGGCTGGGGTCACAGCAAGGTCAGTTTAGGAATAAGAATTGCACACCAGGTCTGGGTGTGAGTGTTAGAACCCACCGCTTGGAAATGTGGCCATTGGAGAAAAGAAGGAGAAGGTGGCATATGACTTTACTGAGAAAGTTCAGGATTTCGTGGGAATTCATAGAATGAGGAGATGCAATTGCTGTAAGCTGGTTGCCTAGCTCTAAAGTACTGTGCAGCAATGACATGGGCAGCTTTTTGCTCCCCTGCTACCGAATACCCTTTGAAATTGAAGATAGGGGTCAGAGCTACAGAGGACAGAATGGAGGGGTAAGTGCCTAATCCCGGGTAGGAGAATCAACTAGGGTCATATATTCAAACTGAATTAAATCCATCCATCCTCTTATGCACTCATTTTATTTAATATTTACCGTGTGCTAAGAAGGTGCAAAAGATCTAAGGGAAAGAGCTTCATTTATTAGCATTTAAATCCACTTTAATGTGACATAGCAAATGTTACTATCTTCTGAGCCTGAACACATACTCTGAACCAAAATATTATGAGAGTGTCTTAATGGATTGTATGTCCATCTTCTTATTTTGAGCCCTTATTTTGAACCGGACATACACTGAACAGGACTGGCAGCTTAAAACATACAAACAAAATACACAAGCCAAGAAGGTGTTTACCTGATTTCTGAGAAGTCACAAAAATGATCAGAAGGATGGAACACCTCTCCTTTGAAGAAAGGCTGAGAGAGTTAGGGTTGTTCATCCAGAGAAGAGAATGCTCCAGAGAGACCTTATTGCAGCCTTTCAGTACCTAAAGGAGGCTTTATAAGAAAGGTGAGGACAGACTTTTTAGTAGGGCCTGTTGCAATAGGACAAGGCGCAATGGTTTCAAACTAAAAGAGGGTAGATTTAGATTAGGTATTAGGAAGAAATTCTTTACAATGATGGTGGTGAAACACTGGAACAGGTTGCCAGAATAGTAGATGCCCCATTCCTGGAAACATTGAAGGTCAAGCTGGACAGGGCTCTGAACAACCTGATCTAGTTGATGTCCCTACTTGTTGCAGGGTGGTTGGACTAGATGACATTTAAAGGTCCCATTCAACCCAAACCATTCTAGGATTCTATGATTTTATGAAATATGAAGACCCCATCTACTGTATGTTTCCTTTCCAAATAATACATCTTCTACCACCAGCATCTCTTTTCCTTAGGACTACCACAGGTACCAAGCGTACTACAGTCTATTTGTTACTCTCAGGGACATTTTTACAGCTTCTGGTTTAAAATACTTCCAACACTTCTCAATAATGTCCCTCCATCTTTTCCCAAATAAAAGAGTGTTCCGTAACTTATTTTCCCTACCAAAGCAAAGAGAAAATTAATTCTATAAGGATGGCTGAAGTAAGCCCTTTTCCCAGCAGTGCAATGCAGCAGCATCAGTTGCTGCAGTTGCCACTGGATCTAATCTTCATGAGGTACAAGATGTCAGAAGTGGCCTGTAGCTGCTGAATCCAAACCTTCATTTCTTGCTGTAGGTACTGACCGAAACTCTGAACTGTGTGAAATTATAAGAATAACTTTCCCAAAAAATTCAAAATTCATTAAAATATCACTGGTCATAAGACTCAAATAGAATCAAATCCTGATTACTAGGGGATAGAATTAGAAGAAGACAACAACTATTATTTTAATTAAAAGCCATGAGAAATGTTCTGAACTCAGTTTTTTTATCTGTGAAGACCAAGGCCCTCATCTTTATCATGAGATTTGAGGTATGTACACACCATATGGTGCAATGCAGTATAGACAAGACAAAGCTAATCTGGGCTCCAAGAGCAATCTTTCCATATTAGGAAAACAGATCATAGGTTCACAGCATCATTTAGGTTGGAAAAGACCTTTAAGATCATTCAATCCAACCCTTAACGTAGCACTGCCAAGTCTAACACTAAACCATGTCCCTAAAGTGCCACATCTACATGGGTTTTAAACACCTCCAGGGATGGTGACTGACCAGTTCCCTGGGCAGCCTCTTCCAGTGCTTGACAAAAATTTCAGTGATTAATTTTTTCCTAATATCCAATATGAACCTCTCCTGGCATAACTTGGGCCCATTTGGTCTTGTCCTATCACTTGTTACGTGGGAGAAGAGACCAACACCCACCTCGCTACCACCTCTTTTCAGGCAGTGGTAGAAAGCAATAAGATATGTCACAGTCTCCTCTGAGCCTCTTTTTCTCCAGACAAAACAACCCCAGGTCCCTCATAAAGCTTGTTCTCGAGACCCTTCACCAGCTTCATTGTCCTTCTCTGGACATGTTCAAGCACCTCTATGTCCGTCTTGAAGTGAGCGCCCCAAAATTGGGCACAGTATTTGAGATGCAGCTTCACCAGTGCTGAGTACAGGGGGACAATCACTTCACTAGTTCTTCTGACCACGCTATTTCTGATAAAATATCACATAGTTTCCACAAATTAATAGGATAACTTAGCCAGCCTGGAGGCCTTCACAAGTAATAGAGATCTAGTTTAGCTATATACACTGGAAAGAATGCAGAAGTTGAAAGCATACATAAGTTGCATTGTGTTCTCTTTGACGTGCTTTAGAAAAGGGATTTTACTTTTCAACTTCACAGCATAAGATAGCAGAAAAGACAAAAAAAACCTCAGACAGTTTGATTTTTGACTTAATAATTTAACCTGCAATTCTGCATGAAAATTACAAAATACAAAGATATAATAGCCTATTGTTATGTATGAACAGACATATTCTTTTGCATCTACTTGAGTGGGATAGGTATAAAAGATTGTTCTGTTCTAATGGACATTATGTTTATACAGTAATCAAAACATAATACAAAAACTTGATAATGCTACTTTCAATGTCTATTTTCTACTGCACCATGTACTGAGGTATCTGAAAGAAACTTTACAGTGAGGAACAGAGCACAAAGCAACTCTTCTGGTGTGAAATGAGAAGACATTTCCTATTCTACCATTGGAAATGCTGAAGTACAGAATGGCTAAACAACACATATTCCAAAGTGATTCTTGGGTTAATGTTTATGGGGTTTTGCATGTCTGACCCTAAATATGCCTGGAAAAGCATCAGAGAAGTAGCAAACTCTTCTAGCAGAGAAGTTTCAGGTTCTGAAAAACTTGAGGAGAAACTTCTAATCATTTCTATTGGTCAGATAAGGCAAGCTTTTCTGGCAACAAAACTGTAAATCTGTGTTCTGATGTTTGCTGATGGGTATATGTAAGTTTGTTTGGATTAATATGTTTATCCATTTAAATGTTACCTTCTTCTGGTTAATACACATTTAATTGGCAAATTTCATTTATCAGCATATTTGCTTGTACTTTCTAACACCTACATAATCCAGATGAAACCGGACCTTCAGTGTGCTATGCACTATTCAAATTTATACAAAGAGACAACCCAGCTCGATGTACGCATTGATAGTCTAAATACACACAAGAGATACAAGGTGAGAAGAGTCACAGGGACACAAAGAAGTAAGCCTTGCCCAAGCCTTTTAGAAAAATCGTGATAGACCTGCAAAGAAAACTTGCCTTCTACGTCCCTAGTAAAGAAATCTAGTCACTTAACTATTTGGCCTTTCATTTCTTTTTCTAGTCAGCTAATTTAAGAATAGGTGATTGAAAAGAGACTGTTGTACCTTCAAATACATTAACAGATGGAAAGGCAAAGTATGGAAAGCTACATTAGAACATGAGAGGTCTGCAAGCAAAGTGCTCAAAAGTCATGATATCACACAGAGTAATTTATGTAATATTGTATTCCATTCTTAGGTGAACACATACTGGTTTTCACTTTTGAAAGAGAAAAGTCTTCAACACTACTTTTTATGTCTATTGTTCAAAACTGTGTCTCCTGTACTTCATACTGGCAAAGCCCTGCACTGAGTAAAGATTTTACTTTCTTTCTTAGATTTTCATTTGATGCTCTGTTAGCTTTTTGTTTGCTTCGTAAAGCTTTATACACTACCTGTAAGAAAACTCTTGTTTAACCAAGAATTATTATGACCCCTCATTTTACTAATGAGTAATTGAATTGGAGACATCCTTAGGAGCTTCCAGCAAGTCATACACAAAGTCCCTGGCAAAAAAAGAGATGAAAGCCAGATGTCCGTGAAACCATGAAACTATCTTCACCTTGCAGCAGATCCTTATTCCATTTACTGTGCACTATATAGCTCTTTTAGCACAAGAAGCAGCAGACATCATTCTGTTTCACAACACATCATTCAGATATTAAAGTATAACACAAAATACTCTATATCATGGCAATTCACTGTGCAGCTTAGACTTATTTGACACCAAGTGTGTTCAGTGGATGAGGCAGTGAGCCCACAGAAATAATATACTGTTGCTGTTAATTAAGAATGCTACTGCAATGCACCCAATGCAGGTGATTATATACAATATCTCAAAGAGCTTCAGTTTCAGTGTTTTCTTGATTTTTGATGATTCATTTGGGTTATGTCTAAATATTACAATAAAGCAATATGTTAGACATCCCTGAGCAGGTAAGTTTACAATTACTTGGAGCAGCATAGCCTCTGAAGCATGACACTGCACCTGGGCAATTAGTTCAGGCGTAACCTCAGTCTGAAGCAGCTTTATTGCTTCCAGTTCCAGAGTTACCTCATTTAGTGCCTGTTTAGGAATTGCTTCGACAGGTACGTGTTTACATTTTGTGGTCTGTGGGAGGAAGGGAAGAATAAAATACACCTTTGTGCCAAGCCTGAAGTAGGTAAGCAGGTACTGTCACCTCCCTCTACAGAATTTGGAGGGGACTGGGACATCCCCAAAGCCCTGTCTCCTCAGCAATTCACATCCCACCATTTCTGTTAAAGCTGAAATTCCACTGAAGCTTGCTGTATGTTCATATGCACATCTAGCAGAATCCTGAAGCGCCATGTATTCAATGGAAATTTCCTGTCAGTTTATATATGCTGTCAGAGCCAGCTATAATAAAGAAACCACAAGTTATTTGCTTTAATCTTCAACAGAACACCAGGGTTTTGGCAGGAGACACTTTCATCAGAAAGTTTATAACCACCAGTTGTGGATGTTTTCAGCTAACAGGCATACGTCAAAGGTAAATACAGTTTAATTATAGCATGTGTGTTTATTCTTTACTAATGAATTTGATTTTCGCTAAACATACTTAGCAATCAGGGAAAAAATATATTCCCCTAATTTGCATCACCAACTTATAATTAATTTACTTAGCTCTCAGCCTTATTCATTCCCTGGAAAATATTTCCCCAAACTACTTACATACATAGTTTACTTTTTCAGAATAAAACACTGGAGTAAGCAGCTGACACAGAACATGCTTATTAAGCAATATACTTTAAAACATATTTTGCAAGGATAGATTGTCTTTTCAAATACCAGAGCTCAAACTTCTCTAGCAGTTTAGCTGCTGCTTCTCCATCTTTGAAGCTTCTACTACTACAAAACTTCTCCAGCTTCACAACATTTAATTCCATATATAAAAAAAGATTTATATTTAAATGTACCTTGAACATGAGAAGTTATTATCATATACAAAAAGAAAATTACTTTAGAAGTCCATATAAAAAACTTGAATCTGAGATTGGAGTTTCCATACTGGCTATTTACTTTCTTCCTTATGTTTCCAAAAGAAACGTATTGCAGTATTACACTAGTAGAATGGTGAAAACAATGCTGCATTCTGTGCTTTCTCAATTATCCTTTTGTCTCCTCATAAAGCACAAGCCAAAGAAAATTAAGCCATAGAAAAATAATGGAAACTTTCAATCAGCACAATAATTTGCCAAAGACTACAGTGTAGTGAGATCACTTACAACATTTCAGAGAACTGAAGACTTCAGTAATGTTATTTAGGTTTAAAAATTATTGAAAAATCTTAATTCAGCCTTTTTTTTGGGTGGGCTAAGTGAGCTATTTAGCTGTTTTAACATTTCTGAGTCAAGAGTTCTGTGCCTTGAGCTTGCTGCCCCAATCAGTTTGTATATTTTACTAAGATTTTAAAATTATAATAATCTACATCACAATTTTAGACAAGGACAATTTGGTTCATCAAATCAAGTCCCTGCTATCACTGACAGATGTGATGTATCATCCCATTCATCTACTGGTGTCTTAACTGCTTAAGTGCTACTCCTCTCATCATAAGTGTGATTCAGAATCTGCAAGTATTAGAAACCATCTTACTAATTCTAGGCAGAACTTGTTCAGGGCCATTTAACGATGTTGACACCCAGGTATAAAAGCTCATTTGTCTGCCTGGTGTTTTACATTTCTGATGTATTTATGTCACAGTATCCTACATTCAGCCTGCATTATCTTAGGATGAGCAATCCAAGGTTTTCAGCATCTCCTCTTCTCCTTCCCCTGACCACCCTAGTAACCTTCCTCTGCACCTGTTCCAGTCTGAATTCTCCCCTGAACAAAAATTGATCCTCAGTAATTAGTTTTACAGAGTTGTTATGGTTTGGGCCCCTGCTGTACTGTTTGCAAACTTCTCAAATTAAAATACTACATAAAATTGGTGTGTGTGTGTGTGTGTGTGTGTGTGTGTGTGTGTGTGTGTGTGTGTGTGTGTGTGTGTGTGTGTTGGGTTTTTTTGGTTGGTTGGCTGAGGTTTTTTATTTTTTCTTAATAGAGTACTTTCTCTAATTTGTTAGCCATTCTTTTAATGATACTTGCAAACCCAGGTGCTACCTTTTCTGTCAATTTCATGATTTCCCAAACATACATTGTTCTTTGGAAAATGCAGCATAAAACTCCCACCTACCTTGAAAGATACTTCCAACCCAGCCAGTATGAAAACAGAAGCTGAGGAGAGGAAAATAAATACTATTCCAAGGTGATATGTAAGGGACCTGAAAGCTGAAGGATAAGAGCAAGCCATTGAACAATACACACAATTTATGAAAATTATCTGAAATTATGAATGTGCTGCCTGTGTAGATCCCATTTACAGTTTTCTGTAGTCTTTTCTCCAGAGCAGAAGTACAACATCTGCAAGAGCAGTAGCAGGTGGTTTCTGTGAGAAGGGCCAGGCGTTTTTGCAGACTTTGTAAACAGACTGAAAATAAAAGTGGGAGGCTGCCACTTTAGTGTAGCAGAGAAACTCTCTCATGTTTGGTTTTATAGGTCTAGGCACCTAACCTTTATCAGCTGGATCACAGCGGGCCTCTCTAAAACAGCTTTAAATCAATGTATCGGTTAAGAGGTTCAATGTCTTAGGGGGTAGAGGTGCCTGAAGGTTCGGAAGGCAAGATCCACGTAGCAATCCCAAAGCTGTGCAATCAAAACTCTTGCAGCACCGTACACTATTACTGACACACCTTTCCCTTAATAACCTCTGCCTTTAAAACGTTTATCCTTACACTTTCAAAGTCCAGCAAAGGATATTAGCCTCACAGTAGACTGCCATTAAAATGTTGCATGCCGCTTCGAAAACCTAAGTGGTAGAGTTTTAGTGTCAATAACCAATTTTTTTATTTTATTTTTTTTTCCTGGTAAGATATAATTGGACTGCTTTTTGGGACACAGCTCCAGTATTTCTTACATCCTCATTAGTTACATATTATAAATTTACAATTTCTCATGTCACACTGTATAAAATGCAGGCTGTAAACTCCTGCTGTTTACAAATTCAGCTTGTGTCCATTCGTGCTGTCAGATGCCTGTGAGTCTCAGAATGTATCTATACTTTATTTACAGGAAGATTTTTTTTTCTAACTTACAAATGTTGAGAATCACACCTTCTGCACAGTAAGTATTTTATTTATTTTTCTAGTTATTGGCTTTTTTTCCCCAAAAAATAGGATCTGCCCAAATCAGGGAAAAAAAAAAAAAAAAGGCCATTCTGCTTGTTGTTTTTTTTTTTATTTAATAAAAATTTAAAGCTAAAAGCTGCTTAGCCACAAGGGAAGCAACACAGAGCAGCAGTAAAGCCAGTAGCCTCTATTTTTAAAGCTGTCTTTTATTTCTGTAATGCTGATGGCCAAACTTGAGCTTTAAGTAACACTTCCCCTTGTGACTAGGCTGCTTTCAACTTTTCCATTTTATTAAAAGAGCTAAATTGAGGGTATTCCATGAGCCTAATTTGGAATTCAGTTGTTGTTGTTTTTAAATAAAAAATGAAAGCCAGAAGTGGTCTAGTCATCAGGGAAGCAGTACATGAAGTTAAGTTAGGGATAACCCATACTGTGCTGGGACTGCAAAGTGTTTGGATAATGTCTGTGATGTGGGAAGTGTTTGATTATGGAAGCATGTCAGATGGTGAGTATATGTATGGCAGTAAATAATCAGCTTTATCTCTTTGTGTATTCAATTGTTATTTCAAAACACTTATTTAAAAAAGTCATTAAAAGTGCAGTCTTAAAGTATCGCTGAAATGTGTTTGTTCTCATAGGATTTGTTTTTTTCCTCTGCTTAGAAATACTGTATAACATATTTTCATCCCAGAAATTTGGAACTAGCCATAAAAGACATTTTCTCCAGGCTTCATAGACACATGGATAATTCTGTACTAGAAGTATTAGTTTAGGAGGTAAAAAGAAGGTGTAAGTAACAGGTTTTTCATCATCCTGTAATTTCAAAATAGCACCTTGCAACAGCAGACATTGCAATGGCTTAAGGCTTCAGCTCACACACCAATTCTGAGCCAGAGGACACAGAAGCAGATTGCTACCTCACCAAGGATGCACTGGGAGGAACAGTAACTGTGCAGGGTAGTTACACATACCCTGTTGAAGTTCAAGAAAACACACATCTGAGAAGTCAGCAATAATGATGAATTCTTTCACTTTTGATCACTTAACTATAATGTTTGTTTACCTTGCTTGAAACATCCGTCATCAAATGTACAATGCAGGCAGTGAAAGTTTTGGTATAAGAAATTGTTTCTAATAGATACATTTTCCCCATTCATTGGTAACCAAAATAGCATACTAAGAAGAAGCTGCAAGCACATTCTGTTAGACACAGGGGTGACACGAGTTAATTTCATTGCTGTCAGGAGATATCTTGATGGGTATATATTGTGCGTTATCATGAGTTACCACAGCTGCAAGGGATTATGTCTTCCACTAATAATGGCATAATAGAATACCATAACTTGTCACAAGATTTCAAGTCAGCTATGAAATTAACCTATTTCATCACTGAAAAAAAAAGGTCCCTGCTGATTTTTTTCCCCCTTTTTTTTTTTTAATGGGACTTTGGTGCTCTTGTAAATAGGAATTATGAAAGTTTCACGGAACTGTGGAATGGCTTCTTTTCTTGAATAAACGTTGCATGGTATTCTCTAAAACTCACCCATTGTATTCTGTGTTCACAGATAATGTGAGCCACATCACAGTTTTATAGAAAATTAACAATTAATATCTTAAGCCAATAACAACTGAAGGAGTAAAATCTACCCTCTGGCCTATGTCCCATTCCTCACATAGCAAAACATAATGTCCACGTTTCTCGCAGCATCCCCTAAAGGCTGCCAAACTCCACAATGCTGATGAATGACTTTTTAAGAAGTCCTGACAATGGCATGCCAGGTCCTAATTTTTAGTTCTTCATCCCCTTTTAGGATGAAGATGAACAAGATAAAAGTGCATCAACAAAGTAGCTCATTCTTAGAGAACAAGATGCTTTTCACTCCTGGGTGAATTTTATAGCCATTTAGAGAACTGAATGAGCTCAGCAAAGAGCCAGAGGTGTGCTACAGCACACACCAGGGAGGCCCTAGAAGTTACCTGAGGGATGGAGAGAGCACAACTACCTTCTCCAGTGGCAGCAGGCCATTAGCCTGGGTCATCTCAGCTTGGCTAATCAAGGTCCATTTAAAATAGGAGTAATTTTTGAAGGTGGATGGGCCCAATTCACTATAGGCCAACAGATGAGAAACTGAAAGAGCTCCAGGCAGAGCCAGAGCTAAAAGGTGCAACACTGAAATTCCAGCATTGAAGAGGCACAGCAGAGATTACTGCAATGAAGTCCCTAACTCAAAATGATATTTGAAAACCACTTAAGAATAACTGCTGCTGACCATTTAAAAGTACCCAAGCATTTAAACACACTTAAATAGTTGGTATTACTGTGAAAAGCAAGTTAAAAATATTAACGCTAAAAGAGAAATAAACAGCTTATTCATCTCCTCCTGAAGTTTTTCAAGTAATTTGGCAGCAATAGCTCTATTTTATCTGGTTTGAACTATAGTTCCAGTTTCACCATGGCCGTGACTGTACAGTTCTGATCCAAAAGCGGTGTTTACAACATATTGCTGAATTGCTCTAACAATGTAGCATATATGTCAAATAGGAGGAACAGAATATCTTGCGTAAGACCGCATCGAGGCAAAAGAGCAATCATCAGCTGCTACCCCCTGGTTCTTTCCTGAGAGAAAAGAATAGCTCACTCAAGTGCCTCTCAATAATACTTGTCAGGGTTTCCAGCAAGGTCAACAAAGCTTCATGGTCAATGGTTAGCGAGGGAGTGAAAGGATTAGCAAAGCATTTAATTTTTGTCCATTGATGACAGCAGATCACTGAGCAATAAGATTTCCTTTCTTATTATCAGGGTCACGTAGAAGAACTGTTCCTGCTGAAGTTGCAGGAATTAAACTTATAAAATATGCTTTGCAAAATTTAGGGGAGAAGTTAGATTTGATTTTAATTGTTTAGCAAACCCCAAGAGCTATGGTTCATAAATTAAGAGGTTTTGTGAGCACAAACAGTAATTGAGTTATATGTGCTTTCTGAAATGTACTGTCAGTTGGTTCTTGAAAAGATTAATGTTCTCGTGATTCCTTTGTATGCATGTCTGAATTCTCTGCTCGTCCCTGTGGGTTCTGTTTAGTGGCATTTAGGTTCTCTGATGGAGCAGATGACTTTTCACAGCTGACAGTGTTGTAACAGGGATCAGGAAAAAGCTTATTCCTCTGACCCTCCAGTCTGGAAAAGGAACTAAAAATGTGGATATGGGTAGAAACTGCTATTTAATGTTTTCATTCTGCTGATAAAATCAGGCTTATTTTCTCTGATGAGAGAGGGCTAAGCCTTGCCAGAATCTTCCTAAATCCTTCAGAAGGCACAGATCTCCCTGCTGGATTTTGTTTTCTTTCTTTGTTTAACAGATAGAATAATATTTCTGGGGAGGGGGACGGGCAGAGGCAGGGAAATGTTACTTGTGGAGGTGAGGCAGGGGGGAACACACACCTGATCTTTGTTTTCCTTTTCCCATCCCTCCACTTAAAACCCAGAGCTTGCTCCAAAGTCATCATAGAAGTGTCTCCCCACCCCCTCCTCTTGTTGGTGAAATAAGTTTCTACCTTAATAACATTCTCTTTCCTCTGCATCTTTGCCAGCAGTCATAGTCACTACTTTCCATATTTTAATGATTTTTCTATATTAACAATCTGGGAATTATAAATGTTTTATGGGTTTCTCTGTCCAGGTCTGTGGAGGGAGCTTCAACAGTAACTTTGTTTAGAAAAATGTCAGGAGACAGGCTGAATGCTGCTTTTTTTAACATTTTAGGGAAGTCTGAGCTGTCGTGAAAACTTGCTTGGTTTTTTTTTAGGAAAAAGAACAGTACCTCTTCTCTTAAACTTCCCCTGTCTTCCTTACCCCTCTGGCCTACAGACAATTAGTTTTACAAATGCAATTACAACTTGCATTTTAAATTTGCAAGTAAAATGCACTACAATTCTTCATGTTTGCTTAAAGGCTGCAAGTTACACTATCACAGCTAATGTTTGGTGATTTGGTTTGCTTTTATTTTTATTAAAAACTTGACAGAAATTTCTGTCTTCATTTTACTGACAGGAGACATAAGTAGGAGCAAAATTCAACATTCTAAGGATGTCTCCTGAGTAACTTACCTGTACTGAGCATCTTCAGTTGGGATCCCAAAAGTGAAGGACACCAGCTAGGTCAGTACAAGAATGTGGGCTGAGAATTGTGGTCTGCGTAGCCTCTGAGCGCTCAGTGGAATTGTGCTGGAAGCTGGGCTTCCCTGGGCTCTGCCCTCTGTGTTCAAACTGCCAGATACCCATCTTCCTTAAATAGATAAAGTACAACAAGAAGGAGTGAGATCAACCTCTAAAAATTCTAGAGGAAGAAAAGAAATGGGCCCTCCTGTGAGAAGCAAGAAGACTAATTGTGTAGTAAGAAAGCTACCAGCTGCTTAACAGAAAAATTTAATAGAAAAACTACAAAGGCCTCTTTTACCTATCAATATGTGTTTACTCATAAAACAGAATATACCAGTGGGTTAGCTGCCAGTACTGAGTATCATCTAGAAATATAGCGTATGTGTGTCCACGCCTGTACTCAATGGACTTATACAACTCGAAGAAAACCCTTAGATTTGTGCTGTTTGCCAGGTTTTGGAGCGCCTTACCTTCAGCAGAAACCAACCAATTTTACAAAAGCAAAATGTAAGACATCCGACCTGGCAAGTGGCCTATTAACAGAGCATTGCCCTTTTCACTGGTAATAATATTCCCCAAACCTTAGAGTTAAATTGAAATATACGTATGTTCCAATATGTGCTTTCTCAGAGATTTTAAGATGGTTAATATCTATGGTTAAGCTCATGGGTCCCAGTCAGTAACAGATCACACCTCTGAACCTCATTTTAAAAGGCAGATTTTAACTGTTACTGCAGGGTAGATATCATTACCAAGACATTTCATTAAATTCCAGGTATCAACAACAAAATGAGTAACAGCCTAATTAAATATAGTATGCACAAAGTCTCATGTGGGGCCTGAGTCTTGTGTGGCAGACAAGGAGAACAAAGCAGGCAAAGGAGTCCTTGACAGCTGCCACAAGTTCATAAGGACTTGTCAGTTCAGAACCATCAAGAAACTTAACACTGTTTTGTAAAGTGCATTAAGCAAACCATATAAAATCTCTGTGTAGACATTCTTTTTCACAATTAAAGTTTCCTTACTCTACTAAGGTTTAATATATTTTAATTGCTTTAATTCTGAATGTAAATGACCAAAGAGAGCTTGAATGTAGTTGCACTAATATATTTTAAAGATGCATCTTCAGTTGAATTCGGATCCTGAATGTCCTTCTCACCCTAAGAAGATTTAAATAAGCAACAGCTTTAAACTGCCATTTGACAAGGGCAGTAAACAACTTTCAGCAGCTGCCTTTCCCTCCTCTTCTTTGTATTTGTTGCTGATGAGCTGTTCATATTCTTTCTCTCCCCTTTTTCCTATGTTAGGACAAACACAAGCAGAATCACCTGATTTTTCCTTAGGGTACCGGCCAAAGTCACTGAAGTTGCTTGCTTCCCCGCCCCCCCCCCCCCCCCGCCCCGTAATACCGCACCTGAAATACTTCAGCATTCTTCAGAGGTGAGATAAAGTTTGTGCCTGTTTTTATTTTGTTTGAAATACTTCACCCCTTCCCAAAACTCACCTTCTATGAAAATGTGCTGTAGTAATGAGTGTACCCTTTCCCCCATTCATTTGTGAAACAAAACAGAAAACAAAACCAGAGCATTATGTAGATCATGATACAGGTATTTCACATATTTCATTTTCACTTCCATCAAAGTGCCTGGGAAAACAAAACATAAAGCAGTTGTCACACGCAGAGAGGAAGAGTGGTATTGAAAAATGAAAGAGGAGGGATTTTTTGTATACTGTGTGAAAAGGGATAAAAAGTTAAAAACCAAAAAAGTTGATGTAATTTTTGTGTAAAACACACAGAGGTAATTCCTATATTAGTAAAAATGATAATTTTCAGGTGTTTCTCAGACACTATAATGTGATTGGCATTCCAAGCAATGCATTATCATTGACTCCCTGCCTGGTACAGAAGGGCAGGCGTACACATTTCTGGCCAGATGACTTTTCAATTTTGTAGGTGAATCTCCTTTTTATTTTTATTTTTTTTAAGGCATCTACTTCTTTTATCAGTATGCTCTTCTGAGATACCCTGATTCTAGATCAACCATTGCAACCTGAATGCACTTACAGTGAAAGCTGTGTGAGAATTCTCGCTGGGCTTCTGGGAATGCCGGATTGATTTGTGTTACTAGTGTTTAGTAGAGCAGTAGGTTACTACAAAAAGTGATTTTTGAGATAAACTCTCAAGTCGAAATCCATAGCTGTAGGGAATGGTACTTTGAACTGGATATTTTTCCTGCATTTTGGGACCCTTGAATTGCCATCAATAGTCAGAAAGCATTCTCCCAGACTAATCCTAAGATGTTTACACTTAATGTAATGATGGGGAAACCCAATTCAGCCATGGTATTAAATTAAACATTACAGCATTTTAAGTTTTTTTAGATATTGTTTACTGAAACTTGGGGTAAGAAAATGCAATGAACTGAAAATACCAAGCAAGGGACAAAAATCTATTTGACAAATCAGGTCACTAAGGAACTCTCTGAGGCTTTAGTTGTTGAAAAGACTTAATTTTTTAAGACAACCTTTTTTTTCCATCATGCTGCAACATAACCTTTTCTTTCTTTCTCCTCTGTCCCACTCAAGCTGCTATACTTTAGGATCAGTTCACTCTGTTGAAAACCCATTGTAAAAATGTCAGGGTTCATATAGCTCATTGCTATAGATGACCTTGTAGTACTCTTTGCTCTTACATCACTTCTTTTAATTTCAGCTTTCATTAATCATCCCTATTACTTTACAGTTACAATGCATCTATTACATTGTTGTTGGATTATTTTTTTTCTCTAAAGCTTCATGCTTTCCTGTTTTTCTTGGGATTTCTAACCTTTTTATTCTTTTCCTTTTTTTTCTTCTTATATCATTCACTTTTGTTATCTCATGGACATTCACCTTTTCTTACAGACATTTCTTGTAACAAATAATTTCTTTAAAATTTGTGCAGAACTCATCTGCTCAGTTAGTCACCTTACAACACAACATTGTTCTTGGGAATGTTATTGCTATATAAATTATACTTCAACGTGCCTTACTTCTTTTCATGTAGATTCCCAATATGAAGCAGTCTTCCTTGTCATAGCTGCCACGCTTTCTGCTTAGCCCTTTATTTCTAAGCCATTTTTATCTTCCTTGTCTTATTACCTGTAGATTCTCAATTTCAATTTGTACTCTTGAGGAAACTTAACATTTTGTTCCTTTCTTTTTTAGCTAAACTAAAATGCTCCTCTGAAAAAAGATTCTTCTAAACATCATCTTGCTTCTTTTATCATTTCTTTTGCTAATATATTTTTCTCTAGGGATTTTTAAATTTATGTCAATAATTTTCTTAGACTTTAAAACTATATTTTTTATTTCTCCATTTCTAACTATCCCTCCTGTCCTTAAATGCCATAATCTGACATTTTTCTTGCCTTTTTGGTTGTTATTGTTTCTCTGCTTTTTAGCTAAACACAGTTTACTTTTTGCTCATAACTTTCTGGTAAATGTTGACAGTGTTTGTTCTCAATATCTGAAGTAAAATTATATATTTCTATTGATGTCCTAAGTATATCATTAATGTTTCTTCTTTAAGATGAAATTGCATTTACAAATATCTACCATTGGACAAGTACCAGTTAAAAAAAAAATCAGAGATGGGAGTGAAATAAAGAAGATTATAAATTTCTTTTTTAAGTTGTCACAATTCAAAGAACGCCTTATCCAATTTACATCCTGGTTTTAGAAAAACTTTTCATCAACCCCAAATTCACCTCAATGTTGGGGGCTCAAGATCAGAAGAAACTAAGTGTAATTGCAAGTATGTGTTGTCATTCCATTGTATAATAATCCTAAAAATTTAGATGATTTTAGTTTTATTCTTATGATGATTTTCATCCCCCTTGAGCAATATATAGCTATTTTCCCTGTTAACCTCCTAAACAGCAGTGCAAGATTTTGATCATAGTGATATAAAAAACTATGGTACCATGTAACCTATTTTCCGTTCTGAAATTGAGAAATCCTTTTAAATGTTGAAACTCTGACCTATAAATCTATCACCTAGAAAGAGCCTTGCAAATGTTTTCTTCTTTAACGTAGTCACTGTTTTTAAATCAATTAGAATCTGTTATTCAAAGAATAATAAATGGAACTTTTTGCATTTACAAAAAAGATTCCAATGCACATCTGATGTACTGCTTAACCCAAGTGTGTTTTACTTCCTTTACTGTATCTGTTAATCATATTTCTCTTATTACCAAGTCTAGTTTCTCCCTGCTCTGCCTACATGATTCAATTAATATCACCTTATATAAAAACACAAGCACTTTCACTACCTTATATTTGAGGATTTTCCTTCTTCTGATTCTCCCAGCACATAACAGCTATTATTAATGATCGCTTTTTCAGTGACACATTTCCTAGAGCTTTTAAAGTGGCTACTTTCTCAGCACCCTCCCTTAAGAAGCTTTTATGTGGTTCAGATTCCATTGCTAACTATCATGTTATTTCTACCCTTCTATTTCTTGGTAAAGTTCTTGAAAAGATATTCTGTTCTTAACTTTCCAAACACCTTGTTAATAATAATCTCTTTGATTGTTTCCAAGTGGGGTAGATTTTCATTTCCAACATAGAACGAAACTGTTCTATTCAACTTACAAGAGCTGAAGATCTCTTGAAATCTTACCTAGTGATCATAGTTCTTTCCCCTCCTCATTATTTTAGATGACAGTATGGCATTTGGCAATACAGAACTTAATATTTTATTACACTATTACAGACCATGAGATAATATTTCTGAATCTTGACAACTATATTTTAATGGTAACACTTTCTTCTTCTAGTTGTCATTTTTTTTGCTGTTGTCGTTTTATTCACTTTTGTCACATATTTGATGTGTTAACCTCCTTTTTATTTATTTATTTCCACCAGTCCTGAAATTACTTGAATAATACTGTAATGGTAATAACATCACACTCCAACATTTGAATTTATAATTGGAGTACTGATCAACTCTTAACTGCAGTGTCTTTACCAAGTGCTACTTAAAGATGCTAAAGAAGTTTTGCCATTGATTTCAGAACTCTAGTTTTGTATAAACTACTTTCATTTTTGTACAGTTAAGGAACAGCTTGTGTTCCTCAAAGCAAATTCTGCAAATTAACATACCATACTTGCATGCCAGCTCACTTGCACAGCTAATTAAATATTTCCTATGTGCATTAATATGATGGCTACTTCGGTTTATGTTTCAGAGAGGTTTTCCAACATTCTGTGATTTATTTATAGATATATCTATGGCACCAATCATTGGAGTATTTGAGCACATAGAAATGATTAAAGATACATCAAAATTACTTCTAGAAGTTACCACTTTTCTTTCTCTGCTTTGAAGCTGTTTCTTTACCATAATGTTCTGGAGATTGATTCCTCTTGTGTTCAGTGTCATTACTACATACCTATGGGGGAATGCCAGTTAATACAGATATGCCTTGTACTGAGCTTGAAAGTCATGTGAAAGAGGCTCCACTTGTTTGGGATCAGCTTTGTAGGAAGTTTGTTTCATATTTTTGTCCTGTTGCTGAGAATGCCCTCCTTTCCATTGTCACAAGATGAAAGCCAGGGATCTATCAGCCAAGTAACCCAAATGAGTGTAGCAATCACACGGGGAAATTGTGAAAGACAGTGCTTGAGATAAGTGGGCTTCAGCCTTTCATATCTTCGATGATGGAGGGGAAGGGGGGTGGTGGTGGTGGGGAAGAAGCAGGACAAGGTTTTCAAGATATACAATTCTAGTATTAAGAACTCTCTAGTTTCTATTTATCCTCACTTACATCTCCTTCAGTTCCACTTTGTGGCAAAATTATTCTCTATTAATACTTAAAGGAGTCAAGATTTTGGCCACAGTACTTAGGTAAGACAGAAAAAACTATTCAAAGACATTACAGACAATGTTAAAAATTAATCTTTCAAATAAGACTTCTGATGACAATCATGTGCCTTGAACCTGAGCACACTCTCCCAAGGTAAAACTGAACTACAACACAAGCAATTTCCCGCTCTCTGGAAAAGGCAGTGTAAATTCTAAATAAAACACACTTTACTGTATGTAAAACTATTTTAAAACTCTCAAATTTGTCTTCCCCTTCTGGAAAATCCTACACTAAATTTGTATCCCAGTTATGGACCCTCTTGCATTTCCAGTTCCCACAAAAACTAGCAAGATTTTTGACTGGGAATTGAATTGTATTTGTACACAGTTCTGCCACTTGTTTGGGGAGATGGAAAAAAATTGGACTGACAGTTTAAATTTGGTTGTGTGTAAATTTATTTTGCATTACACGACTGCAAAATTTATACATGGACTGCAAAAGTGTGTAGGCATATCAATGACTTTATTCTAATGTTTATAGGACCTCAAAATCCCTTCAAAAGTTTTCAGGAACCTATTCTTGTGTGGCAGACAAGCAGTCACAAGAAAAAGAGAAGTGATGAAGTTAAGCAGACATTGCAGGCAGATTTGCAAGATTTTAGCCCTCCGGTTTCAGTAGCAAGCTTGCTGACAATGACTACAGCTCACTGGACATAGGTACAAGTTTCCATAGCTTTAATATATAGTTAACGTGATAATGTGGCAACACATGAGCAGACCTTTTCAACAGCAAACTACTGTAAAGACCTCAAAACCCAAGGTAAATTTCAGCGACAGACCACAAGTATAACATAAACCATTAAAATTTAGAGGACCTCTAGACAAAAGGCAAAATAACCCAAACTCTTATGAAGTTTATCTGTATTTTGAAAAGAGAAGCCAAATACACATTTTGTTCAAACACATAAAATATGAAAGAATTTGGAGTGGAGTTTTATATTTTGTTCTCAAAAGGACAAACCTATCCTGCCTCAAGAGTGTGGGTTTTGGTTTTTTGTTTTGTTTTGTTTTCGTCCAGAAGTTTGATCAACATGAATAGGAAATAATTTCTACTTTTAAGTCTATTCTTATTCACAGGTACTCCAAAGTGAAATAGCACTCTTGTTCTTATCAACAAAAATGTCTTTCCTTACTCCTGCTTTAAGAATCATACAACTCGTATCATTAATATAACAAAAACTACGTGTAGGAATGCATAGCAAAACAGTCTACCTTTTGCAGCTCTACATATAAGACAATAAGTCACAGATTCACTGCAGTAAAAATGCATTGAAAATGATACAGTATGTCACTTTCAGCTTTGCATTATACATAAAAATATGACAGAACCAAATATACTGTTAGAAGAATGAGTCTATAATCTGAGCTAAAGGGAACACCTGAATGCCTGGAGTTTTGTTTGGCTGAGCATCTAAAACCTGCTTCTTGCTGACAGTAACTCTGCTACAATGGCCTTAGAAGATCCATTCTTCATAAACTGTTAATTTGAAGAGGCAAATATAATTTTCTGTGGGTGTGAATGATAAGAAGGGAGATGAAAAGGTGCCCAGCTCAGACTGGGATGTTTTCTCCTGTGTGTCAGTCATCAAATTGGCAGAATGATAGGAGTGTTTGAGCAGCCACCCTACCCTCTGGCTCTATGCACAGTGGCATGAGTGGCACTGAGCGGGGCACTGGGCAGTGTGCCTGTGCTGTTGCCACCACATTTCCTCTCCCTTGAACAGCTCTTGTTTGCTAATAGAGGCACCAGAGTATGGAACTATGCAGGGAAGAGCCTGATTGCTGTAGACAACAATTTGGAGTGATATGTCAGGAGCAGGACTGGTAATCAAAGGGGAAACCTTGAAAGAATTCCTGTACAAGAAGTTTTAGCAGAACTCTAGTAAGACCTGAATAAAGCTCCTCCTGAGATCAAGAGTTTCAGGGACAAGTGTTAAGCTGGACAAGGTAAGCATAATTTGTGGGAAGAAGGTGAACAAAAATGACATGCAGTAGCAAATGCAGATGATTACATCCCATACAGTACTTGGGGGGAAAAAGCAAGGATGCAAGAAGCCTGAAGTATAGAGTTATTTGGGTTATACTAAGAAAAACAGGATACATGTCCATATGGAACAAGCAAAAGAGAGAACAAAATTTTACAGGAAAAAAAGTGTAAGTTAGCTTGTCTAAAAATTTGACAATTGTGTAAAAGATTTACTCTAACAGCAGGATGCCTTTTTGTTTGCACTAGAACATTGGTGTTCTAGGATTTGGAGGCTTTATGGATTTTTTTTTAAATATAGCAAGTAGAAGAACACATGGTGGCTCACCCAGGCTAAATTCAGAAAGAATCAAACTCAGGAGAGTAAGATTTATTTTTAAACTACATGCAGATACAGACACAGGTGCACACACACACACAATTGCCCAGAAAAAAAAAAATCTTACTAATATTTTACAATATTTGCTGATACCCATATTTTAAAATTTATTGTAGAATAAATGTAGAAAAAATAGAGATTTCTACTAAACAGTCACACTGAGAAAGTGTAAAATTCTAGATACCAAATATTATCTGTATGAGCACCCTTTGTTAAGGAAACATGAGGTTTTTGTATTGCATTTGCTATAGGAGATAGTACCTACACTTCGGTATGCTCAATTATCTGCTCTTAACAGGAACACATTATTTTAATATCAACCTTTTACTGCAGTCAGCAATATTGTGTATTTTGTTTAAATTGACATGTCATATGTCATTATAAAATATGAAAAGAAATGATTGGGTCTTTCAGAGTTAGGCAGAATCATTTTACTGTGGTTTGGCTCAAATGTAGAGCATATTTTCTTTCAGACAAGCCTCAAAAAAAAAAAAAAGCTATGAGAAAATAGAGCAATCAATAAAGCAAATATTAAAATGTAAAACATGAACTAATGATCAATTGTTTACTTTTTTATTAAATTACTTACAGATCTGAGTACATATCAACATCCTGTTGGACTAGAAAATGTAAATGTTCTTTTTATGAGATGTTTGATAACTGAGATAAAACAGGTATCAGTTTTCACGCCTATATACAAATCTCCTTTCTTCTCTGAATACCACTTTATTTGTGTTAGCCAAAATTGTTTGTCAAAATTTGTGTTTAAAAACAGTAACAAGTGAAAATGAAGTGGTAATCTTTAAGGCTCCTCATTGATTGTGGTTTATTATGCAATTATCTTAATGTTGAACTCAAGAGTAAATGGGAGTTGCTCATCACAATGTTATCATAAAATCAAGACAGTGAGATTAAATAAATTGAAAAATCTACTATACTATTGTGTATACTGTAGAACTAACAATCAAAATACAGTGTACTATACAAAAAGGCAGAGATTTTAGGACAAGCGTCACTTCCAGTTATCTGAATACAATGATAAACCATAATTCCATTACCTAGTTTTGTTCAAACACTGGGCAAACATAGAAGTTTCTTGTGAAAATAGTAGCTGAAGAAATATTACTGAGTTATTAATTGATGTGACGTTTACTCTAGTCTAATAAAAAGAAAGTTCTTTCTTGGTGACTTCTTTCACACTGACAACACTGTATATATTTGATATCACTAGAGGATGATTTGAAACTCGTTTGCTTCCAACATTTATGTGCTAGAAAGATTGGTAGCTCACAATATCCTCCTAAAGATGAGATCATCCTACAGGATCCATTTACTTGCTATTCTAGATATTTTAAAAAGACAGAATAAAAAGTACCCAGGGAGGGAGGGTGGGGAGATGGGAGGGTTGAGGAGGGGGGTGATGATGGGGACAGAAGGACACAGTTGTGATCTTTACGTAAAACAGAAAAATCCACTATTTGTACCTGAGATGACAACATTCCCAAAGGACTGGAAAGCAGTAAATATAAAGTTGAAAAGCCCTACAAATAAGTAAAAATCTAGCATTGTCTTTGAAAAAAAAAAAAAAAAAAAAAGGAAAGGGAAGGTAAAGGAACGAAGGGAAAGGAAAACAGTTTCTGAATAGCAAGTTGATAAAGGTAGGAAAATAGGCCTTTCAAGTAAACCTTCTTTGCTGTTTTTGCATACTATTTCTTCAAATTTTCTGCTATAATTGTTTGCTAGTTTTGAGCAGTGGAGCAGCAAGATTTGTACTCTACTACTTGTAGATTTAAATTTCTGTATTTACTAATAAAATGTGTCAATAGAATATTCCTCAACACTGGATTGATCATTTAGATGTGAGTGATATTCTGCTAGAGGCTGGCACATATTTTCTAGTAGTAAACATTTCATTTTATTTCTGTAATAAAAAATATCATGTCCTCAAAACCACCATAGTATTGTTGAGCTTGTCTCTTACTCATGACTTTAATTCCAATAGATATCTTTTATCCCATAAGAATTTGTTTTTGATAGTTTTTTTTTTTTTTTGTAAAGAACTTCAGATAAGTGTGTTGAAAGATGCTCCTATACAGAGTGTTCTGTTTAGGAATCATTTTCATTTTAAGGATTATTACACCACTGGGAATTCTGAGCTTCGTAGACTTATAATCAAATCAACCCTGCTTCCTCTGAAAGTTCTCATCTCCCAGAAATACTGCTTTTGAGATTCATATTAGCGATTTTATCCACAGAGATTTGTTTACAGTTAAATTAAATCTTCATGAAAATGTTTTTTCTCAGTGGAGAAAAGAACTTGAAAGAACAGAAGACCTAATGCTCTTATATGTCCATTTCTGTCCATTTGAGTGGAAAGTGCATGAACACTGATTTCCTGGTAATCATTCCTTACAACTTAAGTGTTGTGCTCTGGAAATAGACAGTATGCATATTGCCTTCTCTTTTGATTTACTGCTTTCAGTGTAGCGTAGATACTGCCACTGGTGGCCCAGATTTTCAGTCTGGGTCTCCATTAGCACCAGTGTTGGCAGTTGCAGCAAGGCATCCAAACAGTGACTAGCAGTGAGAACTGAACCATTCTTGCACTCATGGAGCTGAGCCCCCAGCACAGGTGCTGATGAACTGACAGGTCTCTGTGGGTGCATGTGGTGCCTTCTGCCTCTGATGAGTTGTGTCCTGACAAATTCCATCAATAGGCAAAGAATTACTTTTTACTGAAAAGAAGGGACTGTCAAGACTGGCCATTTTGAAGGGACTTTTTGGTAAAAGCAAATTATGTTTTACTTCATTAACAAATTGAACTGTCTGTCCCAAGGAAATTTTGGCAGGCTTTGAAAGTGTTACAGGTAAAAATACCTCCAGTCACAGGCAGGGAGCTTTCCCTAATAAAAAAAAAATATGAAAAAAAACACAACAAAAAACCAGCTGACCCCACCCCCCACCAAATTCCCATCTATTTATAGATATTTGTAAGAACATCTGTCTCAAATACACACATGGTTTATGCTATTTTCATACTATAGTATTTTACAGATAGCTATACCATTAATTCTTGCACGTTACCTGAAAACTAATTTAGGCTCCTGAAGTCAACTACAAGATACCACAAATAAGGGAAAGAACAGCTGCAGAAGAAACAAAAAGGAACGGACATACAGATCATTCTGTAGCGAGGAGACTGTAATACCAACATCTACATTGTGGAAGTATTATTTATCCACCAAATCGGAGTACATTTTGTAGGCAAGAAGGACACGCTCTTAAACATTTTGAATTTTCACATCATCTAACTAAAAATATTAACCATTTCACTACCAAAATTTGTCTCATTAAAGAGACTAAAAACACTGCTATTGGTTTGAAGACAAATCAGGCTTTCTGCTTTTGCCACAGATAAAAATGTTATCATCTGGCAACCTCACAACAAGCTACGTTGTACTGTTTGTCTTGAATGTTGTCTATGCACATCCAGCTGCACTGTAATTAATTTTCCATTATAATCACAAACCGTGATTGAACTGGTCCTTGGGATTATAATTCAAGTTGCTGTTCATTCAACTAGAGTTTGCAAAATATATTTTATTTTCCTATTACACACTCTTACCATTCCATAGTATCTACAGATATTACATTATCCTTCTCAAATTCCATAGATCGTCTCAAAGTATAAAATTAATTAAATTGTTCATTAATTTCCCAATACTGCTGAGTGCTTAGAACCTTCAGTTGCTATGGGATGTAAAAGGAATTGAGGATATTCAGCGTGTCTAAAGAATGAGCCCTTTAAATGTATTTGAACTTATTTTGGACATGAATTTTCCTGTTGTGCAACCAATTGATCCGTGAACACATTTAAAAATATAAATGAAACCAAAAGGACAGGCATAATTCTTCTTGATGTTATTTTCTCAGGTTCTGAACCTTGATATGATTTCATTGCACAACTTAATCAGAACAACAAGCAATGGAAAAAGTTACACTGCCCACTTCCCTAATTGAAATTTTGCTAGATTCTCCAGAGATGTTTTCTGTAGATGAAATCCAGCTTAGCCTTCTCCCGCAGTGCTGATTAGTTTGACTAGTTTGTTGCAATAGAACTACTCTGACTTTCAAAGTCTCCCCACAGAGAATTGAGTAGACCCCACCATGACTCTGTTCTCAGATATTTCACATGGAACTAAGAGCCAGAGCAAGTTCAAATAGCCATAAAAATATTATGATCAAATTTTATTTTTCCCACCAGAGCCCAGCCTGATTCATTGCATAAGATAGACAGGCTCAAGGAATTAGAGCCTGTTTAATGTCTCTTTTTACCCCTACCATTGGCTGCTTACCTGACACAAGCCAAACCCAACACTGAATATAAAAATATTAATTTTATAACGGCCTTTTCTATTGTGTTCATTGCCACAGAACAGAAATGCTGTATGTATGTAAGGTTATCTTCACAGCATGTATAAAATACACTGGAAACTTTGCTGTTCTTATTTTGCAACAGATATCAAATGCATAGAGACAGGAACGTCAAATTAACTAAGTTTGGGTGCTGTACCTGACAGACTGAGGTTTTAGTGTTAATAGCATTTTTTCTGAAATACAGTATGCTTAGAATAGTTCCTACTAAAATTAGTTGCAGCTAAAAGCTCTCATTTCTTCTGAAGATAAGAGCACAAGTATCTCAGGTTAGATAAACTCAATTAACAACCAAATCTAAGAGGTTTTGCTTTAAGGAACTACTCAGAACAACTTAATTATTTTATAGTGAATCATATTCTACACAGAGGCCTCAACACTGAGACCACTTTTTTTTCTTCTAGTTTGACCATTCTTGTTCTCAATTCTTGCCGTAAATAAGGAAGAGTTTTACATCTATGCAAGGCAAGATTTATTCATATGTTTTATACACTATTGCATCATAAAGTCTATGCAGATATGTCTGATCAAGATCTGTCTGGAATGGAAATCAAAACAACAGCAGCAATAGAAGTCCTTGGTTTCTAACTGGTAACCTGTTTCCATGTGATACTTCTGCAATATTGGAACACTTGATTTATAGTATCCCTCAGTAATATTTCATTTTCCCAAAGCATGAGGGGAAAATAGCATTATTTTTCATTTAGAAGCATTACCAGCCTCTGCATAAAAAACCATAAATTGCTAGACAGTTACAGTGACTAGTAACATGATGTAGTCATGTATTCCTTTTGAATAAAGAAACTATGTTCTAGAATCATAAAGAAAGTTCTAGATTCATTAAAGTCTTATCAGATGCAGTGGTCTGCTACTTTTACTGATTCTCTAGCTTCCACAAAACACAAAGCAAAGAGCAGCAACAACGAAAACTTTTATCCAAAGAAAAAAGTTCCATGTGTGCATAAAAATTATTTCCTAACCTTTTCAACGATCAGTTTATGTCCAGACGCACAAGATCTGATAAAGCTTATTTTTGCAATATAACTAGAAATGTTATTTGTCATAAATTAATCTGCCCTTTTAAAAAATTCAGTGCTAATGTCTATATTCTATACTGTGTAAAGCACTGTAAGTTTAAAAAAAGCAAAATGACATATAACTGATGAGCTGTGTGGTTGTATTTTTCATAACATTGTATTTAACACATGACTTATTTATCATTGCTTTACTACTGCATAGAATAACAGACTATAATGTTTGATAAAATGCAAGTACTGATATAAACTCATCTATGCAGTACTTATTTCTCCAATATGTATATTACTAGTACTGTACTAATTGCAGTATACTGCTAAAATTATATGCTGAAAGTAATTTGGAAATTTCAAATAGCACTCATAATGTTTCAAAGTTATTTTCAACATTACATGCCATTCCTTTTAGCCTAGTCATAACGGGTTGGGAAGTATCATTGACATTTCAAGAATCTTCATGAAAGTGAAGTTATGAATATAATACCTTAAACAGTTAGCTCTGGCACTTAACCACACATTTCAAGTTTGAATTTTGCACATGAGTACTAGGGGGTTTTATTAAGTTTTATTTTATATACTCTAAAGAACCCCTGGCCACTGTTCTGTGGGATCAATGCTGCTTAGGTCTATCACTTTTTTCTTCTCTGAACTATGCAGGAAATGCCAGTTTTGAGGGCACTTGTCTAAATTTGAGGTTGAATAGCCAACTTAACTGACCTAAACTTCAAAATAATAGCATCACAGAATCTTTTAAGGTGGACGGGGACAGATAGCCATCATCTAGTTTACAGAAGAGTCAGAATGTCTTCTTGAAACCCTCCCATTCAGAAATCATAGACAGCAGTAAGTTGTCTTTGCTTTGTAAGGCTGAAGCAACCCAGTTCTCTCAGCCTGTCCAGCTGCTCTCCGCTTTGGTAGGCCACCACTGCACTCATATCAGCTTGTCAATGTATTTCTCATGCTAGCATTTCTTGATTTTGTTTTAGTTCACATGAATTCAAATTCTCTGTTAATAACTTCAATTGCCTTTATTTGCATTAACCCAAATGGCAACATGTAAAGCAGATTCATTAGATTTACTTCAGACAACTGCACCAGTAGGTGCTTTCAGAGAAAGTGCACTAATACAATTTCCTGTGGCGCTTCTATTTCAATGTGCAATTTTGACTTGCTCTCTAAACACAAAGTGTTGTGTATCCAGATACATGATGTGTCTGGTTGCAGCACAGACATGAGGCCAATTGAGCAGTATCCAGGAAAAACAAAAAAGATGAAAAAAAAAGTGGCTGCCTTTCTTTCAAACCCTTTGGAAAATGGAGGAGGGTCATCTTTTACACTTTTCAGGACAAAAGCAGAACTTAGAGCACTATATGCTTCTTGTGCAGCAACATAAGCATGGAAAGCTTGCAAGCATAAGCTATTTGTCCATTGTACATTATTCATACTCAAAGGGAGGGGAGAGAGGGTCCAGTGCAGAGCTCTGCGTAAAGCCACATTAATGACAAACACAAGTATCACTTTCTGTGTTTTCATGCATTTTTGTGCTGGTATATAGTAAACATCTAGAAATTCAGATCATGTTCTTTCATTCCTATTAGACTACCTTAATTTAAGGACTGGATATGTACAGTAACCAAAAGCAGGTGTTTTGTGATGAATACAAATGAAAACTTTAGAGACAAACTATTTTAAGTAATACTTCTTCTATGATTTGTAAATAGATATAGGTAGATAGGGGTAAACCTACAGACAGTTCTTTCTTTTTAGACCATTTTTGAGCTCTTCCAGCAGACTTAAATGGGTTATGTGAACAGCAGCAGCACAATAGTAAGTAAAAATCCTTTTCCTTCACCCACTATTAGGGCCAAAAATGACATTTCTTAAATGTAAATGGAAATGCTACGTACATGAATAATATGCCTTGTTGCTGGGCAGCTCCTTTAAAATCATTCTGGAATTAATATTAAGACAATTTGTAACAGGGTAATGGGTGGAGTCACAGAATGGGGATGAATTCCTGTTTCTGACTCAGTATTTCTCCTCAGGATTTGGGATTTTTCTCAATCAAAATATACATAGTTTCCAGATCAACTACTGACTGAAGACCTGGTTTTGCCATAAAAGCAACAATGACAGACTGTAGAGCTACCCAAAGACAAGTGGAATTGAGGGTGGGGGCATTTGGATTACTGGAATTCATGGCAAGATGAGAGATTAAAACCCCATTTTTAATTGGAAGTAGAGTTTGAAATTCTTTAATGAAGAATCTCTTGCAGTGGGAACAATGTATTTGTGTTTTGTTTTAGTCTCAACTAAAATGCACACACTTGTTTACACAGAAGAATTGTAAGTACTGGTTAGTGTGGAGGTTAGAAAGTTGATTGTAAAGCCAGATTTTGATGTCCCTTGACTACTTTACAGATCATTTAAAAAATCTGGCTTCAGAGATCATTATGCAACTATATACAAGAACCAATATGTCAGCATGCCATAACAAGAAGTCACCATGGTTTGATTTCAAATACTGCTGTGCATTTAATAGCTTCGTACATGCTTTGTATTTTTGTCCCAACAATGATTGTATTTTGGAGCACAAATTAGCAGATTATTATTGATAGTTCGTGTGGTCAATAAAAGAAAAATGTACATATTGCTTGAGACTTTGCAATGGAATCTGTTTTTTCTCTGGAAAATGTACTGCAGTATCTAAAAAACACACCCAGAAAATGTGTTTTATAGTGGGTCCAACTCTGCTGATGTTTAGTTCATCATTTTTCCTTCGCTGCTTCCCTGACACTTTCATGTCAGGCTGTGTTCTCACAACAGTAGGATTTTTGATTAGGGATTTCTAAACTGTATGTGGAAAAAAATCTAGGTGGCAAAAGTGATATTAGTTCCTTGGTTTTATTTATTTATTATAAATAATTTTTCTAATGGTAGGACACATGAGGTGTTACAGAGGACAAATAATACGTATAATTATATGCAACATGAATGCTAAATACATTTGTTCAGAAATATTTTTAAAGAATAGGACTAAACAAGGTTATTTGTAGGTAATTCCACCTTAAGTGGAACAGACATTGTCAGAGTTTTACTTTTTGCATTACTTTGTGCTCCTATATAGTTTTATTTTAATTTGATGAGCTTAACTATGATAAATATAAATAAAATCCAGTCTCTTATTAAAGTCTCAGTAGCATTTTCTTTTACATATTGAAAATTAATCATCAGAAATTATACTCCTCTGGCACAAAGTGGATAGTATTGTGGACAAAATCTGTTACATGTATTATAAAACCAACCAAAAGTCTATATGAAACATCTTGAAAGTTAAACTCTGAAGGGAACAGTAAGGCTAACTATTCCCCATACTTCAATTTCACTATATTAGTGTAAAATATCCTAGGAGGATTCAAAGCCTTCAGCTTCTTTTGCATTTTCAATTGTTATCCATAAACACACAGAAAGGGGGATATAGTTGATTTGATCCAGAGTGGATATAGATTACAATATATGAAAACCTTTAGTTCTCTCTTCTACGTTCACTTAAAAATGTCTCCTATATTACACTTCTAGGTGATTTTACTTTCTTTTAACCATGCAAAAGCTATAGTGTTTCAAAGCTACAGATTAGTGATGGTGGCAGCTTATTCCTTTTGGTTATCTACAGCACCATCTTAGTGTCTTGAGGCATAAAAGAATATTATCTGTGTGACAGTTATGGCTAGAGCCATCTATACTGTTCATGCTATCAGCACTCAAAGAGCTCAGAATAGAAATCATTCAGTTTAAGACATCTTCTGTAGTTTCATTAAAAGCTTAAAATCATGAGGTACTGCAAGTTATGACTAAGGTTATATGAAAATTTCAGTAAATCTACGATGTGGAAAAGTATATATGCAGTTGGGGTGGTTAGAATAGAATTGCTAATCTTTTGTAAAGGCAGTTGACCATAAGCAAGACAACCTATAAATCTGCTTTCCTTCTTTACTTAATTTTCATCACAAATAATGTGCCACTCTGATTGCATGAAATCATCAGGAGTGTCTTCAATTACTGTGTGCAGCCTCTGATCAAAATGACTTCCTCTATTCTCAATCTGGGGGATGATGGGGAGGAAAACGGGAGGAGGGGGGTGAGAAATGCACAGCTAGTTATGTATTACAAATGTCAGGTTACTGTGAAAGTGTATATATTCATATTTAATAATTTCTAAGCTGGAGTTGTGATTGTAATAATGGCTCATTCATATCTGCATTTCATTTAAATGCACTGTTTTGACTCACTGAACGTTTGTCAAAGATATTATAGCTAAACTTTTTCACATGACCACTGAGGTAATGACAGCATTACATTACCAGAAAACTGCATGACTTGCTGATACTTCCATTTTCCTCAGCAGCTTATGAAATAATCAAAATGTGTGCATGAAATGGCGGCCTGTTCTGAATTTATTTTAATACAGATAGGCTTATACAGAGAAATGAAGAAGAGTGTAGGACCTCAGACACGAGAGACAATGACTACGCACAAAGCTGAATTTTACTAGCAGGAAAGATGGATATATGGGTATTAGACTTTTCATAGCTATAGGAAGGATAATCTTTCAATCAGATTAATGAGAAAATATATTGCATGGGCCCTACAGCACTTTTTGCTTTCCAGGCTAATACGTGATTTAAATCCCAAAAGTACATTTTCAGCATTACAATATCCTTTGATAATAATGTCGCTTGCACAAAGACAGATAAAAATAAAACAGTCCCCCTTGATTTCCCATTTTAGATTTGAAGTATATTTTCTGTTCTTTGCCTGCAATGAAGTGAATTCTATTGAGAAGAGTCACATTTAATAAGACAAAGAGAATTTTCTAATTATGCTACCTGTCAAGATTGGAATCTATGGGATTGCAACTGCAATTGAAGAAACAGAGGAGGCAATTGCATATAGTCTGGTTTACTTTGGTGTATGATTACTATTTGCACTTAGATATTGCTAAATGTAAATCAAGCACACACACAGAAGCATGCTTTGAAGTAAACACCAAAAGGAAAATCTCAAAATGGATTGTATAGTCCTCATTTCAATTTTCAGTATGCAATTCCCGAAGCTTTCCTAATTTATCTATAGAAAAATAGTAGAAACCTGTGAAAATGAAACACTTTTAAATTACTCCGAGTCACACAAATATACAGGGGACCAAAAGATAAATATAATTAAAGCACAAATTACTAATGGAATAAGAATGTACATGCATAATTATGCTAGGTTAAGCATTTACACATCTTTCTGGAGGAAAGCAAGTACTGTAGCAGTGAAGAAAAACAAAAACCAATTAAAAATAATGCAATAGGAAAAAATATTTCTCCTTATAGTTTCTTATAATTTTTACATAGTTCATATTAGAAACATGCAAACATTACAGGAAATCTTGCTGTTATAAATGGTGTCCTGAAAGTTATCATATGCTGTCCTTTCAGGGTCTCTGGGGAACTGTTCAATGTGCCCCATCAGACATTACTCTTATTTGCAGCGTTGCAATCTTGGAAACACTATGGCACATTAGACAAGGAAAATAAATATTGTGTTCTTGATGGTTTCCTTCATATTACAAGTTTACACAAATCCGTGGCACACAATCAATTTATATAAAAACTTTATATACAAATAATAAATTAGGTCTTTTAGTGGCTTTATCACATTTTTTGTTTATATTTTTATTAAAACAATGTTTGGTAGGATGATGCATATTATGACCACAGGTGAAACAGTCAGCATAACACAAACCTCCAATCAGCCTTTTTTGTTGCTTTTTAATGATATGTGTGTGTTCATAGATGCATTTGTGTATAACACATGCATATGTAAATTACACATACACACATATGCACAAATATACATGTTCACACACACTCTTCTAATGCAAAATATGATTTATTTGCTACTGAAACACAATTGGAACCTATTTTATCTCATTTGGTTTTATGCTAGTTGTAAACTGGCTTTTCAACTACTTGGTTTATATCTCTATTTAGCTGCTTCTGTGGTGTTTATATAGAGGGGGAAGATGGCCACATCACTTTGTTTTTCTTAAAAACATTTAAGCTCTGTAGATGTTTTTTAATAACTCTCAAGTGGTGTCTTTTTGAGCACTACTATCAAATATCTTATTAGTAACCAAAGCTTTAAACATTTACAGTAGGAAGACTACTAAAAATGCATAAATGAGGTGAGTATTCTAGTCTGGTTCAGGTTTCTGAATGCATAAATATGCAGCATACTCAGTTCCAGACTAAACATTTGGTGTCATCACCCACCCATATGACAACAGCAAAGCACAAAATGCATAGAGCTGAATCCACATCCATACCATAGAAGCTTCAACATTTTGAATTATAGATATGTTGGACAGGCTGCCAGCAGCCTCAATGATAGACTGATGATCTGCCGAGATTCTTCCACCCACCCTCCAAATGGTGTTACCACTTCCACCTGTCTTCCACATTTGTATCGGTTACCCAAACAGGAGATCGTGTGACCAAAGGTAGATTTATTCAGCTAAACACCTTCTGTGGGCCAAAATTTTAAAAAGCAGGTATGTTAAGTTGTAGCAGGAAAATTATGCTGACCCTGTGATCCTGAGATAGGGTAGATCTTTTCTGGCTTCAGCCTTGTCCTTTCAAAGGAACACAGAAGGTTCATGTACTGAGCTTCTTGCCCTCTGTTGTCTCTGAAGCCTCCCGTCTTTCATGTAGAGATCAGAGGTATTTTTGTACCTTGCTGTACAAAAACACCCATGAAGTGACCTTAAAAGAAAACATTGAGAAGAGAGTTGCAGAGGCTTAGAGCTTCACAGAAATATGAAAGCATGAGGAGGTGCTTTTTAACATGCTTCCCTACTCCTAGCTGTCCATGGCAGAGGGTTATCTTTTTTTTTTTTTTTTTTTTCCCTGATGATCACTTGATTGCTGTGGCTGATATGTCTATGTATTTCCATTCAATGGGCAGACAAGCCATTCAGTTTTCTCGGTATTTAGGAGCCTGCCTCTCAAGAAGACTGGTAGAAGATACTCCTATCATCTACAACACCACAAAAAAGTAGAATGAAGCCACTCATTCAGTGAACCGCTGCTTTCTCTCTGATATTTCCTTTGTTATTCTATGAAAGCTCTGTAGATTTGAACATGGTCAAGATTAGGCCCAAAGCTATCAGCCTCTGTACTTCTGCAGAACCAAAACACTTCACAGCTGCAGCTGACAATTCCTTAGCCCTTCTCTTCAATTACATGTGGACATGTTTTTCATGCAGTGTTTGCCTCAAACTCACTGTTTCCCAGTGACATACAGTGTATTGTACTTTGCAAAGAAACATTTTCAGAAGCAGCTGTGAAGATGTCACCACTTACATAAAGTCAAGAACAGCTGCCAGTCATGCACAGCAATATTCTCACTCTTTAAGAACTGCTGCGCTGATTGCATTGCAGTGGTTGATGAATAATCCCAGTATATAGTTTATGTATCAGTTTGTTAAATCTGTACAGCATGTTAGGTATCATTAGGATGAAAGACACTAAAAAATGCAAGATATTATTAAAAAGTAGATATGAACAAAATAAAGAAAGAACAGATAAACTGGGGCAGATCTTGTAGCTATTTCTAGCCATGCAAAAGGGAAGGGCATTGAGCAGATTACCTCCCACTAAGCCTGCCTTTCAGGTTTTGTGTCCTGGATGTATTCAGGAATAATTCTCTACTTCAAAAGAGGTAGTACTGTTTGCATAGCAACACATTTCCTTCCTGCTCTCTGTCTATCCCCATTTATACCCTGGTGGGACTCTGTGCAGCTGGCTTGACGTCCTGCCCCAGCGTCAGTGCAAAAGTCATCAGAGTAAACACAACAGCCTTTCTTCAGACCACCAGTTGCCTCAGGCCTCAGTCTTACAGTTGCAGAGATCTTTCCAGTCTCCCTTCTTCAACTGCACATTCAAAAGAAATGGTGTTTTCTACTCTTAGAAATAAATCTTAAAATATATCAACAGATTGGAGTCATTCTCTCCACCATGGGTCCAGAGATGCAAGGAGCTAAGGTTTGCTAACCTTGATTTAGCTATTGAGTCCATTGCTCAAACTTCCTGGTTTGCTATATTTACTCCTCCAACACAAAACTTCCCCAGTCTGAAGACTTCAGTGTCCACCTTTGACCCTAGTGGGAAAGAGCACTTTGTACAATTCATGCCCGATCTCTTGAGCCTCCTTATCCTCATGATGGAAGTGGAACTGTCCTCAAAAGTAACTCTTTAGAACCTCAGAAGTCTATTCTAGGAAGGAGAGCCCAGTAATGCACCAAAACGGTTTCAATTCAGACACAAAGCAGCAACCAAAACCTTAAATTCTGGCAGTGGTGGAAGAACCATGCCAGTCTCTCCCTAACTTTTCTTCTATGCTTCCTGAAGAGGAATTCCTTATTAGGGATATTTTCTGACTAAGGTGATTAGAAATCTTACCACAAAATTTAGGTTTTTTCCTTTTATTCCCTTTTGTCATTTTGTGGCTGGCAGCTTACATTTAATTTGGTAGCTTTTCTGGCTCCTTCAGTAACATCTTTATTTTTTTAATACATATATGCCTTTAAAAACAGAAATAAAGGGCTTCAAATTTTTTTGGAAATTCAGGAGTTCCAACAGGACCTAAAATCAAATTTCTTATGGAACTAAAAAAATGCGAGCTTCAGTGGAACTAAACATTAAAACATATAAAATGAAAGAAAGACAAACTACAACAGAGGGATGGGAAAAATCAGGTTTTTCTCTAGTCTTTTCAATTCATTCAAAATAAAGAGGCAAGGTACTATTCCATTTGGATCCTGCTGCTGTACTTTAAGAGGCTGTGTATCAAGAAAAAATATTGCATGAAAACTTTTTAGGTTCCAATATCCAGGGTATTCTCCCTAGGCAGTGGAATTGAAGTATGCTTTTAGTGTTGGTATTGTTTGTGAATTACTTTGTTTGAGAGGCACAAAAGGAAGAAAAAGACTCATTTTCATGTCCATCTTGTTGACTGTTTATTATCTCTTCAGGACTCCAGAGCATGCCTAAGGAAATTATGGTTGTGAAGGGCAAGCCTCACCAGAGCAAGAACTTACTTTTATGCTTGTCCTCATGAAAATTCTTCTCCTAGGTCCCAAATAACATGCAGGACAAGTTCCCTAGAGTAAAAAAAGCTCTTCACAACTGGCATAAGCTACTCAAATCAACTGAGAAGTGACCGGGTCTTAATTTTAGTGTAAGGTCTCAATGCTAATTCTAGTTATGTCCTACCAGAATTGCATGACAAATGCCCAATGCCCAACAGATAAATGCAAAGTGTGACTACTGTTTTGGTGATGGCACTGTGGGGAACCTGAATATATTTACTGGCTTTGGCTGCAGTAGGGTTATTTTTTTTTTTCATAGTAGCTTGCGTGGTGCTGTGTTTTGGGTTTGTGACCAAACAGTATGGATAGCATAGGAATGTTTTAGTTATTGCTGAAGAGTGCTTATACAGTGTCAAGGCCTTTTCTGCTTCTCAGTGAGCAGGCTGGGGGTACACAAGAAGCTGGGCAGGGACACAGTTGGAACACTTTACCCCAATTGACCAAAGGGATATCTCATACTTTGTAACATCATTCTCACAATAAAAACTGTGGGGAAGAAGGAGGAAGTGAGGGACATTTGCAGTGATGGTATCTGTCTTTCTAAGTACCCATTACACATGATGAGCCCTGCCTTCCTGGAAAAGGCTAAATATCTGGGAAGTAGTGAATTAATTTCTTATTTTGCTTTACTTGCACATGCAGCTTTTGCTTTACCTATTAAAATGTCTTTATCTCAGCCCACAATCCTTCTCACTTTTACTCTTCTGATTCTCTCCTCCGTTCCACGAGAGGGGAGTGAGTGAGCTGCTTCGTTGGGCTGAGCTGCCCCTCGGGGTTAAGCCACAACACTACACTACCAGTCACGTGCCTTACTTTGGCAACTGTTTCTGTCAGGCTAGTTACACCAGTGGTAAGTGCTGTGACATTGCTCCATGGCAATTTACATGTGAATTAATTACTTAGTCTGAATGAGATCATTCCTGGAGTTAAGCCTTCCAAATATATGTTGAGAACATACTAGAAGGTAAGGATATTCACCTCTTTCCAAGGGACATGGCACACTGTAAGATCAAATTTGGCAAAACAAGGTTCTGATGCCTCTTCCCAAAGTGTAAGTACATGGACATTCATACAAATGAAAAGACACAATCTAAATTCTCAAGCATCTTTTCAGGGGTAAAGTGATTTCTCTATAGACAGAAGTTTCAAAGGCGAAATCTTAAACCTCCAGAGGATGCAAATTGTAGTTCTGGCATATCCTGGCATTTCTTGCAAACAGTGATTTAGGAGCAGCATGTGGCTACTCCTAATTGAGAACCAAATGTTTTTCAAAAGCATTCATAAAAAATGAATGGTAGAAATATCTCAAGAATCAGACTACTTCCTGCTCTCTTCCCCTCCACCCCACACCCCCATATTATGCTAGCACTTCATAAAGCAGCAACGTAACAAGTCTTTTTTGACAACAAACTGCTTTTGTGAAGAAACACATTCATTTGCAATCATAATGAACTGAAAATGCTGACTCTGCATATATGTGAAGTGCTATGTATCCTTACCAAGAATTTAAAGTAGTAAGAAATGATCCTTACTACAGCAACAACTAATTGGTTTATTGCCCTGACGAGCTAGTGACAAGAAAAACAGTTGATAGCAGTGTCTTCATCACAGGGTATTCTAAGAAGTAACTAATTTAAACCTCAAGCACAAACACAACCTGCTCCACATGGGATTGTATCTCCAGAGGGTTCATTAAGTTACTGGCAGTCTAGATTTTGGAAGCAACAACTAAACACTACATCTCTGTTCTAGTCTTTGCTATACTATAGCCTGAAGACCTATAGATTCAATGAATTAGGCTGGTGTGGTGGAAAGAATTGCAAACTATCCCTGAATATAAACAAATGAAGAAAGTACAAAATAATATTCAGCACAGCCCTTATGTTTAAATGCAGTAACTGAAAAAATACTGTTTCCTGTAATACTTTTAGAATGGTTTTATATTAAGTTTCAGGAAAATGTTGTTTTCTTCTACACAGGAATAAATAATCTGTTATTCAGAAATAAGGGGAGTCAGCGTTGCTACCTTCTATCATGAAATAATAGGGAATTTGCAAATTTCTTTCATACTTGTTTATGTTTCTGACTTCTGTGGCCTCTAAAATTCCTTTTGATCCTTGCATCTGTCTTGGAGAGGAGAGTAAGCAGCCAACTTGTCTTCTGTTGGACAGAGGTATATACTCAGTGGGCTTTGTGACTGTCCTCTATACTGCAAAGGAAGTGCATGACATATCTATGCCTTGTTTTGATTCCAAAATGTTGGTGCATGCCTTGATGAATTTGGTTTACAGGGTCTCATTTCTCCCTAGTATTGCTTTGTGATCTTTTGGTTCAAATGAACTCCCTCATAAAGTAAATCTTAGCCAGAATTGCAATTTGGGGAGTTTTACAATAAAAGCTCCAAGGCATTTGCAGCTTTTAGGTGGTTTCCACCCAAACCCATAAATTAGATATTATACTCAATCCAGGTTCATGAATCTGTGGTTTGCAATGACACTTGAAACCAGAAAAATGTATCTGTTTCTGAGCTTTACTTTTAAAGTTTGTGTGCAGCTTTCCATAATACTGTTGACAGCTATTTAGATATCACTGGATTTAAATGTTTGCTTTAGAAAATCACGTTGAGAGAATTTTAGTTTGTAAATGAAAGCTGATTCAGAGCCCTGTCCTATTTTGCTAAAGTTCAAAAGGGAAAGGATAAATTGTTCTAGTTTTAAGCCGTTTCAACAGCTAATGGAACAGTACAAATGTAAAAGGCCCATGTTCTTGGAGCAGAAGAGTCTGAATTACATTCCCAGTATAGCCTGTGTGCAGATTACATGACAGCTGTGGCACCTGTGTTTACACAGTCACAAATCATTTATGAGACTGACAGTTGTGCCACAGTTTGTGGTTTTCTTTGCCACCAATTGAACTAAAATATCTCAAAGGGAAAGGTTAATGCACTGTACTACTGTGCTTGGCATTCATTTAAATATTGAAAAGCCTCTTCTGTACTAATGCATAAAACCCAGCCAAACCAAAGTACAGTAAAGAGCAGAAAAACTGTTCTGGAGGTTGAATCCTGTAAAAGCACTGGTTTCTATTACTTGCCATTGATCTATACACTTTCACTAGGAATGAGGGAAAAATTGGTGTCTTCTAAGTGTGTATTTCCCCATTTTACGGTAAATGAAGGAAAAGGAGGTCTTGAAGGTGATATATAGCTGTCCTCTACCCCTTCCATATGGCCAAAACACCACATACATATAATGTTTGGTGGGTGCAACGAGGGTACAGAGAATGCTGGCTCTTTGCAGCTCTTTGGGAAAGGAGATGACTTTCCACCCAGGAGTCAGCAAGTGCCTTCAGTGGAGGGGAGGGGTATAGGTGCCTTGGAGATGCACTGTGTCAGTAATGCTCTCTCAGCTCTCTCTACTTTCTCCTACATTCATGAAGTCCCTAGGAGGTAGAAGGGTTTTTTTTCTGGTAGTGGTGTCTGTGCTATGTTGGTGTTCTCACCAAGGTCAGGAGAGGTAACACCAAGAGCTCCAGTTGACTGATGAAGTGGCAGTGGCTTTAAACCACATACTTAGGCCTTTATTTCTTTGGGAAATTACTCCTATTGTGCCTCAAGAGTTATAACGGCATCACTCTGCAGAGACTTTCATGAAGAAAACTCGGTGAATCATTCAGAGCATGAAGTGTTATACATATGTATTTGAAACACAACTTAATTCTATGCTTTCTGACTTGTGTGTTCACTTAAAATGATTCCTTTTGCTCTGGACAGTGCTCATGCCTCTCCATAGTTTTTTTCCCATTACAAGTTATTTAGACACTAAGGACAGTATTGGTAACTATTTTTAAAAATACCTGTTAATTGGGTAGTAACTTAGGTTTTCAAAAGCATCTAAATGACTTCCAGAATTAATGGAATTTAAGCTTACAGGCAGTTACAAAGGTTTTGAAAAAGATACCTTAGATTTGTAAGAATATTTATATGTTTAATATTTCAAATGCATTTTTTTTTATCTGCAGTTTACCTTCAGAAAAGTTCTTGATTTAATAGAGCTGTCTATAAATTCCCATTGCCTTCTTCCTCCCTGTTGTCATCTGAAGAGACTGAGTTTTCACTCAACCACTTGGGCCACTTCTGGTCAAGCTCCTGATTCGGGGCTGTTCCTCTGTCCAAGCCTTATACCCTGAATAGATGACCTTAGAGGAACTTTGTCCCTTTTTTCTTCTAACAAAGAGAGATACCTCCTCTTCCCTTCTGTTCTGGACACATTCTTAACTCCTTAGAAACATGTTTTTGAAATTAGATATAAACACAGTATTGTTCATTCATATGTATCCTAAATGTATAAAAAAACCTACTTTGTATAATAAGTGATTTAGCAAAAAATGTTGTTTTTCTTATGCAGCTGTTCTAATGTAACTGAATTAACAAGCCACGAGGAGAACATGCATTAAAATATTTACTGTGTACAATTACTTAATTCTTTCTGACTTAACAGTGCAATCTATTATTAAAACTACGTATTTGATATGCTTTCTTACTCCACTTCTATTATTTCAGATGTTTTAATGATTGTTGTACAAGGAATGAAAATATACTCAATGAGAAAAATGAGATTAATTTGATTCCTAAATGAATTAAAAGCAAAAGCAGATATAGAATTTTCACCTAATTTATTATACATGATTTATAATTTCCAACATTCCAAGACTTTGAAAATGGCAGAGAACCAGAAATGTTGAAAAGCAACCTTTTAGTGACAAAATTTACATTTGATGTTCAAGAAGAGAGATCAGACATGAAACTCAGACTGTGACTTTATGGGGTTTTTTGGTTTGGTTTTTTCTAAGTTTGAGGTGACACTATTAGTGCATCATAATATGACAAAGATACCCCTTTGGACAGACAGGAAAGAGCTGGAATTTCCAATGAAAAAAATTAAAGCTTTCCATTCTTCATCATAGCACATCTCTCTTTTTATCATAAAGAGAATTTGAGGACAAACCATTGAGAATAAACCATTCAGCTTTCCTAAGACAACCAGCTGTGTGCTGTTTCTCTCATTTATCTGTATTTCAGAAATAAGGTTCAAGCAGTCGCTTTCCGGATCCCAGCATCCCAGGTCAATGCTGCAGTCCTTGAGTTTGACTGCTTTTGCCCTGAGTCCTTCTTTTTGGGGTGTTACATTTTGCACAAACATTCATTACAACAGAATTCAAAGCTAGAATCCCTAAATCAAAATCACAAGCACCTTAATCCTTTGGTTATGGAGTTAATAATCCATTTTCTGGCACAATGTCTGCTTTGCCACATAGAACATTTTTTCATGAAGGAATATATGAGAACTGAGGACATAAAGGGTCTATATAGGAGCTCAGGTTCAAGTCACTGTCCTGTATCCAACAAAAAAGGGATTTCACTCAGCTCTTCTATGTTCCTGACAATCAACATGTTATTGGCTAAGCTGGGATATACGTACTGTCTTTTATGTCTTGACTAAAACCTGATGTTCTAGATATAGTCTTTCCAGATGCAAGTTTATCAAAATAGGCAGGAAGAATGAAATTAATCAAAGAAGTTATTGAGCAACTCCTGTCAAAGCATTGCTTTCCTATCTCCTACTGGTTGACCATTGTCAGTTATAGTACTGGGGAGCAAGGGGAGGGAGCTGCTCTGAAAGGGACTTGAGCTGGGGTCCATTGGTGATGGGCAGGCTGGCAGGTCAGTGGTATGCTGCTGGGGTGCCATCCCACTGTGCCCAATGAGAAGTGTATGGCAGGGTCAAAGATAGGGACCAGGATCATCCTTAGCCCAGGTATCACAGATAAGTACCTAGTGATGGACCACGTCCAGAGTCAAGCCAGAAAGTCAAGTCAGCAGGTCAGGGTCAGAATCAGTGAAGTACAAAGACTGGCTGCAGTAAGGACTCAGCATGAGAGCTTGAGTACATAGTCAGCTCCCAGGTGAAGGGAAGTTGGAGCCCCTGACAAGGCTCTTCTACCTGCAGCTCTAAGGTCCCACAGCTGTGCTCTATCAGAGGTGACCCTGAGAAAAGGCAGCCAAAGCTCTTGGAGAGGGTGAGGAGGTGGCACAGCCTGTGGATGAGCTCAGAGCCCTGACAGATACGTAGCTTTCTGTACATTGCAGCAGTGCTAACAGTACAAGTTACGGGTAAGTGCTAGCAGAATGGTGAATCCATGTAGAGAGAGGCTGGTGCTGTGGGACTGCAGTAAAATACTAGAGCTGGCCCAAATGGATTAATGTACTGTTCCTTTGCCTTAATTAATTGAGATCTGTTTCAAAAATATTTTAAGCTGCAAAATGGATGAACAACGTTTTACAATGGCTAATTCAATGTCTAGAGATGGATTTTCAAAGCACTAGTACTTTCTTCTGCAAAAGTCACTTGTATTTTTATGATTTATAATACCTAATGTTCCTTTATCTTTAAGTAGCACCAAAAAAGAATTTAATCTCTGATCATTCACATAGTTACCCAGACTTGTCTCACTCCCATTTCCAAGACACAGACATTCATTAATTGACTCTTAATTTGTGTACAAGGGTGAAATACTGAGCCTGGGGGAGTCACCTGGCAAAACTCCCATTAACAACAATGCATTTAAGATCTGCCCCCGGGATTTTGCATATTCTTCAAGCTTTTGTAGATACAAAAGAAGTCTTACTCCCAGACAAAAAAAAAAAAAAACAAAAAAAAAAACCCACAAAAAACCCCAAACCACAACACCCGAAACAAACAGAACAAAACCAACCAAAAAACCCCAAACCCCACTCAACAGCAAAAAACCCCAGCCATATTGCCATTGAAAAATATGTGTTTTCACTGTGAGAGGTTTGTGAGTGAAAAGATTTTGACCTGATGGATTTTTACTGAAGTGAGGCTAGTAAGGGAAGAGTGCAATGAACCTAGGCTCCCAGACAGCCAGTGGAAGAAGGAAGGCATTTCCAGAGAATAATTCTGATTAAGTTCTGGAGGGGTAACCTTTCCACATGAATTATGTAAGGGCCTTGGGACAATTTGATTCTTAAGCTAGGTGTCTTGGTGAGATTCCTAAGACTGCATCAGATGAAACTGAGCCTCACACGAAATATCCAAAATATTAAACTGCATTGAGTGTTTTGCATTCAATCTTACATTCTCATCTTCAGCAACTCTTTAAATGCTTCTCTGTCTGTGAAAGCAAATAAACATATTTCCATTTCTCACTAGAAGGAAGAACACACTGAAATCCAATGCACAAAATGTTCCTCTTTATTAGGAAGATTTTAGAGAAATTTGGCTATGAGGAAGATGCAAAAGTCAAAGAGCTAAGGAAGTCCCCATCATGTGATCTCCTCGTTAATGTAGATTGCAGGAAACTTTATACTGTATTTTCAATAAAAAATGGGCACTGGTTGAAGCAGTGACTGAAATGTGTTATATGGGGTACCTCTGAGATACACAGTACTTTGATAATAAATAGAACACCAGCCCCAATGCATAAATAATAAGAATTTTTATACTTCTTCCTATGCTTTGTGGAGGAAAAGGGTTTCGAGGCATCTGAAATATTTCTCAATTTCTCCCTTCTCATTTAAACAAAAACATATTTCAAAGCACTGTCTTTTTGCTGTCTTCATTTTAATGAAAATCGAAGTATCATTGAGCAAAAAGGCATAAAAAAGAAATTCATTTGTATATTTGCAATAAAAGACTCATGCCAATTTGTGAAGCATTACTATTGTCTGCAGTATCATGCTAATTTTGTAATTACAGAAATGCAACAATAGGGGGGTTGTGCAATTCTAGGAGAAAAGGGTATAAAGAGAAAGGGTAAAAATGCATAAAAATTCCAGCTGTGAACATGCAATCAGTCCTTTTATGGACAAAAAAGAGACACTTAGATTTTGCATTCAATTTCTATGTACATCTACAGTTCACTCACACCCTCTACCAACCCATCTGTGTAGCTATTCCTTTTCTTTAGGCACAGAATATAACACCATGGAAAAATAATAAAAATCCTGCACACTTTACTGTTCTTGCTGAGGGGTTATGTGATTTAAGATCAAAGTTGAAAGAAAAAACAGGTAACGGCTAAGCTCAAAAATTAAGTAATGAAGAGAATTGTGCATTAAACTGGCCAATTTGAAATATTCTGTATCTTAGCATAATTAAAATTTTACATAAAATGATACAACCAAAATCCACTAGCACTTTCTTCTCTTAGTAGAAAAAGCTGAATTAGATAAAAAATTAGGATGGAACTGGCCATCTTGTCTTAAAAAAAAAAAAAACAAGAACAAACCTTACATTCATTTATGGAACACTTCAAAACAGGAATAAATGAAAATGAATTAAAATGTATATATCATCTGCTGTTCTTTCCATCACAAGAAAATTTTCAGGTAGCCAACTGTTTTGAAATAAATTTCCCTGCAGTTGCTATAGTGATGATAATAAAGTTCCTGCCTCAATTTACGTGATAGAGGTTCCTAGCAGAACACTTGAAAAGGTAAGCTAATCATAATGAAGACACTGTTAGTTCTCATGCTCAGAGCAGCCTCCTTGAATTTAGTTCACAATTACAGGACTCCTCCATTGTTGTCAATTTTGTTATATGTACATTATCATAATCTTCCTCAATGTGGCAGTAACAAATTATGCAGCAGAGACAGTACTACTCTTTTTCTAGGTTAAGTCAGTGGACAAAGGATACACAAGTTTGCTACAATAAACAATGACTGAATCAAAGATATTTCTCTATTAGATTTTTTTTTCCATTACAAATCTTTGTTTTTCTAACCATGTAATGACAGTATATTTTTTTGCTTCTATAGTACATATTGTTCAAGTCTCGTTTTATCTCAGTGTTGATGCAAACTAAATAGCTTTAAAGCAGACAGTTACCTGTCAAAATGGATGAGTCATCAAAGCAATGTCAAAGATAAAACATTATTGCTCAGATGTATGTTCTACTGAAATAATTTTGTAAAATAACATAATTTACTTTAAAACATTTGTGAAGCTAAAATAGCTCCCATAATAGCTGGTTTAGAAGAAAAATATGCAAAATAGCTGACAAAAAATAGAATGTCATTAAATATTATCTAGATAAATAAGATAAAACAGAAATATTAAATCTGCCAAAAACTAGGACTAATCATTGTGAAAACAATGTTTTAGCAAGGCACTTCTAAAGATAGCCGTTATTTGCAATTGTGATGTAACTATATATACACGCATGTTTCTGTGTGAGAGACCCTATGTTTTGATGTCTGTGTGTCACTGTCATTAAAGGTGTATGAGCTGCCCTCCTTCTGCTACTTTATTGCTTGCGTATGTGTCATGCCCACCAATAAGGAAAATATTTGATTTCTTTAAAAAAGATGGTGTTTGGAATTAAAAAAAAAAAAGCCTAAACACAAATTAAAATCCAATAAGAACTAAAGCTTGATGTGCAAAGGCACAAATACTATGATAAGGATATGTCATCTAATAAGAGAGATCAAATAAATTAATGAAAGAGCCTGACAAAGTTAATGGCCATGATGTCAGTAAGCTTTTAATTAATAACTTTCATTATTTTTAAAGTCCTTTACAGCTGGACTCCTGAGGAGCCAGGGCTTCAACAACCAAAGAGCAAAGCCAGTTATGATGATTTTTTCTATGGACTAAAATCCTTATCCTGTCTAGAGCCACATTCTCAATAACAGCATATGTTCTTTGGCCAAATGTGTGAAACCTTAATCTGGCCAGTGACATTCAGGTCAGGAGTACACATATGGTATGCCATACTGACTCAATTAACCATCCATCAATTTAATTGCATAATATATCAGAAGATGTATTCCACTACTACTTACAGTTAGATGCAAGCGTGGAAATCAGTAAGACAAAGCAACAATTTCCTGCTGTTTGTTTATTTTAATGGGGATACTAAATAGAAACAATAATATATTTTATAAAGTATTTTTGTTCTTGGAAAAATATTTTTTGACAGCTAAACTGATCAGAGGCTGCTAGTTTTAGAAATTATACTTCTTGTAATAAGCAAGCATAGGTTGAAAGCACACCTTACAAGAAAATTACAGCGCTTCCTCTGATTATAATCACACTAATGTGGGGATAAGTGAAAAAAAAGGTATACTATTTAAACATTATTTAAATTATGAAGAGAGTTAACACATTGCAAACTTATAAGTAGTGACATAGTTGAGTTGATTTATGCAATCATTCCAGACATGAAATCCTTCTGGAATAACATATATGATAAAAAAATGACAACATGGTGACAAGTTAAAAAAAAAGAAGAAAAATATGAAGAAGATGAAGAAAACTAATATTATATTTTAAATATTCTAGGGCGAAAGCTTGAAATAACAGAAGTTAAACATAAAGCCTTCCAAACTGGAATTCACTGAGAGACAGCGATTTCAGGCTCTGGTCAGTATCAGTGATATCTAAAATGACCTGCTCAGAATTTGCATTACTTTGAATCTGTTCATTTCAAAACTAGGCCTTGAAAGATGCATGCTAGCACATGTATAACATTTAGAATTTCATAAGCAGAAGGTTTTTTTCAGCTTCATCTGCAAACCTTCTTTGTAGCCATTGTAAGCCCTGTTCCTCATTTGCCAAGTTTGTGGGTTTCACAACCAGTGTGTGGACCAGTTGTCAGCCACAGGTCATAATACTTTTTTGAGCTTCTTTATTGTACACAAATCAGTGCCCTATTGCTGGAATCCTTTATTTTCTGTCTCTCCTTTGGGGGTGGAAATCATTCCAGTGTGACATGTCTTTACAGACCAGCAGTTGTTGCCTAGAATTGGATCTTGCTTTCATGTTTTTCCTCCTGTGGAAGAATGCCCAGTTCGGTGTATTTTGCTTCTTATTCACCCAGAGTATTGAAAGAGCTTTCCATAGTCACTTCTTTCTGCAAAGAAACAGAAGTATAGTGCTGTTAGACTCAGACATTCACAAAGTCTAGAATAATGTGATTGTGTCACATCTAAAAGTTCAGCAGCAGGAATATTAAAGCACTTTTTAATATAACACCTTGGAAAGACACAAGGAAAACTGATTCTAAAGCCTGTGCTCTGATCTATTTTTTTGAACAAAAACAAGCTTTGCAGCACAGTGTTTTTAGATTCTATGAGTCAACACAAGCATGGGCTAAATAATGTAGCTCTTGCAGAATGGGAAAAAAAAAATCAGGGTAAACACAAGCTACCACTTTTTATTAGACAGCTCAGATGATTAGTGACTTGTTTTTATGCTCACTTTTAATACAATTTAAATGGTTTTCAAGGCTTCTTCTCCATAATAAGTTCTATGAAATTTCCTTTACACATACACACAACACACACACGCTTTCTTGAAATTATGTGTATCTTTCATTCATTCTGCTCTTAAGCTTTCCACAGAATGGATTGGTTGAGAAGTTTCTCTAAAATAACTGGGCCCTGAGTTGGCTCTTAGAAAGCAAAATGATAATTACTGCCTCTTGAGGATCCAAGCAGTGATATGCTCATTAAAAAGAAATGTTAACATTTTGATGTTATCAGTCACTGGACACACCTGCACATGGTAGATGTGTCTCTGTCACAGATATCTCCCGTTCCCTACACCTGACATGTGTCTCCATTCTTTGTTGGCCTCCTTGCATCTCAGGCCATTACAGAGGCTTCTTTCTTGCTCTCATCTTATGTGTCCAGCCTTCCTGGTTGGGACAATTTAGGATATATCTGGCCTGGGCCACAGAGCCAGAGAGATGTTGCCAGACTGTACTGCAGTAGACTCCATGGCTCAGGGTTTCCCACAAATAGAAGTCCTCCTAAAGGGCAAAGCCCTCAGACACAGCCAGGTGACAAGAGTCCTTCTCCATTCCATGAGTCACACATTTGTCCCTCAGAAAGGTCTAACACATTGCAGAAAGCTTACAGATGTGCACCATGCACATGTGCATCTGAAAAGAAACAACTAATTAGAACTTAAAAATACCCATCCATGCTCTCATGGATCTGGGGAATCTAAGGCAAGGTGCTGAAAGAAATTTCTTCTAAAAGTATGTTTCTTTAAAGGGGTTTGCAAACTGCATTGCAGGCACAACAGTCAAGGATTAAGGTTGGTTCCTGAAAGAGCAATAAATGCTTAATCAAGGAACAGAAAACATAGCTTGATACTGAAGGTGTTAACTTACATCTGCAGTAAATTGAAAAGGCAACTGTTCCAGTTATTTGTGTTTCCCTTTTCTGAGGTTACAGTCGTCATTGTGGTAATGGTTGAAGGGAACACATTTTAGCTCTTGCTACATTCTGCAACCTAGACTCAACCTGAATGGAAATCAGCCCCGGCTTACTTTTAGCTGGTGACTCCAGCAGTTTCAAAGATGCTACAGAACATCTGTGACTCATGGGCAGCGACTTATGGGGGAGGCTGGAGCAGCAGCTAAGGGAACTATTTTATCAAGCCTACTCAGAGAAATGAATAGCACAACTGTTAAATCACACACAACTAATAGCCAAATTAGTATTTTTATTCAAGAATATCTAACAAATTCAGAGACTGTAGTTTTTCTCCATGAAACATCCATTTACTGAAACAAACATACTCATAAAAATCACAGATTATTCATGGCCATCTTAGGAACAGAAAAAGAATATCCTCTTCACAAGAATTATTGTTGGAAATTGTTCCCTTTCTTTTATTACTACTCTGATTTTAATATAGCTTGTGGATTTAATTATCCAGTTCAGGATATATTTGTAAAGTTATAAAAAATTGAAAGTACTATAAAATTAATAGTTATTACGCCTAATCCATGATTAATACACTGGCTGATAGTTTTTACACGTCCCAGAATAGCAGTTTAGAGAATATAATTTCTGAAATGCAGTTAGAGATTGAGCCAATTTTCTGACAAAGCCACCAGCCTGCTAATTCTTTCTCTATTAAATGCATACACCTGAGATGGTGGTGGTGCAAACTTAAAATCACAGGATCAGTCAGCCTGTAAAGTCAGTCATAGTGTCATCTAACCTGAGAAGCTCCTCCATTACAGTCTCCAAGGCCAAAGGGCGGGATGTAGCACAGAAAACCCAAATTCAGTTCTTGCCATATCATACTGTAGTGTGGCAATCTCTATTTTAAACCACCATGTGTTAGCGAAGCCTTCTTTGTACTGGTATTAGATGCTGTCATAGTATAAGATGATGTGACTGGAGCATATATTGATTTAGAATTTGTTGCTCTCCTTTTAAAATGTAGAAGCTGAATAAAATGAGCAACAAAGGGGATCCTAGAAATAAACAACACATGTTATGGGCCAAGAGATAATCTTAAGACACCCAAAAATAGTATTTTAAGGTTTTGTCTGGGGGGAAAAAAAAAAAAAGTGGCAGAAGGACAAATAAAGGCAAGACGCTAGAGAAACACGTTAATTGGGATATAAATTAGAATTACTACATCTAACAGAGAAAACTGCTTGTCAAAAAAGGGAGGTATGTAATCTGGTTTATAACGAGGCACTCATCAAAATGGACCCAACAAACACAGGCAAACAAACACACTCTGCTGATAGTCTCACAAGATCCCTCTCTAAATAACTCATCCACACACAAGGCTGCTCATTTTTTTGTAGCATTTTAGTTTGGCTTGGCTCTGGGTTTCTTATTTTAAACAAAAGATTGATGCATTACAAACAGGCAGGAGTCTGGATAAATGAGATCTGATGTTTATTCATGACAATTTTAAAAAATGTTCAGATAGTAAACAAAACTTAATTACTTTAGAAAGACATAAAATCTGCTGATATAGGATATAATGCTAAATAATAATCACCAGAAAGACATCTCATTATTATTGGTTTTGTGTTTGATATGGGTTTGGCCCAAGGCAAAGCCCAGGGCTTTATTTATTTAAAGGGTACGAAAACAAGACAATATGCATGTTTCATATTAAATATTGTGATGGCATTACACTATGTGAAATGCAATGAGAGAAAAACATTGTGAAGCACCGAGGAGAATTTAAAAATTTATATTTTGTTGTACTTTTTCTCAGACATAAGCAGACTTTCTAAGGGATTATGGGAATACTAATAGCCACTATGGTGTGGTAATTTATAATAATCTCACAGCAAAAAAGAGTACATCTACACATGTGCATACATACACACTCCACATCTATAGCTACACCTGATTTTCCTATTATCTGTTATTTTTTTAATTGCAAACTCTGATGAGTTTAAGTCAACATATTTCCTTACTGCTCCTTCGGCTTGTCAGCTGTAGCTGGATTGATAAAATGCAAATGAACAAATCATTAACGAGTACTGGTTATGAATCTCTCAGGCAGTTCAGGACCCTATCAAATCCTGCACCTATTACTTTGTGTGATTGATGTACTATTGTAAGTGATTGTTCCTGATCTTATTAAATCTTATTGATTTTTTCCCAGTTTCTATTTTATGCAGGACCAGGCTTGGACTATTATGAATGTTGCTGAACACTGTTAATCAAGCTTACACAGCTATTTTGATGGCAAACAATTAGAACTCTGAAGCAATACCTTGCAATTAGCTTCAGGGATATGGACCTCAGCACCATAATAATCAAAGAGACCTTCTCCTTCAAGCAAGGTAATGAGATTTACAATTATGACCCCAAATAACCTCTGAGAAATAACCAATCTGCAAACATAGATGTGTTTATCAATAATTTGTGCCCTTTTTATGAAAATATATTTTTTCTTCACATATGAATCATTGTTTCTACTGAAAAGTGTATAAAGTCTTATGAAAATGACAAATATATAAATTGAAAATCTGTACATATAATTTGAATCCACTGAAGGGTTCTACAGAATGATATGCTTCAATAACATTCAAATGCTGTGAGGAAAATAACACTAAAAACTTGTGAGAAAATACTGACATATGCAAAAACTTGAGTAGTTATTGTTGCTTGAAAATGCTTATTTACATGTTTAGTTAACATACATATCAGGTAGACTATATATGCAGCATGCAAGTAGATATAGATATCCATAAACACACATTTATAGATCTACCGAATGCATTTTTTTAATAGAGTGATACAACCAATAAAAATATCTTGATTTAATTCCTTTAGAAAATAAAGCATCTAACATCATTTGGGGAATTTTGATAGAGCACTGAACATCACAGGGCAAACTGTTAGTACATCCAAATTAGTTTAGGGCAAAATTAATACATAAAATGCAATGAACATTTTTGCCTAGGAACTGATATAGTACATTTCCAAATTTCTTAACTTTCAGTATTCATATTTTACTGTTGCAGCCTAAGCACATTTTTTACTGATCATTTAGCATTACTATAAACTCTTGCACCTACCTACCACATTGCACTTGGAGATAAACTCATATGGTTTTGCTAGTTAGCATATTTGCTAATTTCTTCAACATTTTTTGCTAAAAAGAAAATACTCAACATCTGTAAAATATGTTTGCATAAAAAAGGAAATGCCTTGAGAATTAGGAAAATTTTGGAGGCTTTGAACAATCCCTACAATACTCCTTTTTTGTTTCTATGAATTTATTATATTGGAATCAAGGCTTTTATACTTTGGTTTAGCTGACAAGATGAAGTGCATCAGGCCCAAATGCAGGAAAGAACAGTTTTCAGATATGAAAAGTTCACCATTCCTACTATTCTTTTACAATAATTGCTTGCAAATGTCTTTGCTATACATGGCATTTTCAGCAGGATGGCAGCAGGGTGCTAAGCACACCTCCCAATCTGGTGTACTTCCTTCTTGTTGCCCTTCATATCCAAATCTCCAAATTCCCTGTGGACCCTGTTTCTCAGACAGCCCCTGAACAGAGTGTGGGCTCCACAAGCAGAGACTAAAAGTGGGGCTTAGCTGGAGATCTGTAGCTGGAAAAGACGGTGGTAAGGGTGATCACATTTTAAATCAATATGTTAATCCAGGTTCTGGGTAGGATTCTGAGCAGAGAAGGGGAGGGTGAAGAAAGAACAGTATTTCTTAGAACTGTCACTTTAAAATATGTCTACTTCAATGTAGTGTCAAAGTAGGAACAGCTTTATATTTTAAAGCACATAACTCTTCATAAACTCTTCTTAACCCATTGAACACATGTGATAAGTTCATCCAGAGAAGCAAAATTGGTATGTATCTATGGCTAAATGTAATATACCATATGTTCACAATGAAACTTTAGAAGGCTGGAAGAAATTACTATTCATTCCGAAAACAGTGTTGAAAGAGTTAAATGCAAGAGCTTAGCAAACCTGATGAGATTTTTAAAAGGTTCAGAAGCTAATTCACCACATGAGTTTTTCCTGTTACTCTTTACTTTGAGTACAACCAATAAATGTGAGTTATCTTAGTGCCAATTTCAATTTTTATCAAATAAATATACATTTCTTGCTGGATGTAATGGCTAATGAAATGCACATAATATGTAAAATCTATAAAAATGTTGTAGTTATACATTACTTTCTGACTGTTGTACAACCTTTGTAAACAAAGTATAGTATATCAACTTTCTTGTGACAATAAGCAGATCTGTCATCTTGAGGACAGCTAAATGAATTATTTAATCAATAACAGACTACATCTTTGGTGATAAGACAAGCTCAGACAAATTAAAAAGTGAACCAGGTACAGTATGTCACAAGTGAGATACACAGGTAGCATAACATACTTTTAATATTAAGTAGAACAACATAAACAAACAAACAAACAAAAAACTCAAGCCAAACCCCAAACCAAAACAGAAAGCCACAGTCAAGCTTTTTTTCTGTTTGTATTAAAACAGGAATAATGTGTTTTAAAAATCAACCTACTAAAGAAATCAAGTGGTAAAATACTTCTTGAACTGATAAATGAAATAGTCTTCAGAAGTGTTTTGTACAAAACATACAGTGGTAAGCCAACGTAGGTAGCAAGGTTTCATGGTTTTGGCACTTTTAGTGTAATACCTGTAGCACATCTGGCTAAATCTATCCACTACCTTATTACTGACTCCTTCCACATTAAAAAAAAAAAAAAAAAAGAAAGAAAAAAAACCCAGCAGATTGCTGAATGTTTCTGCAACTGTTCATGGAGTTTGGTCTCTACAGCATTTGGCAATGGTGTGCTCACACTTTTTATTTTCATCCTATGTTCATGGAAGTCTCATAGTTTGTGTGTGCCTATCTGGGCATGCCCAGACACATGGTAAACATCCAGACTGCTCTACTGAAGACAGCACTTGCAAGTTTGCAAGCTATACCACAGGCAAGCCAGAGCTTGAAGAAGGTCTCCAGGCTGTCCTTAGACTACATCATATACCTGTATGTTACATATGCAGTTTACTCAAATGTGGATAATAGCCTAACAAATGGCTAAACTGGGCCAGATCCTGCTTCTGATTCTAATGAAAGCCTACCAAAAAAACAAACCAAACCAAAATTAAGGTAATCATACAGTTATAATTTGCCCAGTAATTTGTACATCTGTGTAAAAAGACAGACCTGTTTAGTAATACTTACTTTTTCGAATCTTCTAAAATTATTAACAAAGAGGTTTTTTTCCCTTTCCTTGAAATTTTAAACAGAACTTAAAAAACTTTTAGAGATCTGTACAACTCTTTGTGGCTTCCCATGTCTGGAGCCTTTTCACAAACTGCATTTATATTATTTCTAAGGAAGAGTCTGACAGTTCTAAAATCGCATAAACAGAGCCAAACTGTCTGTTTAAAAATGAATGACATACAGGATAGCCAGAGCAGCTGTAACTTGTATATGTGCAATTTTAAAATGTTTCCAGCTTTTCTTTTTTTTCTCTCCAATGAATATGCATCTTATAACAAAGAATTCAGCTCCTACAGTTTACTGATTTCCTTTTTGTTTCTCTTTGTACTGTTCTCAGATATTTTGATTAGCTAAAATCCTTCTTAAGTAGGGAAGAAATTCTCACTTTTCTCTCTCTTCCTCTGCTTCTTCATACAGTATGCATAAATCACACAGAAATAATTCTAGAATAATATACATGTTTAGTGATATAAACACAGTATAGCTACAAAGACTAAGTAGTATTTTGATATGCAGGATTAAGTTTGGAACACACAGGCAGTATAAAACATTGAAGGAAATAAAAATTTTTGTGGTAGAGGACACAAATAGATAAAGATTTGCTTCTGTCCTGTATATGTCTGTGTATTAATACAGGGTAATTACAGCTATAAGCCTCTGAATTCTAGTGGTAGTGATGTGTCTCATTGCTGCCATTGGATTCATGACAGCAAATTCCAATTTATCAAAGCAAACGCCTCTGCATTGCACATCAGGCATGATAAGTCTCTAATAACAGTGTATCTTCTCCAAGTTATATGTATTAAAGACATATGCATCAAAGTGCAATATTACACTTCAAAAGTTGTGTTTCGTGTGGGAATTTAGTGTTGCTCAAGATTATTTTTTTTTGTCTTTGTGGACTTCTGTACATTTGCTCTCCTATTCTGCTGTAATCCCTTTAGGATATTCATATCACTCAGCTATTTTATTGGTGTGGTGGAGTTACTTTTTGCACAAATACTGATCTCACATCTGAGGTAACTCCCCCACCATGACACTTATTCATATAACTTATGTCAAAACTGCCTGTACTCACATCTTAAGCCCTTCTGAAATGAAGTCCGTAGTTGGGGCAACTGTAATGAAAAGAAGTGACTTGAAATAAAATCATTCATCCATGAAAGCTCAATTCACAGCTTTAGGATGGTCAGAGGCAGAACTACAGCTTAATTTGTAGCAAGTAGTGATTTGGGCTTCATTTTATATGTTGGATGTGTCATACAACAAGCTATAAGGTAAAAAAAAAAATCTAGGGTATGTGTAATCTGGGAAAAAAATCAAACCTCAAAGAAAACCCAGGTTTCTTTGCTTAGTGCTCATGTACATAAATCAATTAGATTCATGTTATGATGGGTGTTCCCCATGGTGCCTTTCCTACACTAGTATTTATACCTTCATGGCATTATATTTTGGATAGCTCTAAACAGATCCGATACACTCAGAAAATTATAGTCACATGCCAACAGGAAAGGGTATTATCAAACAGTATTAGCATACAGGTGAAGCTGGATGCATCAATTTAAACCAGTAACATGTTTAAATTTTAGACACTTGCATTGAATATATAAAACTAAACTCTGATTAATTAGGCTGTAGACTCTAAGTTATCCTTCTCTCTGCTGCAAAAATCTCTCTTTGGTTACAGGATATTGGGGTTTTCTTGGAGTAAATTCCTTTTTCCAAATGGTACACAGAAGCAATGTTTAAAGAGATATTTGAAAGTGAAAAGTAAAACTATTTAAAGTTCAGTTAAGAGGTTTAAGTATGAAGAAAATAGTATTGCATAGTAAAGCATTTATTTGTTTAAATGGGAAAGTAAAAAAACCCAAAACAACCACAACCAGCTCATTCTGATTATCTTCATGTTCTTGTGCTTTTTTTATCAGATCACCTTTTGTTCTCCTTCACTACCCCTCACTCTTCCTTAGCCTGTCACTCATTCGTATTTATGATCTCCAAGCTATCATCCTCTCTGATTTTGTGATGCTCACAGATTTGTCCTTCCTTCCCTAACCTCACCCTACCCCTGTTATCACTATGGTCTCTAATTTCAGCTTTATCCTTCACTTCTTTGACCCTCTTTCATATTATTCTGTCTGCTCCTCTGCACCTTAAGCTAACACAAGCATTCATCATCTGTGTTTCTGTCTCCATCTACTGAAGGGAACTTAGGGAATGTCCCAGTCTTCCTTTTCTGACCTTTTATCCTTTTTTCCCCCCACTTTTCTTATGACAAAGCATATAAAACTTTTGCTCCTAATTCCTACATCTTCCACAACATCTAATTTTCCTTCAAACTTATTTCTATTGATTTAATTGTGTTTGGTTTTACAAGTCTTAAATTACTTCAGTTCTTCAGATTTTATTTTTGTTCTATCCCTAGATTTTCTCCTTCTGCTGCTCCATCATTACTCTTAAATCCCAAATGTCCAGATCCAATTTTTTTGCTCTCTTACCACCTCTCAACTTCTCCCATTAAATTCTCTACTGTGTGTACACATTTTCTCTATAGTCTTTTTACATTCCAAATTTTAGTCAGACGTTTCCTCCAGTACCTGTCATCCACAATGCAAAACATGCTTCTGAATCCTTTCTTCTGAGAAGACTCCCTTTCAGACTCACTTGCCTAGTACATAAATCTTCCACCTGCCACCCTGGTGTTTTTGTTGTTGTTCTTCAGCATAGGTCAGGTTTTTCAAAAGTATCCTCCTAATTTTCATCCCATCATTTACATTCTTCTGTTAGTTGTCTTCACTCACCTGAAATGCTTGCTAACAAACAACCATTTTATTCCCCTAATAACCTTTAAAAGTATTAATGGCACATATTATTATTGTGTGTAAGTACCCCAGCAGAGATCAAAGCTACATTGTGCCCAGTGCTGCACACTCAGGAAGAAGAACGTAAATGCAACAACTTTTTGCAGATCAGATCAGATGTACCAGATTTCCTCACAGTCACAGTATCATTCCCCAGTACTGCCTTCTGGAATGAGCTCACAACTAAACAGAGAAATATTTCATTATTTGATTGTCTTTTCAGTTTTTAAAACAGATGCTTCAGCCAGCTCCCTCCATCTATTCTTAGCAATCCCTGCAATGCTTCACCTCTTTTGAAAAGGAACTTAGCATATGGTACTTCAGGACTTCACTACCAGAAGGAAACTACTTGGAGAAAATGTTTACTCTTCCTTGCAAAAACAAACAACTCCTTCACAATCTAAACAGCTTTCTCAAATCTTCTTGCTCATATTGCCTTTAGCACCCATTGCAAACTGTTGCACAGGTAAAGTGACTTCTTGCCCTGATACATGACTGCCCATATTTTGCCAGCGTATTTTATTCACTCTCATTAAATAACTCTGCTCTTCTTGTTGTTGTTATGGTAAGCTGTAAAGTTATAAAACAGATGTGCAAATTTGTTTTGGTTAAGCCTAGTAGATTCCCGTCAACTTCCCCCACAATGCAACCCATGCCAAGGGAACACCATTTCTTCCAGGACTCTCACCAGCAGGAATCCCACAACAGCTGGGTTTTTTTCCTCCTTCAACACCAAAAGAGGTTACTCATAAGTGCTAGGCACTTTAAAGCCTTCTGAATTCCAGACTGACTTACAAAATAGAAAGTAACTATTATCAAGTAAAAAATAGCAATTGCTGGCTTGTGTTACTGGAGAATAAAATATTATGACCTAAATTTTCCTGTTTTCCTATTCCTTTTTTGAACTTTTGGAAAAAATCCCAATAACTGGAATAGTTTCCAGTTTAGAAAGCTTTGCACCTGACAGCTCAGAAGAGAAGCCTGGAATCGTATCTGCCCACCAATACTGTGTAGATGTTCCCAAAGGGTAAAGAAAAGGAACATTTGTTATCACTCTAGAAACAAAAGGGAACATTTTCGGTCTATCACCTGCCCATTGTCAGGGACATTTTCACATCTTTTGTTTCTAATTGCACTGTGCAGGCTTCTTTCCACATTGCTGAACTGTCTTTCCCAATGTCTGCTGTTCATAATAATTTCCGCCTTTATGTTTCAGGACCTGCAAGTTTTTCCTCTTTCTAGCCTCCTCTCACATACCCTGATAAGGCTTGTGATGCCATGCTTTTGTCATTTTTTTAAAGCAGGGCATGCCTCAGTGTTCAGTTTTTTGTAAACATTTAGAGTTTAGCAGTAAACACTGCAATTTGTGCCAGCATTACTGGAATACTCAGTGGGCAATTTCAGGTAGTATGCATAAAGTTGAGGGGCCACAACACATTATGCCATTTTGTCACTGGTAGTGGGCATTTTAAATAGCAGACAGGTTCAGATTTTACATGTGGGAGAATTTGAGTTTGCATAACTGACATTGGAATGTGGGCAACACAAAGGCTCCTCTTCAGTGCAATATAATCTGGCAAGGCAAGAGATCTGTAGAGAAGAACACAGTGACACTATTTATTTAGTTTGTTTTCCTATTTAAACATGAATGTTTCCTTATTAGTATTATAAGGAAGAGAGAGCAAAACATCTTCAAATACCTAAACTTATACTTACTGCTCTTTTCTGGAAGGGAGTATATATTTCTTTAATAAATATGCTGAGTACAGCACAGCATTCAATTCCTATAAATTAAATGCTGTAGGAAGCTGGAGGGCTTCTCTCCTGAGATTTTTAATAAATATCTGCAGGTTTGAATTTTCTTACTTATTTTTAATTAAGGGAATACTACCAAAAGTGAAGTAAAAATCCAAAGATGTAAATATAGCATTTTACATTATTTACCTTAAAAAAAATATTAAAATTTAGGAGTGACATTGTTCAACAGATCTCTGAACTCTGAAATAAATTATTTATCTTGTATCCAGCCTAACAAGGACATATATATTTCCTTCTAGATTCTGCATTCAATTTGAAGAGGTTGCTCAGTTCAGAAATGAATGAATGAAAGAAACTTTGCCTTGGGCATTCATCGAACTTGCATGTATTTCCAGGGATCTAAGGAGAGCATTATGACACTTACACAGAGAAAGACCCTTTTCTAAAATATTCTCCACCATCCATTCCCACCCCTCAATACAGAAAGGTATAGTTGCATGCATATCATTGGCAGTCTTCTAATGTAGCTGATGACGGTTAGTGCCACAAGTTCAGGAACTATGTACAGAGATACAAAGCCAAGCAATTTGAGCAAGGAAGACAGTTAATACTGGGAGACCTAAAAAAAAAAAAAAAAAGTGGTAGCTTGATGGCACTTTGAGAAATAAGTGATTTACAAGGAAAATGGTACTGATCAAATCACAATAAACAAATACAGACACTATGATGGCTATAATATATACCTCCTCAGGCCTTGGAGGGAAATCTATCTAACTCTTAATCTTTAAGAGTAATTCTTAAAAGTGTATCTGCTGTGTCAGTGCCCTTAGTTTACAAATCTTGCAAACTAATCTTCTTCCATTACACTTTTCTGAAGAAACTATCACAGGAGACTTCAGGAAATGGTAAATGTTTACTACATATTTAATTGAAAGCTATGTAAACAAAGCTTGATTCAGTGCTACTTACAATCACTTGCTATAGTTCATAAATTTTAAATTATGGATGAAATTTGCAGCCAAGTGTCTTTATTTAGGGGAAATATAATCATGGGATAAAAGAGAAAACCTTTTCTACGTTTTCTTTATTTCTAAATCTTTCATATATCAAAGGTTAATTCTTTTATGTCATCATCTCATTTTGCAGTGTGTTTTCAAAAGTCAGAGAGATCTGGAAAGATCTGCAATAGAACTAACCACCTTTGGGAGTAAATTAGAGGCGGGGGAAAGGAGATTATTGAAGACATTTTCAGCCATATAAAGGATTTAGCAGAAGAAAGTTTTGAGTTTTTGGAAGAGATGGAAGATATCTTGTGGAAGATATGGGCAAGACAAGAAGGATGGAGACATAATATTATTTCAGTGTAGTAATTATGCTATCTGTTAGGGGGGAGAGCCATTCATCACTTCTAAAATACCTCATACCTAACTCATGATTTCATTCTGTACTGTGTCCTCCGAGAGGGATCTTAGTTCTTTCTGCTATTTGGGGCACACTGAAAGTCATAAGGCATAATCCAGCTCCAAAGTCCCATGAAGATTTTCTGCCTTTGCATAACAAATTCTCTCTCGGTTTATATTGTATGCCTAAGATTTTGCTCAAGAATTTAGTGGTGCATGGTCTCTTGGCAAATTTCAAAGGACAATGAGTCTGAAGAGGGAAGGGAACTGCATTTTCCTGATATTCCTGAAATGCCTTAATATCCAAATCAAGGCCATGATTTGGCCTTATACTTTGTAAGCATATCTAATGCATCATTAGGGCCAGAATGAGTCCAGAAGAGATTGTACAAGAGGAACAGAAAAGCTCTTGAATGGCAAAATCCACACGTAAGGGAACAGTAATATTTCCTGTGACTCTGGAACACTTTTTCCACAAGAGGGGTGATTCCCTGGATTTCTGCAGCTGTGAAGAAAGCATTAAAAAAAACCCCAAACTTCCTGTCATTTTCTAAAGACATACAAAATCACTGTACAAAACACATTATATTAACATCACCAATATAAGACCCTGTTTTTCTCTGCTGCAAAATTTTAGTTTATATTCCCCAAATACCATTTTAAAACCTTGAAAATAGACCTTAGGCATTTTCAGTGGATAATTGAGCCATGTGTGTATTTTAGGACAAATATTGGGAAAAGTCATGTTCAATACCAATGTCTATACCATTTAAACAATGAAAGCATCAGGTAAGTAACAACATTTGGACAGCAAGTCAATATGACTATGAAAGGTCTCCAATAATGAGCAAACTCAGACCAATACACTGTTTGAGTATTTGGCCTTCCTATTGACAAAGGTTGCTTTCAATCACACTGTATCTATTACCATATCAATCATCACTCTAAATGAATACTACATGACCATTGACGAAGACATCACTTAAGCAGAGAAACTAAAGGTTCTATAAAGGCAAATAATGAAACTTTGGTTGATCACAGCATGAAAATTAGACCTAATCCTTAATCATTCTTATACTGTAAAGCAAACAAATTGAAGCTAAAAATGTTAACTCTATTTCTTGTTCAGGAACTTAAAATATATGGAAATTGGTATCACATTCTTAATTATTAAACATAATGCAATCCATTACTTTGTTTGCTACACAAATTAAGATATGGAATTGAACTGATGAAAATGATTTACGTGCAGGATTAAAATATTGGCAGCTTTATAGAGTGAAATGTCACTATACTGCTGTACCTTCAAATTTTACATTTCCTCTTTTGAATCCCTGTCAGCCTTCATGAACACTGGAGAGTTCAATCAATGCTTGCAGTAGCTATATCATAACACTGAATATTTTACTTGTGTAATAATCAAAGTGCTGTTTAGTACAACTCAAAAGCAGAAATGACAAATATATATATTGCAATTGGCAAACTTACATTTTAAATTGCATTAAAATTAAATTCTCACACATTTCTGTGATTCCTTTCTCTTCATGAGAGCAACATGTATTTTACAACAGCTCAATGTACCCTAAGGCAATCAAATTGTATTTAGGATGACTCAGAGGTCATAAAATTCAAAGACTTATGAGTTCATGTATTTGAATCACTTTGTAATTTATATGATACAAAACACTTGTGAAACAACCATTTTATTTGCTTTATGTACTCCAAAGAGTGGAATTCAGATTGAAATTTGTGCTTTTTTTTCCAAGATAATCAATATCAATAATAATATCAAGATTAGAAAAGGAAGAAAAGCTTATCATCCTGGTATTATGGCAGTCTGCTTTCCTTATAAAACAACTTTGTGTGTAGCCAAAATGTATTCAAGAATGAGGAAATAAGGACCGTGGCAATCGCATGAAGTTTAGGCAATTAAATACAAAATTCAAGTAGATCGATATAAAGGTTGTCAAACACATGGAACTTCATTCCAAAGTTTCAGATCAAAGCCACTACTACAACTAATTTAAAATATAAGATCTATTTATAGAAAAGGAAAAAAAAAAGATATTTAACACAATGTCTCAAAGCAGAGAAGAAAGACTAAGATAAATTTGAAATCCATTAGAAACAGTTTGTCTTTAAAAAGGTTTAATTACCATTCTTTATTTGAATAAACAAAGTTAGCTATTCTGCCAACTTTCCAAAATAGATTGATGTATAAAATAGTCCCAACACCTTTAAATTATAAACCATTCAAATAAAATCACAAGGAAGGTATATAAATATTAATATTGGTTTAAAAGTTCCTAAATTATACTTAAAAAGCATCCCCTTCTGGATATTTTAATAAACAAGTGCAGTGCAAGAAATGCATTATGACATAGACATATATTTGAAAATATAAAGGAAAAAAACACTAGTACTGTCAATGACATTCTTTGTTGTATTTTCCCTTCATCACTGGACAAGATCTATTGAATATCTATTGGAATAATATTTTAAGTGGTATTTTCCCTAGATATACATTACAAGCATATAGAAATTTAAGAATACAGAAAATGCTTTGGTCCACCTAGTCAATCCCCTCATTGCTATAACACTCATCAGGAAATGCTGATTTTTTCCAGCAGGTGTATCCAGCTATATCAAATGTTTAATCCACCTGTGCAAGACAGCCAATTTCAGAGCATTTATTCATGGAAGTGGTTTGCTTTACTGTCTCCAGTTCTATGTCTGATCACATACAGAGTGGCAGTTTTATAATACAAAAACATCCAATACTTCAAAAAGGTTCATTAAGCTAACCTCTGTTATGAAGGTAATTTACATTTACTGTACCTCAGGCCATTACAGATGCCACCGTTTTAGGCAAGCATGAATAGAAAGCTGCAGCTTCTACCTCAACTTGATTTTCGTTTTTCTCACAGCCAGCATGCAACAGGGATGAACAGGCAGAAACAGAAATGACTCTACCACATGCCGTTCCCTGTCTTGGGTCCCAACAGGCAGACTAACATTGAATGTTTCCCCTCCATCCTCTGCAATCACACATTGGCAAAAGACAGTTCTCAGTTTAGGCATTTGGGTTCTGTTTCTTGCACCCTTTACATTTTAGCTGAATTAAGCCAAATCTTGTTCAGAATCTTCAACATGCACTTCTGCTGTGAGTCATATGACAACTGCTGCTCCCCATTGATTTCTTACAGAATTACTCTGTTTAGCCATATGAGATATACCTCAAACAGAACCTCCTTCCCAACTTATTTGTGTTTGTAGCTCTGGCCCCATCCTGCTTGGAGGAGATGAACAACAGCAACAGTAGTGAGGGCAAAAATAGTCGCTTACCTCCATTTTGAAGATGGACAGAAGCTGGAGACGAAGGATGCTTTTTTATTTTTTATCCCCATAACTCTGTATGGTGCACATACAGTAACAGAATGTTTTTTTTCTAGTAACATGGCAGGAATGGATTTCAGAACCTGTGACAAAAGTGCAAACCATGCTTTTCCCTGTTGTGACTCAGTTTAAAACAACGTTGCTACCTATAGTTCCACTTGTGTTCTGCTGACAGAGGATCTGGACTTTAGTTTCCGAAATTACCTTGGAGTTTCTGCAAAAGGGAATAAATAATTTCTCTTTAAAGAGATTTTTAATGCAGTAGTTTTATTTGTACTGTTCCCATAACATTTAGAACTCTGACACATTAAATGAAAAGTTAAGCACCATATACAGACAAGGTGCAGCAAAGGAAGAACTAATAGGGAAGTAATCACTGCTAGATAAAGCCACTGGTAGAGGCTGAGCAGCTTGAAGAAAGTTACGGTGGTATTACAGGGGTTTGCAATTAACGTATTAGTGCAAGATGAGTTCTGAGGAAGTCGATGTTACCAGCAGATGGTTGCCGCTGTGTAAAAAGTACTGCATGGTCCTGGCTGAAACAGAATCAAGGGCTGGATAGGTGATCAGGATCTGGAGACCAGTGAGAGCCTGTGTCTCGGTGTCGTGAGTAGAAATGGCTGGGTCAGAGCAAAGGGGCAAATCAGCAACAATACTAGAGTGGGTAAGGAAAGTTATAGGACATCTCAAGTGTTATTTTTGGTGCCCTCCAGAAGTGCTGGACATGCTATGAACAAGTCATATGTTCTGTTCCACTTCTGTCCATTCACTACATACCTTTGTCTGTCAGCAGGCTAATAGCTCTTCAAGACTTCATCTCCCACCAGTGACAGTGTCTTTAGTTGCATCAAAACATCTGACTTCTACTCCCTGCCCAGGTGAGTCCATCATATTTTCCACTCCCCTCTTGGAAGAGAGGCAATCTCTCCCTTATCAGCTTTCTCTACAACAAGGAACCATTTACAAAATATATGGCCATGGTACTTCAGAATCTGCCAGGACTTCAATATGCTATTGACATTACAAACCAATCAAATTTCAGGTATTTCTTTACTGCAACTTGGCAGAAAATAATTTTTTTAGTATGTCTATTAATATAGCCCTTTCCATCAAAGTTGTATTGTAATCCTCCAATTGGTCCAGCTTTTTACTAAGATAACATAGATTGTATCAACAGCTTGCCAGACAAGCATGAGCTAGTTATTTTAAATGGGCATTTCACTTTTGCCCCCACTCATTCAAGAATAGGACATGTAATTTACTACAGCTGACATGGAGATTCTTTGATCTCTTTTTATAATCCCAAAACACTGCAGATTTACAACAGTGACTGAGCTTAGCCATGTGACTTCCATTAAAATCGATGAGACTCTCATGGCATGAAATCCCACACAACCATTGAAAATTAATTATTCATAATAATAACACATTTCTCTTTCCATCTGAGATTGCAAACATCCTTTCCAAGATTAATTAATTATGGTTCAAAAGATGCACTGTACTAATGAGGCAAGCAGTTTATAGCTATTTTTATATTTGCGTATACAGAAACAAAGCCTGAGAATTCTAGGTGTGTTTAAGGAAATTTCAAAGAAACCTCCTTTACTGGGAGTTTCACATGTTTTTATGATGATGTTAGAATGAGTGGGAACTATAGTGTAAAAGTACTTCAGAGGCTTACAGGCATTTTTCTCCCAAGCACAAGAGTTAAGGGATAAAAAGTAGATTTCTATATGAAATATACCTAGGGCTACAGCTCTTTAAAGATTTTCTTTTCCACAGCACACAAACCCAAAGACCTAAGGAAAGTCACACTGAATTTGTGATCAAGTCTGAAACAGAATCAACTAGTCTGCCCAGATCCCCATTTCCAATGTTAGAAGGTAGACCTGCCCTTCATAAACACCATCACCAACTCAGATCTGTCAGTTCAGCCCTGAACTTCAGATCTGCCTTTTGCCATTGTCCGTCTTTGTCAGCTGAAATACAGAACTATCTTTGGAAAAAATTTATGGAACTCAAAATAATTTTGTATCAAGTATTGCTTGACTGAAACACTAAGCTATAAAACTGTGTACTTATGGAAACAATATTGTTTTAACCTTTTGATTTGTGCAGATACCCTGTATGGAAGTACTGCTGGTTTTATAAATATATACATTTTCAGGTGTCAGGTCCCCAGTTCTAGCCACCTGAAAATCTATAGTCTCCAGAGAGAATTAGGCACTGAGTTAGGACTGCGAATCAAAACAATCAGGGTAGTCCCATGTTAAATGATAAAAAAATTGAGAGCAGAATCTGAAACCACAGTTCACTCATGGTTTTAGCCCTTCTGGGTACGTGCTTATATTGGGCTTGTGTGCAAGGTTTTGGTAGCAGTGGGGGCTACACTGGTGACTTCTGTGAGAACCTGCTGGAAACTTCCCCTGTGTCCAATAGAGCCATGCCAGCCAGTGCCAAGATGGACCCACCACTGGCCAAGGCCGCGCCCATCAGTGATGGTGGTAGTGCCTCTGGGATAGGAGGAAAAGTTGCTGCATGACAATTGCAGCTGAGGAGAGAAGTGAGAATATGTGAGAGAAGTGACTCTGCAGACACCCAGGTCAGTGCAGAAGGAGGCAGGAGGGGCTCCAAGGCTGGAGCAGAGGTTCCCCTGCAGCCCATGGTGAAGACCATGGGGAGGTAGGCTGTGCCCTGCAGCCCATGGAGGTCCATGGAAGGGCAGATCTCCACCTGCAGCCCATGGAGGACCCCACACCAGAGCACGTGGGTGCCCAAAGGAGGCTCTGATTCTATGGGCAGCCTGCGTTGGAGCAGGGTCCTGGCAGGACCTCTGGCCCTGTGGGGGGAGGAGCCCAGGCTGGAGCAGGTTTTCTCGCTGGGCTTGTGACCCCATGGGGGACCCACACTGGAGCAGTGTCTGCCTGAAGGATGGCACCCCATGGGAGGGATCCACGCTGGAGCAGGGGAAGGGTGTGAGGAGGAAGGAGCAGCAGAAACTGTGATGAACTGACCATAACCCCCATTCCCTGTCTGCCTGTTCTACTGGCTGGTAGTAGAGAAAATCTGGAGTAAAGTTAAGCCTAGGAAGAAGAGGGGAGTGGGGGAAGGTGTTTTTAAGGTTTGGTTTTATTTGTCATTAACCTACCCTGATTTGATTGGTAATAAATTCAATTTATTTTCCCAAGTCACAGAATCACAGAGTCACAGAATGGTCAGGGTTGGAAGGGACCTCTGGAGATCTAGTCCAACCGCCTGCTAAAGCAGGTTCACCTGAGCAGGTTGCAGAGAGTCACATCCAGGTGGGTTTTGAATGTCTCCAGAGGAGGAGACTCCACAGCCTCTCTGGGCAGCCTTGTTCCACTGCTCCATCACCCTCAAAGTAAAGAAGTTTTTCCTCACATCCTGGTGGAACTTTCTGAGTTACATTTTCTGCCCATTGCTCCTTGTCCTGTCTCTGGGCATCACTGAAAAGAGCTTGAGCCCATCCTCTTGACACTCACCCCTAAGTCTAGTCTGTTTTGCCCATGATGATGGTAATTGCTGAGTGATCTCCCTGTCCTTATCTCAACCCACGATCCTTTTATTGTATTTTCTCTCCCTTCTCCAGCTGAAAAAAGGATCTATAGAATGGCTTTAGTGGGCACCTGGCATGCAGCCAGGGTCAACCCACCACAATGCTTAACCCTAAGCCTTCTGCCAGGTGTCACTGTCCACATTTTCCCTTTGTGAGTAGCTGATTGGATTTTTTCTTTTGAAACACAGGTGGAGAGAAATTTGAAGGTGATAATAATGTATTGTTTCTGACAACTGTTTAATGGAAAACACATAAACAGTTCTAGGAAGCATGGGGTCTTCCAAAGAACAGTGTCCTACTAACTAGAGGAACAACAGCACTTCCTCTGGAGTTTGCCCTTCCAGGGCCCAGGAGTCCCACATTCATTTTCTTCTTTCATTCACAAGTGACTCCTTTTTAAATGAATGACAGAAAAATGGTCCTGCTCAAGGTTCTTTTGTTATTATGACATCACCTTAAGAAGGTAAGAGATAATGATTTATGTCTTCTCAAGCTGAAGAGGTCCTAGAACCTAGGTCACCCAGTTCTTGTACTTGAAGCATGATTATTGGTTACTTAGAAGGTGAGGTCTTGCACTCCATCAAAGGCTTTTGAATAACAACAGCTGTGATTCTTTTGGTTTGTGTTGGAGTTTGGATAAAACATTAGACCATGCCTAATAAACCAGAGTCATAAGGGGGCATAGTCCCCCAGACACTTCATCTGTAAGGTCCAAATAGACTTAGTTATTGAGAAGGCTGCATTTTTCTGAAGGTATGCAATAACCATTCCCTGCATGCCCAGGATAAATTAGCTAAAGAAAAAAAAAAAAAAAAAAAGTCTCCAGGTTGTTTATGACAGTTTCTGAAATTTGTCTCTCACTTGTCTGTGCCTTGTTTGCCTTCTGCCTTTCAGAGGGACAAGACAGCAGCAGTCAGTGAATCAGGTTCCTATTGTGAGAAGTAACCTGTCTTTTAGTGCCTGCAGAAGCTTAGCACTATGGATTTATCAGAAACATAAATAATATCTTGGCTCTGGAGACCACAGCTCCTATTTCCTACAAAATTCAGATGTATTTCCTTGCTGATGGAGCGTAGCCCACATACTTTTCTGTGCTTTCATTATATCAATACCTATATCTCACCTTAACACTAATCTATGTTCCTGAGACCTGTACTCAAAACTCTCAGAGAGGGACTTTCTAAGAGAGTAAAACCTAGAACTCATGTAGCAAAGTCAAGGTAGTCTCAACACCCTCAACATCTAGCACTTAATCCCTCTTCAGCCACCAACGCAAACCTTTGGATAATTCTCTTGTTTGGTTTTCTCTCCTCCTTCTGCTCTCCATATAATTCTCCTCTCTTTTTGTGTCATCTGCAAATGTCTACTCTCCATTCCAGGTCAGCTTCCTCAGAGGTGGCTGGGCAACATTTTCACGCTTTTTCCTAGCTGGCAAAAGACATTACACTTGCAGTAGCTTTCATCCCAATTACTTTCTAAAGAAAAGGGAAACTTTCTTACAGTGTGGACTGTGCTTTAGTTCAGCTGTAAAGAAGGGACAACAGTTGCAGCAAGACATCAATCTTTTTTGTTAACATTAGAACAACTTTACCCATCCTTTAGAAATTAGACAAACAATTCAAAACATATATACTGTAGCAGTTTATGAAAGTTTTTATAGTAACACTTAACTGCAACACCAGCAAGCTGCATAATTTTTGACTAAACATCCTTTACTAGAGTAATAAGGAATTCCAGTTAGCACTTTGGAATGGCGTTAAGTTTGTGATGAAGTCACATGCTAAAATGGCAGTCTCACTTTGTTCTGGTAAATAAACGGCAGTGTCACTGGGGGTTGGCAAAACTTCAGCTTGTCTTAAACGTTACAGTATTTACCTCTGCAGCTACCTAAGTGTACTTGCAAATCAGGGAGTTTATGATGCAAGGCCTGAGATTATCTTTCACTTGCAGTTGCAAAGCCAGAAACACAAATTACACCTGCATAAACAAAGGCTAAGCTTCAGAAGGCTGTGAAAGGAACTTGCCAGCAATATGATATGCTTGTGTCTCTACTTGCGCTTCTGTGCCTAAGAACATACTGCCCAATCACAACAGACTAACTTAAAGCCACTGCATCATTCAAAATTTCAAATCTCTTTTTTATTATCAGTTTAAGTCACAAACATAATATTAAACTTTTTTTTTATCTGTCTTACTAGATTTAGAGTGTTGGTGCACCAGTTCAAGGTAACTAAACAGCTTTATTATATCAGCAATAGCCTTGCAAGATATCCTCATTGTATTCTGAAGGACTTAATTTAAGGAGAAGATACTGTGAAACATTCTATTTTTTCTATTTTAGAAAGCCATAATCAGATAAATAGTGAGAAGACACAAAAGAAGAACTCTAAGATCCTATGGGAACAAGAGCAGGAGCCATACCCTTAATCTAATGGGATGTATTTCAGTATAGTCCACAAAAAAATAGATATTCTTTCTGTATTAACAATACAGCAATCTCAGGAGTCCTTGTCCATGTAGCATGCTGAATATTTATTCCTATTTGTCAAGAGTTTTTAAGTAGTATATTGTTATTACAAATGTTCATAGCAGTTTATCAAATAAAAAACGAACAATCTTCTAAATGAACCCCCTTTAAATCAAACTTTTTAAATGCCATATCCTATCTTCAATGGAAGCACAAGCTCCACTTTAATATTAAGTGATAGCATGTAGACTACAACAAAAACAAAGGAAGCAAATCTTCCACTCTCACCATTTTACGGACTTGTTAAACAGACACTTAAAACACCATTTTGTTGTTGCTAGATTCAGAAACTTCACAGCTCTAGGTGCAAAATGGGAGGAAGCTGCTCTGCAATTGAAAATGAACAATAGATTTAAATAGCACTGAAGGCATGAAAATAGCTGGCTACAAGCCCAGAATCTATAAATAGTACCAAACTTATTCATCATAACTCTGCTGATGATGACAACATCATCAGGAAATGAAAACAGAAAAAGCAGAAAAGGAATAAAAGCAATGGACCTCAGGAATGAATGTCCAAGCTTTTCCAGAGCAAGCTTCTCAAGTTAGACAGCAATCCTAGGGTGGGAAACCAGCAATGGCAACTAATAATGCCATGAGTCCTGCTACCTAACAATGCCAGGGAAGGAAGAAGGAGAAATGAAAGGAACAAATCCACTGTAGAATTAGTGTTATTAATGTAGATTTCTAATTTTTATGGGAATGGTGAAATATAATGTTTATCATTTGACTTGAGCATGATGAATACAGTATGCGATTTATACAAACAAAACTTTTCACTTAGTGCAGAAGTTATGACATACTCTTCCTTCCCTTTCCCATGTAAATCCCTTTAACTTTTAAACAAAACCAGAAATAACATCAATACTACAGAGATTTTTTTTTTACTTTTTTTTTTTTTTTTCAGGTTTTCTTCATTGAGCTTAAGAACACAGAACTACAAACTCTGTGGAACAATGTGATCATTAACATGAATAAAAATAAACCAAAATTATAACAATCTATATGGAAACAACTGACTATAGAGAAAAACTTCTGTAAAAATACATTATGGCTGAAAGAAGAGCTAGAAAATAAAATTCAATTAATATAGATGGAAGACAGACTACATAAAATATGTTCAAAATAAAACAACACAGAAACAGGTTCCAGTGCTATGATACTCATATCTGATCTCAAATCCAGAGAGGGACCATGATGACTTATCATATATGCTCATAAATTTGAATGGAGGATTTAATTTTCTCTCATTCCCAGTTGATTTCTGAAATTTTTGCTCCATTTGATTGGAAATTTATTCTACAGTAATTTCTGTGGGGCTATTTTCAAAGTGAGACATTGCTTAACGTAAGAAAAGGTGATGGGTTCTAGATGTCAGTATTCAAAGCCACATGGTTTGTATGATGGAAAACCTCCCCCCACCAAATACTCCTCTTATGGGGGAAAAAAACAAAACCAAACAAGTCAAACCCCAAACCAGAAAAAACAGTACAGACAGCCCCAAAAGCATGGTCTTTCCACATCACTCTGAGCACCCATCCTTATCCCAGCACTTAAAGCAGGGTCAGCAGTTTGCTACACATCTGCTGAAGCGCCAAGCAAATGGTGATTCACAAAGGCTGTTTTTTCCCTCTGCACACATGCATACATACCACCACACTGGGTTTGGGGAAGGTAAAAATGATAGATTGCAAGGGGCAAGCTTGCTAATTAACCCATTCCATCAAGAGAGACGGGTTTTTGCTTTAGAGAGGACCGATTTTTGCATTGGAAAAGGCTGAAAGACCATGTACACAGACAGAGTCTTTCAAAATAGAATTACAAAAATATTTAGATATCATTTCAGAAGACCCACGACTATCAATCATGCCACTATTTTATGACACATTAATGAAGGAGACTTTTCGATAAGATGTAGACATGTAAGCATTATACTCTCAGGGAACTTTCAGTCCCGTATGCCTTTACTCAGAAGATGATTGTCACTTACTGGGATTGGCCCTAGGCCAGGATAAAAAAAGCCTTTTTGCCTGAAACTATCGGCTTTAGACTCTTTTTGCACTCAGAAGCTTCATCAGAGATGTACACTGTAATACGTTATCAGTCTTATGAAGCTATTTAAATTAAAACCCAAATGAAATGTCAAATGAAAAAATATGAAACATTGTGTAATACACAACATTTGAAATTAAAGTACCATAAAGTATCACTTGTCTAAAAAAGAAATTTCTCTTCTGTTAATAAAAAAAATATTATGCCCTTCCCTATTTATTTTAAATAATAACTGGATTAATAACAATTGAGATATGATCCAACAAACTATTTTAAAAGAAATTGAAAATATGATGCCACTTGTATACAAATGCAGTGGAGTGACATTTGACTTTGCTAGCAGGTAAGGTGAAGTGGCCCAGATTTCCTAGGCTAACAGGTTTTCCTGATAAAAACATAATAAAATGGACTGAAAAGCATATTTATGTTTCTGAATTTCTGGAGGTAGTGGCATAATTTCACTCCTGGACAAGTACATAGTGCTCATAGAGCTGTTTTAAGTAATGAATAAAGCCGAACACATTCAAATAGCTGTTCTAGCTACTAGACATCAGATGAGCATGTACACCACTTCTGGTTGCTAGCAGAAGCTGAGGTAGCTTAGGGAAGTATCGTAGAGTCATTGCACATACTGCTACTGTCTGGGTAAAAAGCCTCATCAATGGCTAGGGTTGTAGAGTATTCCTGAGGGAAGAGAGAGTGCATTAAAATGATGACAGTGTGTATTTAAGCAGAGAAACACAAGCACACTTTAGTTTCAAAAATAGTCCACAAAAATGTGTTCTAAACACTATACATAAATACTTCATCTAAAGCAATGAACATAATATCAAATGCCAAGTTGTGAAAGCCAGGAATCTATACCTTGCCACTATCACTCCATCGTTTATGGCAAAACAATGCTGATACAATGCCCTAACGGCAATACAGTTCATTAGAAGTATAAAGAATGCAAATATTTTCCAGGATATTGATCTACTTCTGGTGAAAAAAAAAAAAAAAAAAAAAAAGAACAGAAAATCTCTCAGTGTTCTGGTGTCAATTTGACTGATCCAGACAATCCTTCAACTTTTAAGAACAGTTTAGGAACCTTTAATTCTCTTCACCCCCTAGAAATGATGGCAGCCTGCCAAAGAGGAACAGGTTTTGTGCTAAGCCTTTGCTTAGACTGTATTCCTCCTACCAGATCTTCCTGCCAGAGGCATCAGTAGGATTTGAAAGCAAGGGCTGTGGGCCACAGATAGAAATTCAATATTTTGGGGGAGAAAAAGATAAGCCCCAGGACCTCTGTGTTTTACTGCTCTCTTCACTGTGGAGAGTGGCACTTGATATGATCCTCACTGTTGAGCATGACATGATACATTTCAGAGCTGAAACTATTGGACTGTATCTAGATTTTGCTTTAGGGTGGAAATAGGTTGTGTTCTAGAATCAAGAAAATACAAAAAATGATGGGGTTGTTCAGTCCTCACAAAGCAAATAAACTAAACATAGTACAATAGAGCTGGAAGCATCCTACACTACCCCCACTGTATGTACACGCACACATATGAACACACTTTATTTAATTTTGTTTAATATAAAATGCAAAGCATTTATTGGCATGCAGAGCCTTGTCACTAATTTGTGAATTGCATTAAGTCATGTCATCTGAGGCTTAGTGTTTACCCCATGTAGGCATGAAACCCAAGTATTAAAAAACAAGCAAACAAATAAACAAACAAACAAAAAAGCCTGAAGCCTGTCTATACAATTTAGCATCTCATTCTGAACTGTAAAAATTAATATTCAGGTACTACTTTACAGTCAAGTTAATCATATCAAATCATATCACTGATAGATGCAGAAATAAAAATTGCTTAACAGATTTCAAGTAATCACACTCAGTGTGCCATGACTTCATGATTTCTTCTATAGGAAAGAAACATGCCTGCACACAGAAACGCACAGCTCCAAGCAGAAATGCTGCAGCTGTATATGTTGGTTTTAGGTATGCACTGACTATTTGAAAGGCTAAAAACTTCTATAAATGAAGCTCAACTGCCTTGCCAATTGATTCAAAGGAAGGCATTTGCATACATTGAAATTCTCTGAAGTCCAAGGTTAAAAAAGCTTCAGAAAAGGAGGAAAGAAATATTATACAGAAATCTAAGTCTCTAAGGAAAAATTCAAGCACAGTAATGTGTTAATGTTTCACACAGGACTGCAGAAAATACAGAATAACTTTAACATATATGGAAGAAAGTATTATCGAAAAAATTCTTTTCTCCTAAATGAAGAAGACAAAGTTCACCATGGCTTTAAAAGGTTGGATATGGAGCTCTGTTTCAGAACTCCACAAATATTTGCAAAAATTTTCTGAGGTGTTTGCCAGTTGTCATGATGACTAAAAGGGAAAAATAACAAAATACAAATATTTGAAAGGAGTAGACACCAACGAGGAAGAGGTATAGCACCATTAGTATAATCACAGTGGTTCTGTAGTTCAAATATAATTAATGAGATGCTATTAAGATCTAGAAAATGTATATTGATGATTCAGAAAAACCTCCTAACAATGGCATCGAATAGCTTTGGAACAACAGCTTGGAAAGTGCTTCTCCTTTGGTCACTTTAAGACTCTCTTCTTTTGGGCTAAGGTTGCTCTAAGTCTCACAGATAATTTCCACTTCCAGTCATCCAGCATAGGGGGGAAAAAAAAAAAAGGTAAAAAAAAAAGGCTTAGAGTTACCATTTCTTTGTGCAGAAGCTGAAAAGTTTTAAAATTAGTGAAGCTGAGGAGTTAGCCCAATGTTCAATCTCGCTTATTTCATCTTTTACAACTTCTGTAACGGCATCAAGCTTAAATGTGCAGCTGAATCCAAAGTTTCAAAGCAGCATTCTTTGCAGATGAAACATTACACTCTTTCTTTCAATGCCAGATTTCCATTCTGGTTTAACATTTAATTATACTAGAAGTTGTTATTTCAAGAAGCTGTGGGTTTGAAACTGCTTTATTTATATAAAAATGATATTTGTCATAATTTTGTGAGAAGGCTATGTGCTCTACTCTTCTGACGAATTTTTCAACAGACATGTGGTATAGTAACATTTTCGCCCTGATAAATATTTTTGTTATCTTTATAAACACACTAAAAAAGTTGTTGAAAATGGCAAAAATCAAACCAATTCTAGTGAATTATAACAAAGCTACACTATGGTAATAGAAAACATCTGCTGGCGATTCATCATTTTTAGGAAAAGTTTATTGTCTAAAATACTAAGTGCCAAATTCAGAGACCACTGATTTCGTAAAAGCTTGACATACATTTCTTTCAAAAAGTCTAGGAATGTAATTGACACATGACTTAATGTATTAATTTTTTTTTAAAAAAGTTTTTCATTATTCCCTTTATTTAATTTTATTTTAACAGAATTAAAGAGATGTCTTTGAGCTTGGACAAAGCTGTGCCCCAATTTAATGGCACCAAGGGGTATTATGGAGATTTCAGTTTGTCACAGCTGTAGAACTACAGTAGAGGAGAAGGCCACCAGCCCCACTTCTGAACTGATGGGGTGGAGGGTTGCTCTGGTGTCCTGGGCTGTCCTGAAATACTCCCAGGCTGGTGGGGTGGCAGGTGGTTAACAACAGACACTGTCATTTTGGAGTTGATTCTTTTAGACCATCTGCATAGCTGCTCAGAAAGTTTTTAAACTGGGAGACCTTCAATGAAATGTGAGTGTGTATCAGTCCTTTCTTTGAGTATCCCAGGAAGAGGAAAAAACCAGCCCTGTGTGTAGGTTCCCTAACTATGGAAAGTCCAAGACCCTGAGTTCAACTTCTCTCACGTTTGGCAAAGTATTAGTCTGCATTTCAGTTGCAGGAAAATCACATTCTCATTCTGATTTTTGGAAGTTAATACTGATGCCCATGTTTTAAGAAGTGAAGGACAAGTAAGTTCTTGAACACTGAATCTCAGCTTAGCATCCTGGTGCTAACAGTAATAAAATTTCTATATGAGAATATCAAGCAATGTTTCATATATATATATATATATGGTAACCATGCAGCTGTGGATGTTTTGACCTGTTAGGGCTGAAAAACACCCTAATGTGTGGGGATTTGGTCAGGGAAGCACTGCTAGTTCAGAAGAATTTCCAAGGGAAGGATGACTTCATATACACTCTGCGTCTCATATTCTTAACCACCTATGGCTCTTCTGGAGACAGAGGAATGGCCTAGAGGTTTCTTCAGTATATGCCAGGACCCTTTATATTTCAATTACTTAGGAAATCCATGAGATGTTCTTCATAGGTCATTCTTGATCCTGTTTTGATTTGTGACCACCACACCGAGATGTGGTGGGTTTATAATACTTTTTGCCTTTAATTCACCCCAAATGTGGTACAGTTCCTTTTCACTATGAGGCAGTTACTTTACAGTCCGCTTTCTATCCAGCCTTTAGTACTGATTTGAACTGAGCTATAATATACAATAAGTCATCAACTTGAATTTAAGGCACCCCACTGCCTTCTAAGAGAAGCTCTGGCTTAAAAATTGAAGTTAAAGGACCGTTGAGAGCCCTTCAGCTAACCTTAGAAACACTGTATACATTGTGGTCAAATACTAATTAAACAGTAACTGAAGTACTAGTTAAACAGTTACAACTAGAGGCTTTGACATTCAGTTTCATGTGTTTGTATTTTACTGGCATCATCATGGGTGGCAAAAACAAAACTACCCATAGGATCAGAGATTAAATACCTGTAATTTTATTAGCTTATCGCTTGTTGATTCAGCTGCAATGGTGGCCATTAAAAACCTAGTATTCATGTCATAGCTAACACACGTCAGTACCTTGTATCTCAGAGAAACTGTGCTGGGAGTGCTTCACATCAGCTCTGTTCATACCAGATATAAGTGATACTGCAGTGAAAAAATTACTTTCAAGGCTGATTCTTAGAGACAGGAGAGAAAGAGCTACAAACTTCCATCTAGACTGAGAAGCAGAAACATCTCACAGATATTGAAGTACCTGAACTAAGCAGTAGTTGAATATCTGTGTGCCATCTCTATTTATAAAGGCTGTCGTTTCTGCTGGTAAAAGTTCTCTCTTTTTTTTTTTTTCTTCTTTTTTTTTTCCCCTCCCCATTTGGATGGGGTGAGTTCTCTGAGCTTGACCAGTTTCAACATAATTAGGGTGCTGCCCAATACATTTCTCTGTTTCATCCCCTGCATACACTGCATTTACCATGGATTTCAAGTGAGCTGAGATTTGATGAACCTGGCATAACTTCCACGCTGGAAGTGAAAGAAAGTGCCGATATTACTGAGGTTTGCGTAACACTTTTCAATGTGAGCTGCTACAAATCCATGAGAATTGCTGTAGAGAATTTCAAGAGACACAAAGAAAACTGCCTAATGAAAAGAGTTCATAAACAAAGCCAAGCCAAACAATCATAAAAACTCTGTGCATATTTTGTCTAGATGCTTTCTGGTACTGTACATTTCCTGTTTTGACAATCATTTTAACTGCTACCATACTTCAGTCCAAGGATATGACAATGCTACAAAACCCACCACAATATTTTCAAGTACAAAGTACGAAATACTTTCAAGGAGTTCATTTTACTGAAAAATGTTATTGTATTGTTTCAGATTAAGTCCTCTTCTTTTTAAGAAAATACATTTTCATGTACCATTTTTGTCATGAGCCAAATCCCTTAGTCTTTACTTAGATAAAACTTCCAATTAACTCTGTGTTATTTTTGGCTAAAAACAATGACAATATTGTTGGTCCTCTGCATGTAAAAGTATTGATTTCTAACTTCTGAGTTACTGGAAGAAATTTAATGAGTGTGGAGAAAGATAAAACATAGGACAAAAATAAATTCAGTTTGAAATTGAATATTCACCTACAGTACCTCTGTCATGTCTTATATTCATATCAGCTTTGCTCTAGAAAGTCAAGTGTTGGCAATTGACTAAAACTCAAGGAAAAACACTATCAAGTATTGACAATGGCCTCAGGAAAATTCTGATCCTAAAAATGGTAACTTGCTAAGAAAAACTTACTGAACAACAAATAAGATGATTAAGAATACAAAACACATATAAACAAGAACAGCATTGAGAAACTGTAAAGCGGGAATGTAGATCTTTCACATTACACATTGCATGATCTTCAATTTCTGATTAAGCAGCTGAAAAGGGAAAATAATCAGAAAACACAAAAAGGAAGGACAGAATCAATATCAAAGTAAATACTAAAATAAGGATAACAAATATGGGTTGGACTGGAAATGAAAAAGGAGGTGCTGGGCTACAAAAGTATTGTGGATAGGCTTCTGGTGATCTGGTAGAAGTTCTCATGTCCTTTGCTCTCTTATTTTTATCTTTAAAACAAGATTAAATGATCTGGAAACTTATGAACATATTTTCACTTCCAGCCATTTCATACGCTTGTAGTAGGACAAACAAAAGAAAATATCTTAATGAACTCAGAGATTATTATTTTAAATTTAGAATAACACATCATTAAGGAGGCCAATGGAAAAATTAATATTGCCACCTATTGGTGAAAATAAAGAAGGTCAAATAATTTCTAATGGATTCATATCCCCAAGGTCTTGGTTTGTGTAAAATGACTGATAGTTACTGTTTTGATTTACCTGAAACCAGCTAGTCTAGGGATTACAGGTAGTAATCTCTGTGAAAAAGTCAGTGCTGCCATATTCCTTTCTACTATGGCCAACGCCACCGAACCCAAAAAGACTCAAACACTCCTCCCCCAAAACAATAGAAAGAAAAAATTGTAATAATCTTTTGTGCTATTATGCAGTGTATTTAACAGCAGTAATTCTCTAACTACATTGAATTAAATTAACTATTGACCTAACTCATTGGACACCAGCAATTATTTTATATTCACTCTTTTCTCAGCTTTATATCATTTTTCTTCCATATATCTCCTAACACAAAAAGCTTATTTTGATATATTGAGTACTCCTTCCCTTCCTCTTTTTCTTGCCTTCTCGTCCTTGAATTGCTTACACTATTTCTCTTTTATATTTGATATCTGATATCTGTACTTCACTCATTTGTTCACATTACCATCCACCTACCCATATATAACCACATGCACTTTCATCCCCCCTCTGCCTCAGACAACCTCTCTTCAAAATGAGCAGTGACTTTAGGATACTCTTTCTTCAAAATTTTCTTATCTGTTAAAGAAATAAACCTAATAGATGAAGTTGTTCTGCTAATTCTGTTTCCTTCGTCCCCAGTAGATCCCTTTACATTGCTTAAACAAGTAGAGAGGTCAAGAGATACACGTTGCCTTCTATTTTTAATAGAGCATCATCTTCAGAAAGTCTGTTCTACACTTAGTAATACATGGGTCAATACACAGCATTCTAGAGGAGTCAGCAAATCCATGGCCTGCCAAGCCCACTTTAAATTCCCACAACCCAGAGCAGTTAAGTTTTATCAATTTTGAGAAATGAGGAAGATTTTTCTTCTCTTTTTTTTCCCACCTGCACACAATAATATAACATCAAGATAAACAGTACACAGTTATCTCTAAAATGAGGTTTTAAATACTCAGATACCTTTACAGGACACTTAATTTTAATTTTAGTACATATTTACAAAGGAACTTGCCTGAAATTATTTAGACAAATTTTCTGTTAAAGGATGCCTCTCTAAAATAGTATCAGTCCTTTCAAGCTCCTCCCTCTCTTCCAAAAGCATAAGAAAATAGAAATGCCTTACAGAGTACCCTGAAGGTCTACAAAGATTGTTTTAATAAGTTCACAGCTGAAGGTACCTTCAGGGAAACTCTGTTGCCAGTCCTCCCTCTCAGATTTACAAGATATCAGTTCAAGTTCTTCAAATGCCTGCAGCTATTGTGAAAGTCTTATGACGTCTTGGTTTTTATAGGTCAAAAACTTACCTTAAATTTGACAAGAAAAATCAGTAGGCATCCAGTGTAGCTTTGTGAGGACAGCAGCCACATGGTCCCACCAACATGCAGTGTTTAATGAGAGGACTTTTTTCATTAACTTAAGCTTCTGGATAAACTCATGATCTAGTTCTATAAAAAAAAAACCCAAACCATGCTATAGTTTGAAATAACATGTGAAATTATAGAACCTTGTAACAAACTTTCTGTATTTCTCAGGGTAGGAAATACCTGAACTCAAATAAGATTATTTCAAAGCAATCTAGCCTAAGCATAGGAAGGAGAAGGAGCACAAGGTTCCTTGGTGTCCATTGACAGTCAATGAAGAGACTCTAATTTATCTTTTAAGATGCATAAATAAATAAATATTTGTCTCAAGAGCCTGCCTCAATCTGGACTATACACAAGAATACTTGACATTCCTAACCTGCGACACAGGGAATGAAGATTTTCAAATTTCTGTGTTTAATGAAAAAATTATCCTCACCTGCAACAACAAATTTCACTTTATCACACAGTTTCAAGAAATATTAGCAGAATATACTGTATAAGTTTCTCCAGGTGGAAAGAAAAAACACTGCTACCCAAATCCTGTTGATTGTAGGAAAGAAGGAAAAAATATCCCCACATTTTTTACTAATCTTGTATTGTTAATAAACAACTCTGTATCACTTCAGATGTTATCTTAGGCATCTGTGGTGAGTAGCTTTCTCATGAAGACCTGTGTTCAGCTTCAGAGTGGTCATAGAGCTAGACTAAAATTTTACATTCATGGTTTGGTCTGGCATGTCCCCTTGAGTGCAATATTATCTTCAAACAAGGTATCTCTTGGCAAAACCTTTTCCTTTCTGTAAAAATAAATTATTACTTCAGAAAGTGTTTTGTTTTGTTTTGTTTTGATTTGATTTTAGTGTATGGACTAACAGACACAAATTATGGTTATGGTTAAGAAGTCTGGCACAGCATCAAAGTTCCCCTACTACCTGAAGCATAGAAGTAACCCAGTCTGTTGTTGGATCCCTCTCTCAGAGGGAAGTGATCTGAAAGAAACTCCATAATACACTTAATCAGAACTCTGTTATTTAGAATATAAATAGTAAAGTTATTCCCATATTATTTGTATGATATTATTAGGGGGTGGGGGTGGGGTAGCAATATTATAAAAAATATCTTTTTTACTATGCGATGTCTTGCGTCAAAGAGGAAGATACGATAATCAACAACAATGCAAAATAAAAAAATAAAAAGGGATATTTTCCTGCAGTTTTCTAAGTGGTATGTAAGGCAGACCACTTTTTAAGCTGTTTCCCTTTTTTTTTTTGTGGTTTTGTTGGGGTATTTTCTGTCTTATTTTTTGCAACATCTACCGTATAAGCTTTGTGTCTAAGGAGGACTCTGGTAAGGCTCTAGTCCTACATTCAGATTCATCCTTTTGGCCACTCAGCATTGTACAGACATTTGTTTATTAGTTCAAACCCGAATTTGGGGAAGAATAGAGCCAGAGCCCAGATAATAAAACACTGAAACATGATAGAGATTGAAAGACAGGGCAAACATTTGCAGGACCCAGTAAAACATGCACCACTTTCAGACAGACTAGTTTCAGGTAGAATGCTGTAGTCTTGTGAATGATAATGAAGCAAACAGAGCTGTAGTTTGGGGAAGACAAAAAGGGAAATAGAATATCAAAGCAGATAAATGCAGCAGAGCAAAAGTGTTAGAGAGCTATCCAGTAAAAATAAAAGATGGATAGAAAGGAAGACAGAAATTTATGCAAGTTCTTAATGGTGAGGACAAGAAGCTTTTGCTTTATCCTTCAAAAAAACACACAGTTGCATAGAACAGAGAGGAAAACTTCAGCAAAGCAAAAAGGAAACATAGCAGACAGGCATGAGAAAGCATTTGAGCAAGTTTCAAAGCTACAGCAACCTATATTCTGTTTCCCCTAGGTCTCCATGATCCCTGGCAGAAAGGAACAAGTGGAGTGCCAACAACATTACTCCAAACCTTAGCTTTTCTCCTAACATACATTGGGGGTTAGCAGTGGAGTTGACCAGTTTGCCAACATATGCCACCTTGAAATCAGATGGAAAGCTTTCCTCTGCAGAAAATACTGAGTCCTGTTTCTGATCCTTTAAAGCTCAAAATTCAGCATTACAGCATAAAGAAGAAACTTATTGGTTTTAGTCTGATATTGTTCCTAGGTAAATCAAAACCTTGGCCTTGACAATTCTTGCAGATCAATGTGAAAAAGGTAAAGCAGGTAGTATTTGGTTGCTGCTATCAGCCACAGCACTGCTGTTCTGCTGTTTCTTACCTCCAGTGTGCTTGTCTGGGTCAGGAAGGGAGGGCGAAGCCAAATTTATGTGGATGTAGATGACATGCAGCAGTCTCTCACATTTTAAAATTGTCCTAGGATTCAAACACCTTAGTCTAAAAAGGAAGAACACACTCTCAATACACTCCTGGCTTCACATCTCAAGGGAAGAAATGGCACTGTGTTTCTAGCAGGCTTAGATCATTGGAGGAATCTTTTGTTGTTGCTGTTCATTGCAAACAAGGCACTGAAGGCCATGTCATTATTAGTTTCCACATTCTTCTGAGCCTCCAAGCTTGAGAGCTTTTATAACATGGGTCTGACGCTTACAATCTTGAGCCTTAAGAGAGAAGAGCAAAAGCAAGCAGAAATGGGACTGAGAGTCTGGAAAGGAAAAACTGTGATTGTCTTTCTCCCTTTTTTACATCTGTCCTTGGCAGTTTTTCACTGAATGATTAAGTAAATAATGCACATTGTGTCTAGATGCAAGGTATGTGAAAAGAAGAGAGCATAGCGTATTCTGTATCTATAGTATATATCACAAAGGGTAAATTTACATGAGACTTTTTGATTCAAGCAGCAATTAGTTTTCTCCATTCTTTTTGGATTTATTCAGGTGAGTAGATGAGCAGGGCATAGGGGCTGGCAGTAACAAATGTGTCTAGGAAACTATGCTGACAAAGGAAGGCAACATTTATTGCTTTAAAAGGAATGCCTCCAGATCCTCAGGCCCCTAGACTTTGGTTTCCTAAGGTTTCAGATTCTGCCCCCTTTCCTGTGTTCTTCCCTGTTTCAAAACAGAGAGAATTCCCCTCTTTCAAGACACAGAATGTGGTTTCTAACACCAGTCTTCCTTTCCTGCACATCCTACTAAGAATAAAAAGAAAAAAAAAAGAAGAGCCATTAATGTATTTCTTGTAATCACCAGATGAAATACAATTAATACTTTTTTTTTAGAAAATAATACAGGGAGAAGAAGAGGAACAATGAAAAATCCAACAACTAATGACAGAACACACTCTACCCTCAAAACACCGTTTGGTACTGCTGCTTGAGTTAAACTCTGGATTGTTCCCTAATTATTTCAGAAGAGGGAAAAAAGACTATCAAAGCAAACTTAATTTGCCTCAACTAGGAACATATCAATGAATGAATATCTTCCTGATTAAAGGACTAGAGTTGATGTAAAAGATTAGTATATTTAGCATAAAATCAGCTGTGACCAGCTCTGGAAATGTCAGTGCTGTAACAGACTGTCTGTCTATCCCATGTGCACTCAAAGTACATCTTCAGAATCGTTGATGGCACTATTACAGATAGAGGCACCCTGCCTGGTGCAGCTGGTATTGAGTGCCTCACTTTTTAATCGAGGCAGCTAGACAAGACCCCTAGATTACACATCGACCCCTATAACTTGAAACTCTAAGGAGAAAGCTGACCAGACAAGCAGTTATGATGATCTATTCAAAGTGGTTGAATACCGTCTTTTTTTGTGTGGAATAACGGTATATGAATGAACCTTTGCTGTCAATCCTACAGAGTCTGCAACCCACTCCTACTGTTGTCACCTCCCTTCCTCCCTCCTCTTCCTGCTCTGTACACCCATTAAGAGATAAATGGAGGGGGGAGGGGGATTCAGGGGGAGGGGGAGCAGGGGGGAAGCAAAAAAAAAAATAATAAAAGCTTCTCCTTAGTCTATTTCAGGTAGTTTTGAGAGGAAAAATTCAAATACAGGTGAACCAATTGAATGCCACTGTGGGGCTTGTGGATGTGAGCATGATGCATTTGTCTGCAGAACTTGAGAACTTCACCCATGCTAGTTGCTTGACACAAAGTGGGTTGAGAGGAGTATCCCTGAGAGAGATCAAGTCCACTTCACACTCAGAAAGCCTTTTTTTCCCCTAGCTCTGTTCTCTTAACTCCTCCTCTTGTTATACTTCAGTGTATTTTTTCCCTGTTTCACCCTGTAGAAGCAACTATGAATGCAGATAAAACTGTTACTAAATCAATGAAAGAAACTAGAATTACCAGATACTTTTAACTAGTACCAAATATACTGGTAATGCTTTTCAGCATGACTTCAGGTATATCAGATTGCTTCAAGGACTTTGGTAACTGCCACAACCACAGTAGATATTTTTTTTCCTGCTTTATTTGAATATCTGTGACAAAATCTGCAACATTTCAGTTCTTTGTGTTTTGGTTTTTTTGCATATCTTTTCTACTTTTAATTGAATTACTTTCAGCGATATATTTATTTAACCATAATTAGTAAAATTTTTCAACATATTTATTTTCCCTAAAAATAAATTCTGAAATAATTATGTGCAGAATTAAACAAACAAACAAAACTAAAATAAGTGAAAACCCCACCCACTTCGCATCCAATATATAAGTAGGAAAATAAAGTGTAAACTCTAAGCAAGGATTACCAGGTTGTTACAAAAATGCAGGTATAAATTAGATACATAAACAAGTTTTAACTATAACTGGGTTATTCTAATAATAAAATTACTCATTAATCATACATTAAACAAAAATATCAGCTGCAGTATTAAACCACAGAGTCTTTCATCTCTTTGCAAAAAGACTGAAATAAATTAATTAATCTTGCGACATTTCTAACTACAAACAGTTTGTATGCTGGAAATCAAGGCTTAAATCTAGTATTAATGAAATTTCATAAAATTCTATTTCCTTCTCGGCCTATTAGTCTTCTTGCCAGTCTAATTATGACATTTAATCTATATGATCATTATTAATCACTGGCCATTATACTTTTCTCTATAAATTCCTATGGCTGGTTCACATTTATGAAAGAAATTCTGAACTTGGCTACAATACACAACAACTGCACTTATCTTAGAAAATCTATTTTAAGAACCCAATTATGGGACAATTCAGCAAGAGATTCTACTCATAAATTCAGCAGCCAAAGCCATCAACCCCTATATATCTTATACGGTCCATTGGATGATGGTTAAAAAATAAAGTGATGTCAGGGAGGGTATGACACATTGAACTGAGGACTTAAATCACTTTGGCTCTTCTGCACCTTTGTTGTCTGAACTGAACTTGGATACGCTGCCTGTTCAGGACTCACAGTCAATTATCACTGATAATTTTTCAGCTATAAAATGAATGTAGTACATATTGCAATCATTGAAACACTAAACCGAAGTCTCATAATTGGCATCAATAATTATTTTGCCTTAGTAAAGACTTGTTTGAACAGTGTGCTGCTGTATTAAATGTTTCAGAATTAAGTTACAGCATATTAAATATCAAAATAATGTGCATACATGAAAAGTCAGACCATTTTCCTCATAAAGTATCTTATTTAAGAGTCAAAATTATGAGATTTGTCAGTGCATGTGTTCGTGTTGTCTTATTTCCACATCACTAAATACAGGCTGTAACAGTAACTAGGAAACAAAGGCTTCTTGCTCAAAATGGACAAGGCACAAGAAATACAGATACACATAGATTTAAAGCTGTTACTTTATTAAACATGGAGGAATTAGTGAATGGCTGGGCAGTACAATCCTCCTTTCCCCCTTCACCCCAAAATATCAAGCTCTGTATTGCGTCCAGCACAGGGTTAAATGGCATCGTCTGATATAAACAATAAATCAGAGCTGGCGCTATTCAGCCTAATCTTCAGGTCTCAGCCCACCTCTGAATCATCTTGGTTTTTTTCCTGTAAGCAGAGATGAGATGTTTCTTAGTCTACAAAGACTTATAGTCCCTCTTTCTCTTTATGGGCTAAAAGTTCCACTATCAAAATGTTGAGATTATTAATCATGTTTTCCTCTAAGAGCTGACCCTTTCAGATTTAGTCAGTGCTGGACACTGATAATAAGTCACAACATGAATGAATATTTCCTATTTTCAAAGATCCCATTCCTTTTTAACTTAAAAATAATGTCCCCTGGGAAAGGGAAAAAAACAAACAAACAAAAAAACCAACCCCAAAATATTTCTCTTACTTCAAATGGGTGTGGTGGCTAGGGCACCAAATCCAGAAAACAAGACTTGACAATACGTCAGATTTACAAGTAGAAGGAAAAAGATGCAGTGTCCATAGTGACAACATGGTTGTGAGATACTAAAGAAGACTTTAACAGTGAAAGGGAAACAGAAATGTAGCCAGGGAGTCCATTCAAATCTCCTTTGACGTTCAATAGGCAGCAAAGTGGCGTAGAGTAATGCCTACTCTCCCTCAAAATTGTATTGTTCTGAGGAGCAAGAAATGCTGGAGTACTTGGAAAAGAAAGCAGGTCTTTTCTCCTCTCTCCTTGGAGGGTAAGTTGTCCCCTGCCTTTCTGTCCATATAAAAAAATAAAGGAAATTAACTTTTCTGCTGTTCATTATTTTACATAATTAATGTTGCTGAAAAAAAATCTAGAAAAACCCCAACAACAACCTAGTCTTATTATTGTTACTGTGGTTTTCAAAGGTGGTTTGGGGGTTTTACAGAAACAAGAGAAAAACTGTCTCTGCCCCAAAGAGCTTACTCATAGTAAAAGAAACAGGACAATTAGAAACATAATCTAAGCATATAAATATAAGAAACTTTGAGTCAATGCCAAAAAAATCATTCCTAGATAACATTACTGCAAAAAGCATTACTGGCATTTATATAAAATAAGAAATATAGAGTAATTGAGCTTGTAAATTTTAAAAGAGGCTCAATGTAAAGTAATTGCATTGACTCTGAAGTTAGATTTTTATAAATGTATCACACAACTGTTTTTTGGTGTAATATACACTAATTTAGAACCGCTACTAATGAATCTATTATAAATAATGAATGGCTACATCAAAACTTAAAAAAAAAATAAAAG